>NW_022104341.1:27354361-27381052 GCF_000313985.2 Echinops telfairi | reverse complement strand
TATATATCTAATTATCTTTATAAATAAATATATTAAATTATCAGCAATTTGGTTTTATCTCTCTAGAGAACCCTAACACACCCCCCAACTATAAAATTATTTTCGTTGCTACTGCATCGCTGTCATTTTGCTACTGTTATGAATGAGACGAACCCTGTGAAAGGGTCATTCGACCCCCCAAAGGGGTCACGGCCCACAGGTTGAGAACCACTGGTATAAACAGAAGGAGGGAAGCCCGCTCACCTTGGGCAGTTTCCGGAGGAGGCCCTTCTCTGTCTTGGCGCACAGCGTCAGCTCGCACTGCAGGAAGAGCAGGGAGGTGTTGAAGACCGGCTTGAAAACGAAGCTGAACCGCTTCTTGTCCACCTCGGCTTGCAGGAGAGGGAAGTGCACTCTCTTGGGGTTGTAGAACTTTACGGATTCGTCTTTAGGACAGATGTTCTCAATGATGGTGTAATCGGACATCCAGTCGGGGTTGGAATACGGAGAGATAAAGCACGTCTGGATAGCAAATCCCAGCTCCGGGTCAGCCTTGGTGACCGAGACCTAGCAGCGAACAGAAATAGGTTAGCATCTTCCTTTGACTTGAGCCAGGAGAGCCGTTTGCTTTCTTCTCACTGCAGAAGTAACATGCATTCACTGAGGGAAGATGTTTTCCATTAAAATGTGAGATGGGTGGGGACAACGAATTGTGTAGTTCAAAGGTCAGCCTGAAAAATTCAAATACAAAATCGAGTAAGTCTCTTCAACTGCCATAGGTCCTCTGGGAAACAAAGCAAAATTTCCCAAATAAACACAACCCCAGAAGGCAAGGCAACCGCAAAGCTCCTGGCCTCCTCACAGCCTCTCCTAGCTTTCCCCCTGTTGGGCGGGGCCAGTGGCAGAATCTATTCAAATGTAGTGGGGAGTGCTCAGCTCCTAGACTGTGACGTCAGGACAGAACAAATACTCCCACTCCTGCCCCAACCTGGCAACCCCGTGTGCTACACGGTAGAATTGCTCCAGGAGGCTTTCTTGACTGCTTTTTTCTGGAGGGAATTGCCAGGCCATATTTCCACGGTGCCACTGGGTGAGTGCACACTGCCAACCTTTGGGTGAGTCGTCAGGCCTGCAACGTCACAGTAAAACTAAGGCGCACTGGTGTCCATCAGGGGGTGCACACTGGGCTGCTAACTGCAAGGCCAGGGCTTTGAACCCATCAGCCACTCCTTGGGAGAAAGAGGCGGCTTTCTGCTCCCACACGGATTTACAACCTTGGAAACCCGAAGGGGCAGTTCTTCCCTGTCCCATAGTGCCACCATGAGTGAGAATCGACTTAATGACAGTGAAGATGTGTGGGATACACAGACTGCCCCCAGCTCGACCCCCCCAAATATATGTCAGACCTAGGACACTGCTTGCAACTAATGGTAAATGATTGTCAAGTTATCTCCCTGAAGACTCCAGCCATCCCGAGCAAGCAGACACCATTGCTTCTCCCACAATAGGTGGGGCTCACTCCTGCTGTTGGGGACAGTGGATTGCTTCCCCTGAAAGCTTAGGCTAAATCAAGTCTCCAGCTCTAGGGCAACCAAGGTTAGGCCGCCATCATGAATCAAGGATCCACCTATCTTGTCACATGTGTACCCTTAATCCCTCCTCTTCCTATACAGTGTGTACCCCTAGCTTGTCCCCCTCCCGTTACTGTATTACCTATAGTACAACCCTTTTCTGTTACACATGTCTTTACCTGTAATTAGGGGGCATGCACGTCCCCAAAAGATATATAAGCCTCGCTTAGCAATAAATCGCTCTCTCTCCTGCTTTCTCTCCTGCCCTACACCACCAAGAGGAGCTGAGGTGAACATGCTACAACGAAATGTGTCTGACTTCTTTATTTTACTCTCTTTCTCGTCTCTCCCATTTCTCTATGACTTTACTATAATCTTTAAATATCTCAACCGTACAATTGCGCTTAGTGAACCTGTGATTAGTTATGGGGGGGGTGGTGGCTACCCTCACAAAGATGCAGGCACAGTTGGCCATGAGGGATGGCTCAATCTGGGAGTGATCGTGAGCCTGGCAAAGTTTCCTAGCTTCTTACAGGTCCACGCTAGGCCGCGGGGTATTTCAAGGAAAATTTTATCTGGAAACCATTCCAACTCATTTACACTTCCCTTGTACAAAACAGTTGTATGAGCCAGGTCCAAACCTTGTTAAGGCCCTTTTCTTTAGAAACAGGATGTAGTGTTTGGCCAAGTATAAACCGAACACAAGCCTCAAGAACCCTGAACTCAGTTAAAAAACCCTGGTCCCGACTGACCCTCCATTCTGTGAATTGCCATTCTATGAATTGCCCGTTTTGTATGCCTCATCCCTAATTACCATACACTTAGGATCAAAATAAATACTTCGGTAATAAAGTTAATATTTAATAGTCAATAGCGTCAAAATCCTCTCAAATGACAGAGAAATATAAGTGCAAGCTTTCCATTCTGAGGCACTCAGGAGCAATCCCTGACATCGCAAGGGGACCTGCGTCCTCAGCACTGTCATGGAAGATGCCTCCTTGGTTCATTGCAGGACACGCAACAATGGAGATGAAGAGAGGGACAATGCTAATGGCGATGGCTGCCAACAGTGGTTTCGTGGGTTGTCTTAATGCTTTCTAGAAGTTCTCACAGCCCCTTACTCTCTAGAAGAATCTTGTGAGACAAATATTTTCATCTCCATTTTATAAATGGAAAACAATCGAACATACCGGATAAATGACTTAATTAAAATCATCAACGACCGAATAATATCATGACTGACTCAGGTCTACTGAACCCAAGTCAATTCTCTCTTCACGGTTTACTTCACTGTAGCTACAGGATCAACTCCACCAGGACCAAGGTGTGGCCTCAGTGAGAACTCTTTGTAAAAAGTGGCTCTCGGAAATGGTGTTTGGTTATTTTTAAATATTTCTGAAAAAGTAAATAATTTATTGTGAATTACACATACCCTATTACTACAAAGTATTCTTTAACATGAACTCGAAACCCATATTACAAAAACATAGAAGCAATTAAGACAATGAACTAATGGATGATCCAAACATCAGTCTCTTAACACTGGAACTAGAAGAACTAGATAGTGCCCTGCACCCTGTACCAACTACTCTGGAAATAATCACAATAGAAGGTCCTATCGTAGAGGGTCCTAGAAAAGGGGAAACAAAAGTGTAGCACAGAACTGAAAAATCATAAAACAGGTCAGTCTTACTGCTCCAACAGATTGGTGGGACCCCATAGTCACCCTTCATGTCTAGAACTGAACTCACATTATCAATCATTTGAGGTCAAAAAGGCAGCATTCACCCAAGGGCAGAGGATTCGAAGGGAATAAAGGAAAATGGAACAGAAAAAAACACCAGGAGGAAGTGGGCTGAGTGATGATGGTTCATTGAGGGATTTAAAGTGGATGAGTTGAAACAAAAAGCGTATAAATTGTTGACTGTAAAACCCATGGTCTGCTCTGTAAGCCATCTGTATATACATATATAACAAAAGAACTGCAGATATTCCCTTGCAGCGGAAATACGTCATGATAATGTTGTCTTAGAGAAACCCCCCTGCCATCGAGTTGATTCTGACTCACAGAAACCCCATAGGGCAGAGCAGGACTGTCCCTGTGAGTTTCTCAGACGCGACTCTTTCTAGCAGTAGAAAGCCTCATCTTTCTCCTTCAGAGAAACTGGTGGTTTGAGCCATTACCTTTGTGCTTAGTAGCCTGACTTGTAACCTATCACACCACCACGTATCCTAAACAGTTGTTTGGGAGGGAAACTGTGATCAGTAATCTCTTCATATACAATGGACTGGAAATGAATACAGAACTATAGGCTTTGGTGTGAGACCAGCCCGAAGAAATCTTGCTTCCTCACTTGCAGATTTCAGACATCAATACCTACTAATGGTTATACTGAAGATTAGTACAGCGAAACTACTTGCAAACAACATAGTTCCAAGTTATTCAATAAATGCCAGCTATCATTAGCAGTATGACTTTAGATTTAAATTATTTGAGTTAAAGACCTTTTTGAATGCCCCCCCACACTCCAAATGCTGCCAGTATATGATCATTTACTATGAAAAGATGGCCAAAGAACTGATCACAAAACTGTGCTCATCATTTGTCTTAATGGAAGGGGTGGTGGCCTAGAAGGAACAGGGCATTCTGGGAGGGGGTGTGCAAATGAGGATGGATGGGCGAGGAAATATGGAAATACTTCTTCAAGCCAAGTAAAATGTTCCCTATCAGCAGTAGACTCACACTGAGAACTAATGACTAAGTAGGGTTGCTCTATTCCTCAGCCCCGCCCCCCCCCCACCCCCGAAGAAAAATCATAAACTCCATGGTTGGTCATCTAAAATTACGTTTAAATAAAGCAATTCATAACAGTGTTCCTTCTCAAAATTCTCTCCAATGTATGTGATATTAAAAGGGTCACCTGATACACTGGTCCAGATAGGAATGGGAAACACAGGGAGTCCAGGGCAGATGATCCCTGCAGGACCAGTGGTGAGAATGGCAATACCAGGAGGTGGGGTAGAAAGGGGGAACCGATTACAAGGATCTACATATAACCTCCTCCCTGGGGATGGACAACAGAAAAGCGGGTGAAGGGAGACTTCAGACAGTGTAAGATATGACAAAATAATAAGAATTTATAAATTATCAAGGGTTCGTGAGGGAAGGAGGACAGGGAGGGAGGGGAAAAAATGAGGAGCTGATACCAAGGGCTCAAGTAGAAAGCAAATGTTTTGAGACTGATGAGGGAAACAAATGTACAAATGTGCTTGACACAATGGATGTATCTGTGGATTGTGATAAGAGTTGTACGAGCCCCCAATAGAATGATTTTAAAAGGGTCACCTGAATGCTTCACTAATTTCTTTCTCAGCACTCGACGACAAAATTGCAGGCTCAATGGAATGATGAGAAGCTGAGATGAGACATGAAGGAGTATCCAGGGGAAAGCATAATGAAGAAGAAAAAATGTTTGTGGGGAGGGCGTCAGTCAGTATTAGGAAGATGGGGGAGAAAACCCAGAATGCAGAGCAGCATAAATCAGCAGTGTAATCACTGAGCCAAGCCAGACACACACTGGGACAGAATACACTGTCCTTGGGCGTGTCCCTACACGCCACAGCACACAGGGATTGTTTGCCAACTGCCTATGTGGATGGCGCAGCCAGAAAGGCAAGAGATCATGAGCGAGCCTGGTCTAGAAGAACCCTTGGCATGAAACTGTGTGGAGAAAGGAGTCTATGTTCCCTAGTAGAGAAGAGGCATGCACCCCCAGAAAGGGAGGCCCTCTCAGAACTGGGATCCAACAGAAGTGAGGGATCAGAATCCATATGGCCGAGGGGAGTAGTGAGTCGTGCAAATGTGGAGCTGCTTGCCTTTCTAGAAGACAAAGGCGTGTTAAAGTCCATTTTAACACATGGAAGTATCCCACTTCACGCCCCCTGGCCTTGCACCCCTCCCACAAGTGCAACAGAACACCAGCTTGTAGCTTAGCACCAACACAAGCGCATCAGCTGATGGCTTTGCAGGCTGTGCCCAGAGCACAACAAACTCAGACTTCCCGGTGCCAGAAAGACTCATCTTCTCTAGCATCCCATCTGTGAGCCACGGCTTTTGCACTGCTGCAAGGTTCTCTTCTCCCCTTCCTGATGGTGCTCGAAGGATAAACGGAGTCAGACTGGCAGGGCGGGAGCTCTTGACTTCTTTCCTAGGTACTAGCTGTGTGCCCTTGGGCAAGTCCCTGCTCCAATTTTCTGATCCAGAAAGTGGGAACATCAATAGTCTTGTTTCATGGGATCCGATTAATCAATCTCATCTAGTAATTAAATGGATACATCTACTACTCACAAATGTGTTTGGCGCACAGCACATGTGCAGTAAATGCTAGCTGTTATTTCATTATGACCACTACCACCTCATATTTTATAAGCCCTCTGCAGACTCTGTGGTGCCCATGACTAAACTCAGTCAGTTCTGACCCATCTGCCTCCCAGGGCGTCAGAAGGGAGCTGGGTGTGCGCTCTAGGGCTGGCGATGGCTGTGTGCAGAAGGCGAGCACCAGGAGCCCATCTAGAGGGCTCACACCTCCGATTGCAGTTAGTAGCGGACCACGTGAATCACCTGCACCATCCAGAGACTTCTGGGCACGACCATTAACGTGAGATTGAGGCAACAGTTCCAGTAAGCTTCTATTAGGTAGGTAGAACGGGGATGAGGGTGCCCACAGCACATGCTCAGAAGTTCGAGCTCCCGGACAGGAAGGGGTGGTACAGGTACACCTAGGTGGGCAGTGTACCCATCCAGGCCAGGTGAATTTAATTCAGCCAATAGGGCCAACCAGTATTGTCAACCACAAGGCAGGACCTGAAGCCCGCAGTGCGCCTTTTCATCTCTCCAGCTGCTTCTCTGCAGGCTGTGCTGTGATCTCCTCTCGCCTCAGGACTCCACGTGTGGGTGTGAACTGCCCTGAGGGCGCCTCTGTAAAACCTGGACCGTCTATCCTTTATGAGACTCACTGGGATCACAATCCAGGCTCCGGTATTTCTCACACGAGAGATCTAACACTTGCATATATATTTATAAAAGAAAAGAAAAACCGATGCTTATGCAGGTTTTCACTCAGACTCAAAACCAAACTCACGCAGACATGAGTGTGATATAAAAGATGATAGGCCAGGTGGTTTGAAAGATTCCCCACGTACCTGACATCAAAGGAAGCTACTGAGTTACTGTCTCAGAAATGCTGAGGACAAAGCAAGGATGGTAGAATTCCCAGTCCGCTCCCCTGTGCCTCCGCCCCAAAAATGTATCTACAAAATGCTCTTTATTTAGCAAAATATAGTAAGTTCTGCAACCAGTCAGCAATCAAACAGGAAGTGTTCTCTGAGCCAAGCTCACACCCAGAGCTTGGTCAAGGGCCAGGAGGAGCAGGAGGAGGTCCCCTGCCCAGGAACCACTGCCACCACACGCGGTGCTCACCCAACAGTCTAAGGCTGGTGGTTCGGGCCTCACCTCAACATAAACGTGTCCATTCTCTGCCACGGAGAAGAGCCCCTGTGAGGGCATTAAAAAGAGGTCGGTGTTGTACAGCTCCATGTTGAAGGTGACGTTTCTGTAGGGTGGATCCTGGAAGCTGCTGGGACGCCCCACCTGCGGCAGGCTGCAATTGAACTGGAAAAGCAAACAAGGAGATAAGCCACAGCCCAGTGGAGGAGGGAGGCCCACCAGCTTCAGGAGCTCGGTGGCCTTGAACACTCAGCTTCACATTGTGACGCTCCTTAACTAAAACCAGCCCCAAAGCCTTCTGCCAACATCCCCTGACAGCCAACACATACCACCACAATTTGGGGCCAGCCTTCATCCAGATCTCGTGGATATCCATTATCCCCAGACTCGGAATCCTCTAAGCTATCTGGCCACCCACTACTGTCCGGAAGTGGAGCTTGTATCACAATCTGAAAGGCAGAGAAGGCACGTCAGTCACAAGAACACAGAACTGCCTCCGATTGTTTCAACCGCACACCAGCATTCAGATGCAAACACAGGAACCACTGGGGGAGGTCATCCTTAGAGAAAAGATAAATAAAGAGAACAACCACATAGGTTCAGATTAAGATGTACACGCGCGCACATGTGCGCGCGCGCACACACGCAATTTATTTTTTCCTTTGTGAGGAAATACAAATCATTTCAAACAGCAGGAAGACACTAGATACTGTCAAGGGGCTGTCAATAGGCCCAGCAGGTGAAGGGGTGGGATTCTCCTTAGGAGGCCTTTTGTTATACAGACAACAAAAGATTTATAAAAGATTCTATTGAATTAGAAACAAATTGTTTCTCATGAATTGGTCTTCTCTTCAGCTTTCCTCTGGCCCAATTCTTCCTCAGTATCTTTCTGTATGGATGTGGGAAAGGGCACCACGCTTTACTCCAGGGCAATCTATCTTAACGCTGGTTCACAGGAATACTCCTGGGTAAATACTCCTGGAAAAATTCAACCAAGGACCAGGACTCCATAAAACCCAAATTGCTTTGCTGCGTAGGGTAACAATATGGAAAACCTTAAAGTAGTCATGCTTCCTTTTTATTTTGAGGACGGGGTAAGAGCTTTACATGCTTGGGTTCTGAACATGTTGCAAAATAAAAACAGGTGGTGAGTAGTAAAAGTACTCTCAACAGCTTTAATTCATACAAATAGCTACAACTGATGGGAGTACAATGGGACGAGAATTGAAGAAACCCTACGTCCCTCATCTTTCAAAGGACCTCACAAGGAATGTACCACTGCAAGGCCATTGCCACCGACTGCTCCCTGGGGTTTCTGAGACTGTCCATCTTTATATGAACAGATAACCTCATCCTTTCCACTAGAGCGGCTCGTGGGTTTGAACCTCTGACCTTGTGCTTAGCCAAAAGCCTACTGCCATTGAGTTGATTCTGACTCATGGAAACACTAGATTGAGTTCCCAAGGCTCTTGGCCTTTACAGGAACAGAATGCCTATCTTTCTTCCTGGGAGAGGCTGGTGAGCTTGAACCATTGACCTTGTGGCTAGCATTCCAACACTTCCCCATCAGAGCTACCAGCACATCATGTACCCCACTAGGACGTCAGGCAAAAGAAGCATAAACCTAAGATAGTGGCTATGCTGGGGACCATAAATACGCAAAATATCAACTCATAAGAGGGAAGGGAATTTAAGGTCTCCATGATATACAGTTCTGTCCTGAGACAACACTACTTAAACAAACAAAAAAACTCACACCAATTATTGTAACCTCTTATTGGTATTAATTTGGACACAAGTTTAAAATGCTGAAATCAAACATATTAGCAACATGAGAGAAAGTGAAAAAGAATTGCTATAAAATCCAAGAAACCTTTATTAAACAGAAATGTCAAACTGTGAAGCTGGGGGGTGGGGGTGGGTTTGTTTCTGTGTTCTTACAGACTCTCGCTGAGACGGAGACCGTTTTGAGGGTGGTGTTTCCATTTCTCCAACCTCCCCCCACCGAATGCTGCAATGTTCTGTTGCCACCATGTCAAAATGGCAGGTGGAGCATCCTTAAGCCACTCAAATCGTGCTCTTTTGTAATGTTCTCTGAGTCTGGGAAACAAAGGAAGTCTGAGGGGTAAAGATTGGGGCTGCGGTGTGTTTAGGGTAAGGTTTCCCGACAAAATTCTCCTAGGACTGGCTTGCTCCCCTTCTAGAACCAATGAGCAGTCCTGGAGTGTTGGAGGAAAAAATCCCCTGGTGCACCTTTCTTTGACTTTTTCTCACCAATGCCGTTCTCAATTTTCTTTAAAATTTCTTCCTACGAATCCCAGTGAGTGTCCTGTGTCCTTCAAAAAAACTCTTATCACGATTCCCCCTTTTGAGTCCCCAAACCATCGAGACAACCCTCTGAGCTGACTTCGCTACCTTGAATCGAAGTGGCGCTCAGCCCCTCGGCAGCCACTGTGCTCATCGGGCCTCTTTGTGCAGGCCCCTACTGTAAGGGTGTTCTTCATGTACTTCATTTTGTGTGTTTGGACTAAACCTGGGCATACATGAACTAGACCTCCAGAAGTCAGGCTTTTTGACTCACCCTTGTATATGACATTCATACTAACTGAAAGGAGGAGGTAAACTGCAGGAAAAACTGGACAATTTGAAGAAAATTAGTCTTGTAATTCAGAGGAGGGTGTTTTTCACAGATATCAAAGACAAGTGGGCGGGGCCAGCCTAACGCTGGGTAAGATCAGTGTACCAGAAGCCAGCTAGGTACGCTCAGTCCTGGTTCTCACATTAACGAGTCCCTTGGATCTAAGCACGCTCATAGCTTTCTGGAGTTCAATTTCCTCACCTGTGAAGTGAGGAAGTTGGATGAGATCATCTTAGGCTCCTTTCCAGCTCAAATATTCTGAAATTCTCCGAGGAACAAAAACCTCAGGCTCATAGGAGAGCCAAATTCCCACATGAAACCTGATTGACATTCTTGTCTCTAGATTAGGTCAAATGCCTCTGTCCGCCTGTGGCTAAGAGCTAACGCCCTGCCCAGTTCCACAGCAAAACCAGGTTTAGAGCAGCACCTGCCCTGGCCTGAGAATCAGCACATCTAAACACACCGTGTCAGAGCGGGACAGGAACAGCGGGACTCCGACTGTGCTCTCGGCTTGAAGACGGAGAAGCTGCATGGTTAACACTGGGCAGGCTGGTTGGTTTGTAGCGTTTGGAACTCTTTGCTATTTACTGCCCTGCGTCTATCTCCAGGAAAAAGGGTTTCTTCCAAATAACAAGGTCTGAGATGAACTGCTAAGAGCGATTCTCTAACTGTGAAGGCTGCCTATTGCATCGGATTATCACTGGGGCAAAGTGCAGAATCTCCATCCAGGCAGCTGCCCGGGTGGGGGCCCTCTCTTAGAGATGGAGAGACTTAATGATTAGTTCTTAAAGGCCCCTTTCATATTTTTCTCTCTGAGAGGGAAGGGGAGGGGTGGGGCTTCCTACTTCTGGACACCATGTGAGGATGCACTTGGACTTCCTCTCGTTTGGAGGCGGGAGACTCCCTCCATTTCTGCACAAGAGCGGTCCCCTGACGGGTTCGCTCAGTTGTGCAGAGGAGCTCCACGCTCGCCTCAGGCCTGGAGCTTCGTCCCCACAGGGACCAGGCTGTTTGACCGTGCAGCTGGACCGAACAGAGAAGTTGTAATCATCTTCCCGTGAGCCTTCTGGAAAGAGCTAAGAGGAGGGGCAGGAGAGATCACCACGAATGCCCCAGCCAATGCCCTGGGGGCCACTGTGCGTCAGAACAGGCTCAACGGCACTGAGGAGTTTTGCTGTTTGGTTCACTCCCGCGGACTCACCAGTAAGAGAAATACCAAGAGGGCAGAGTCCAAGTGCATCCCATTGTGTTGAGAAGGGACACTTGGCTTTGTTCAGGCCTGGCACGACCCCCTGCTCACTTTCCTGGCTCTGTTGATGGAAGGAAGGCTAATGATGACCTCGAGCGAGGCGCTGGCCAAGGCACCCTTTAGTTCTCGAGAACACTCACCGAGTTGTAGTAAACCACACCATCTCGGCCTGATTGCCGGTGCTGGGTGCCGCAGCCAGTCAGCGGAGACTCCAAGACAAAGTGGGTGTCGTTCACCTTGGCCTTGCAGGTAGGATCTAGCAGGGTGAGTGTGATCTCTGAGTGGCTGCTGGTCTGAAACAAGAACCATCCAACACACAATGGGGTGGGGCTGGGGCCCACAGGCAGTTTTACTGCATACAGTCGATATATTTTACCTGGTCTTCCCAGTAAATGTTGCTAGGGGCTTGCATTCCCTCCCCACTCCACCCCCCACCTCCATCCCCGCCCCAACCTCTTCCCGGTCTACTCTCTCTCAAGGTCCCCAGGATTGTGGTTCTTGGCCTTGAAAATTCAATAGCAAAATATTGACACACAAGAACCTGCCCCCGTCTCCCCATCCCCCAACTGAGAACAACAGGAAGCCGCTGAGAACTGCAGCCAAAGGAAGTAGGCCCATCCGACGGAGAAAACAGCGCCAGGCCTCAGAGTTCACAAGTGACGGCACAGAGCCGGGGCAACGGGAGCGGGCAGCCCTCGCTCTGATAAGACCCTGCACTGACCTGAAGAGAAGCTTTCTCCACAACCACAGTCAGCTTCTCATGGTCACATCTGACTGACAGGGCAACCTCCATGCTCCCCTGCGTCTCTTCTGGCTCTCTGGCATCAGGAAACAGCTGAGTAGCGGGACTGCGGGGGTCCTTGGGCCAAGGGATCCCAACTTCTTCCCCTTCTGGTTGTCCTCTTCTGGGGACGTCAGGGAACGGAAAAGGAAAGCCTCCCCCTTGGCTTCCCCCTTCCCGAATGGGTGGGCTCTCCCCGGCACCCTGGAAAGGCAGGGTGTGGTGGCCCAGCAGGATTCGCAGCTCCGGGGGGATGGTGTGCACCTCCTCGGCGCTCATCTCCTCTGGAGGGAAAGAGAGGACACAGCCTAACTCATGGTTCCATCATCATCAAGTGCAGGGTGTGTGTGTGTGTGTGTGTGTGTGTGTGTGTGTGTGTGTGTGTGTGTAGAAAGGGATTGTGTAAAATGACTTTGAAAAGAGATGAGGGGTCTGGATGCCTGAATCCTGGAGTCCTGACATGTCCCATAATTTGCTGAGTGACTCTGGGCAGATGGCTTACTTTTCTGTACCCCTATTCCTTAATCTTTAAAAGAAGGGGGTTGCCTCTCAACTTCAGCTGTGTACCATAACCAACCTGGGAGCTTACACATTTCAAATTCAAACAAACACCCTCTCTCAAATTCAAGCTTACACATTGCAAATTCAAACAAACACCCTCTCTCAAATTCAAGCAGCACCCAGACCAATTAAGAATTGGACTCGCTGGGTTAGGATCTAGTCATGATGGCTTTCAAGCTTGTAGACCCACTGGATTGGGTGGTTTCCAAGGCCCCACGCAATACAAAGGACTCAAACTCTATGACTGAAACCAATGATGGGAGACAACGTTATCCCACCTGCTCGACGGAGGTATGTGGAGTCGGAGGAGCCCGGTGGCACGGTGGTCAATGGGGCAGCAGTGGGAACCACCCGCTGCTCCTCGTGAGAGAATGGGGCTTCCTCCTCCCATACAGAGTCCCAGTCCCAGAGACTCACAGGGGCGGTCACCCCAGCCTACAGGGTTCTATGAGTCAGCACTGACTTGATGGCTGTAAGCTTGCATCGTTGTTATTTTGAGTCTAGAGATTCTTCAGAGCCATTTCTCTAAAGGTTTTTTAAAATTATTTTGCTGCCCCATTTTCTAGCTGCTAAATTCCAACTGGTACCCCAGCCCTTCTTATTACAGGGAACAGTACGTAATAGCTGCTTAGGCGTCCTTATTGGTCTAAAGGGGAAACCTATTTCCAAACCTATTGAGGCTTGATATTTTGTCATTTTTGAAACAGTCTGGAGAAAACCCGCAATGATTGTCCTTGCCTTCTTATGTCCACTACTATGTCAGGTAGCTTCAGGTAGCTCTATTTCAGGGGAAGCTGGAGGTGGAGATGAGTGGGTACCATCCACTCACCTTCCATACTGCCCTGCTGGAAAGATGGCCCCACTGGACGGGCCCAAATGAAATCCAAGCCTTGGACGGTTTTTAATTTGCACCTCAGCAGAAACGGAAATCAGTCCTATTGTCCCTCCATGTTAGCTCGGAGGGACCCCCTGAGTCTCAGAGAGTGAGGTGGGCTTAATTTATCTTGAATTAATATAATCATAGGAGCCAGCCATGAGTGGAGTACATATAACAAAGTTCTCCAACATGCGCTCTATCTTACTGACAAAGGATATAAAAGGTATGTTCACCAAAGCAATTCCACTTGAAAACGAGCAATAGAAAAACGAAGTGCAGTGTATGAAGGTTTAGATGAATCGCGTTGGGAGTATATGTATTTTTCAATCATACTTACCATTGTTTTTGAGACGTAGGTGAAATTTGTTCGCCACACGTGCCATCGTATATGATGTGACTGGACCGTGGCCATTGTCCAGAGCCCACTTGACCAGATCCTCTGGTGAGGAAGGAAGGTCCTCTCGGATGGATTTGGTCATCGCCATGGACCTCTCGCTCTCTTTCCCAAAGGCAATGCTGTTGGAAGACTGAAGGACACAGGACAATTTCACTTGTGAGTCTAAAATTAAACAGTATTTTAGGTAAGATCAATCGCATCTTTGAATCAAACATGCTCTGCGTTGTGGGCCAGTTAATTTACACATTTGCTCTATGGTTCCCGTGCTTGGGAAGGAAAGCCTGGTGATGGCCCTGTCACGATTCCGGCTAGGAAAGCCAAGGACAATCACTTCTGCTCTGTCACATGGGTGCGCTGTGACACTCAGCAACAAAGCCACTGATCTCATGCAAATACCTTAAGAGCAGACTTAAAGACAGCGGTCTGCAGTTCAAACCCACCAGCTGCTCTGTGGGGGAAAAAAAAAAAAAAAAAGGCGCTCCGTTCCCATAAAGTCACTGTCTCAGTAACCCACATGGGGCAGTTGGGAGATTTCCCTGTCCTATAAGATTGTTGTGATTCAAAATTGAGTGAATGGCCATGTGTTTTCCCCCTTATTTGTGTTCACATTCACATTCGTGTTCACATTCGTAGGATGTGATGAGCGGAAGATAAGGCTGTCGGCTCCCATAAAGATCTGCAGTCTTGGAACCCCTCCCCCTCAACGGGGTCACTCAGAGTCAGAACTGACTCCATGAGAGTAGGTAGTCACGCTTAATTAGGATTCTTGGGTTGCTTATATTGATAAAAATAATCCAGTCAAAACCAAGCAGCTTACCTCTCTCTGGTGTATGTAATCTATCAGTGTAGAGATAAGCTATAATGTTTCAATGAGGCTATGTAATTTATATATAAATATAAATAAATATATATATATATATACACACACACAAATAAATAAGAGAGTCTTCCCTGTCTCATATTTTAAACTATGTATGAAGTACTCAGATGCGCATGCTACAATATACCCTAGGTTTAAATGAAAGAAGCATAAGCTAGCTACTTCAACGTCAGGGCTATTCCATCTTTACAAACGGTGAAATTCGCTAATGGCGACACACACAGTGCTTATCATTTTGATCAATTTCTCAATCCAATAACTGCATCTATTTGTCAATTCTAAGTGAACATGCTTGGGGGCTCTGTTTTAAAATAGCTAATTCAATGGCTTAGGTTGCTGTCCCTTAAGTACTAACATTTTATCCAGCAATACTGGTCATATAGTTAGCTTTCATCTGGCAATCTGTTATTGACACTGAAAGCTAGGAATTGTTCCAGGAAACACCCTCAGAGGATTTTCTCAAGTGAGACCCTTGCCTGTCCGTTTGTAGTGCTGTGGTGACCATGTGTGGCTGTGATGTTGGACACCATGCTACCAGTATTTCAAGTGCCAGCAGGGCACCGCAGGGGCAAGTTTCCACAGAACTTCCAGACTAAGGTCCACAAGGAACAAGGGTCTGGTGACCTGCTTCTGAAAGAAACGGGTCCCTAACAGCCTGATGGACAGACAGTCGTGGAACTGGATTAACATCGTGGCTATGCCAGGGCAGGGATGGCACAGGGCAGGACCACAGCTCGTGGACTCAGAACCGACTCGACAGCACCTAACACAATGGTAGGCTGCGTGCGGGCGGCACCTCTAAGAAAGGGTCTTGACCATGCAGGACATGGAAGGCGAATTCCCACTGTGCTCAGACTCCTGCAGTGGGCTTCCTGCTGGGAAGGGAGCAGCCACCAGCGGGAAGCACCACATTCCCAACAACTGCTCCAAGGCCCCCCACCCCCACCTCCGCCAGCCCTTCCAGCATGCAGATTATGCCATTTTCATGCTGTGTAAAGACGCTTTAATTTCCGGGCCCAGTTACTTTCCCCTGCATACATGCAGCATTTCCACCAAACTCTCCATTTGCTTCCCACTGTTTGCTCCTAACATGACCAAATATTAATCCTTTCCCACTGTAAAACCATAAAAGAGGCACCAGCTCTAAATTCTCCTGGCTTCTCTGGTTGTGGGATATTGGCTGAGGGCATTGCATATTTCAGTGCACAGCTTAAAAGGATCACACCTGGGACTGCTGTCTATTACCCAAGGTGCCTATCTGCGGGAAAGCCGCCAGACTGCCTGGTCACAGACACTGTACACAAACATATCCCAGAACTTCAGCCAAGTGCTGTACTTATGCACCACTTTCATTTCATGGGGTCGCAACTCTCTGAGTGGCTGAAAATTCCTTAAGAGAATAAAGGGTAACAACAACAACAACAACAATTAAAAGGAGGCAAAGAAGGAGCCGTTTGTTGTTCTTCTGGGAGATATTTATTGGTGTTGTGGCTGTAAATTGACCCTGAAAATTCTATTCCTAGTGCACACCCCATACATACGCATTGCTCCATAGTACTGGTTGCAACCCAGCACCGCCACACCCTGCCCGCCCGCCCGCCTGACAGCGCTGTTTCCCTGCCCTCCCGGCCTCCTCAGCTCCGCTGCTGGGTGAGTGGAGACCAGGGTTCTACAGAGCACATACCTAATGGTTTCAGGGTTTTTTGGTTTTCTCCTAAGCCATTCTATTATTGGCTGAAAGGTATCCTCTGGGAGTGGCTTCCCAGTTTAAAAGGGTGACTTAGACAACGTCTCGGGGGTTCCTCAATTTTATATCAGCCCAGCAAGTCTTGTTTTGTTGTTGTTGTTTCCCCCACCCCCGCAAAATTGAGATTGGATCTACATATTCCTCCCACTCTGGCCAGGACCTCCTATCGTGGCCCTGGTCAGCGTGGCTGGGGTTGGTAGCTGGTCAGCATCTGGTTCTTGCAGTCTCTGAACAGAAAAGGTTGCACTTAATGTACCTCTTTAGTCCTGGAGACCCATTTCTGCCTTGCGCCTTTGATTTCCTTTGCGCGTCTTTGCTTCAGTTGGGAAGAAACCAATAGTGGTAGCTTAGCCTGCTGCTCTCAAGCTTTGAAGCCTCGCCGCTGCCCTCCAAATTGAGATGGAGAGTGCTATCTTCATGAACCAAGTTATTCCAATCGACCCACCTGTCCTGTGACAAGACGGCCCCAGTCCCAGCCCAGTAAATCAGCCTCAGCGGGTGTTTGGGAATGTCTATGAAGTGTCCCTCACTGCAGTCCCCTTTGTGCATGGTTGTTTATATAACTGTAGATACCAGCACATATAGAGATGATATGTTCCATATATATATATATTTTCCCATAGCCCAACAGCACACACATCTACCTATGTAAACAATCGCCTATTTTCTATGTTTATTACTGCTGCTGCAGAGTGGGATAGGTGAGAGTATTTACCATAGCTGTCCTTCAGCAATGTGCGCGTAGAACTCTCTGTTTCTTCAGTCAACAGCAGTTTCGTGCTAGGCACCCTGTCTTCCAGTTTTTCAAAACAGCATACTGTTTTAATTAGCTGCAATGGCAACAATTCAGTCTGGCTTCATCTGGCCTAGTCTTTCATGTTGTTGGACAGCTAGGAAAATATTTTATTTCCAGAATACCATCAGCAGCACTGCCACCTGTCCTTGTGTACCACTATGGACTGCCCTGTTTACACCTTTGCACATTGAGTACAGGAGCTGTCAGCACAATTCAGATTGACAACACCGAGTGATTTACAGGGAAACCTGGTGGTCTATGGGTTAAGCGCTCAACTCCTAATTGAAAGATTGGTTGGTAGTTTAGACCCACCAGCTGTTCTACATAGAAAGAGGTGACAGTTTGCTTTCATAAAGATTTATAGCCTTAGAAACCCTTTGGGGGCAGTAGTTCTACTCTGTCCTATAACACCCCCACACCCCGCCAAAAAAAACCCCCACTGCTTTTGAGTCAGCTGCTGACTCATGGCGACCCCCTGTGGGTTTCTAAGACTGCAACTGTTCGTGGGAGTAGGACACCCAGTCTTTCCCCAGAGGAGCGTCTTGTGGTTTCAAACTGCTGACCACGCAGATCCCAGCCCAACTCAAAACCACTATGCCACCAGGACTTCAGCATCGACTCTATAGTAATGGCTTTGGTTTTTGTTTAGAGATTCACAAGGCTAGGACTCCATATACATCTTTGGGAAGCGGTAAGGCTTGGGGTAATGGCAGTCAAGTTAGCGCCCCACATTGAACAATGTCCTCTCACCCTACAGTCCAGGGAACCTTGAGCTTTCCCAGCCCTCATGGTACTATTGCAGTTGAGGGTCTTCCAGGGGGCCTTCACCATCAGCCTTCCCAACCACATCTGCCTGAAAGATGAGGAGCTGGCAATGGCCTGAGTGCCTTTCTCCTGTCTCCCTGACCAAGGCATGGGAGCTCACTGGGGGCGGGAAGGCAGCTAGAGAGGGCCGTGCATATTCCCACTTGGTTTTCTAAAACAAATGTCTTCTCAAAGAACAAGCTGGCCACCACCCACCATGAAGTCGAGGTCACGTGAGACTGTCACATCAAATCTCCAACCCACTTTCCCCGCTTGTTCCTCGAGGTGTCAGGGCTTCTTCGTGCCATGAAAGCGATGGCGCACGCTCATGAAGGAGCTCAGAAAATAAGCCAGGGCTGGGAATAGCAATGTGGGTGCGTCATCCCCACTCCTGCCCACAGCACAGCCTCGGTGTCCCTTTTTGAGCACTCTGTCATTGGTGGAGCCCCTTCTGCCCACATCCCGCCCAGCCCCAAAGTGCACATGCCACACCATCACTGGTGGTACTCTTCTTTTTCACGGAGCCCACCGGTTCTTTCCAGGAAAGAGCCACGATCCCAGTAGGGGACAACGATTTGCTTTCACTACGTTTAGAGAAGCACCACAGCGGTTCCTATAACAGAACCACACCACTGCCATCGAGCCAAGCCCCACTCCTAGTGGCCCTGGGCAGTTTCTGAGGTTTAAAAGGGGCACACAGCCTCAACTTTCTCCCACACAGTGACCTTGCAGTTATCAGCCCAACATCTAACCCATCGTGCCACCAGGGCTAGGCATTCATACTATTGATGGAGGAGACGAAGGATCCCCTTTATGCCAGGCACTCTGTTTTCCGTCCATCACTTGTCTGTCAGTCTGTCCTACCGCGTTGCCTTGCAACGATGATGGAAGCCG
Organism: Echinops telfairi; assembly: GCF_000313985.2. Classification (NCBI taxonomy): domain Eukaryota; kingdom Metazoa; phylum Chordata; class Mammalia; order Afrosoricida; family Tenrecidae; genus Echinops; species Echinops telfairi. The sequence continues at coordinate 27,362,372 of NW_022104341.1, read as the reverse complement.
TGTCACTGCTATTTCAACTAGGGTGAACAGGTTTCAGCAGAGCTTCCAGACTAAGAACAGACTAACATATATTTAATTTTCAACTTCAACCTGAACTTACATATATCAGAAAGAACCAGAGAACACTTCACCAATTCAAGAGATGGCATATGACGGGAAATGGATGGCACTGAAGGAAGACGTCCAAACTGCACTGAATGCATCAGCCAAAACCCCAAGGCTCCAAGAATTGGTGGAATACCAAGAAAAAGAGCAAGCGCTGGAAGCACCCACTCATCTATGCCAAGAAATTTGGGAGACAGCTACCTGGACAACCAACTGGAAGAGATCCTTATTTGTGCCCACTCCAAAGAAAGGTGGCCCAACAGAATGCACACATTACAGAACAACACCAATGCTATAATATGCAAATAAAATTTTGCTGAAGATTACTCAACAACAGTTGCAGCAGTAAATTGACTGGGAGCTGCTAGAAATTCAAGTTGGATTCAGAAGAGGATGTAGAACAAGGGACATCATCGCTGATGTCAGCTGGATCGTGGATCAAAGAAGGGAACACCAGAAACAGGGTTTCCTTGTGTTTTATTGAGTTTTCAAGGCACTTGACCGTAAAAGAATGGAAACTCCCGAACAGGTCCTTGTGCTCCTGTGGAACCTGCATATGGATCAAGAGGCAGCCGCTTGAGCAGCAGCTCTGTCTGGTTCTGCAGCCAGGACTCTCTCCACCCCACCACACGGTCTCTAAGGAACTCCTAGACACAGAGCCGTCATGAAACAAGCGCCCCTTTCTGAGCACTACCTGCTGCCTTTCTCCCACCAGACACCTTTCGCCTCAGCACAGCCAGGATTCTCATCTGAGACAGGGAGTTGGGAAATCACAAAGCATGAAACTGACTGGGGGAGTGAAAAAGAACATCATGAAACATTACCTAATTGTTTAGTCATGTTGTCATGCATTGTCCAAAACTGGCCTGGAGCAGGAGTACAGCCAAGGAGGAATATAAACAATATCTTGCATTAGGATGAGTGGCCTCATTTCTGGCCTTTCTGATTCATACGAGAGGTGGAGGAAGACATTCAACTTGAGCTCTCCTAGAGCCACAGACCAGGCGCACATTCTCAGGGACAGAAAGAGTTCTGAGGGGTCAGGGCCGAAAGAACATTTACACAAGCACTCCAGCAGGGAATTAAAAAGTACCGTATGTTTTTGCCTTTCAAAGCATGATTCCCTTTCCTGTTTTTGTTATTCTGAAATTAAAAACATTTGGTTGCTGTGCCAGCCAGCAAAGGCAGCATACACCCCAGGTCAGCAACCCCCCCTTGTGTCATGCCAGGGCAGACCATGAAAACATCTCTAACTTCAGAAAAGCACGGCTGGGCGTGGTACTTGGCACCACGTTCATGTCTCCCCATCGCACACCACGGCTAGCTGGGGCTGTCTCCACGTTTAAAAAGAAATCCTGCAGGCACCAGCAACGGCGACTTTAGAATACAGATGTGCGCCCTGGTGGCTATCTCCGTGGCCTCTGGTGGGGGTGTGGCTACATGACGCTGTCCAGGGAACTGCTGGCTCTTTCAGAGCTGGGTCCTGCTGAAAGGCACCACGAATGAACAAACGAAACCAAACCACAGGCATCTTCCCCAAGCCCCGAACACATAAAGCCCACCCTCACCTGACTGCGTGCAGGTAATCAAAGAGAACTAGGCCACACTTTTGGAAAGAACAATGTGGTTACCCTGCTAAATGCAGGGTCACTAGTTTGAAACCGCCGGCTGCTCAGCAGGAGAACGAGGAGGCTTTCTACTCCTGTAAAGAGTGGCAGTCTCAGAAACGATTCTAGCCTGTCCCATAGGGTCACTAGAGTCAGAGTTGATGCAATGGCAGCGAGTTTGGTGTTCTGAATTCAATGGACCAAACTCTGAACCGGCAAAAGAGATGTTAAAGAGATCATTATCTTCTAACTATTGGAGAGGGCGATTTTCTTTTATTTTTTAAACTCTTAATATCATTCACCTCAATATCTCAATATCTTAGTCCCACCTCCTAAGCCCATGTGAAATGAGATTCATTTCACCAAATTTAAACATTCAGGAAAAGAGCTGCTGTCTACCCACAAGGCCAACCAGCTAAGCCTCTTCAGTACACTTCCTTCATGAACTCTAACGCTTAGGGAACAGGCTGGGGCATGTTTTTGCAAGATTATCTCACCTATCAGTTACTGTGACTCTTTCTTCAGTGTTTCACCCTTAGAAGTTGTAAGTAAGCAACAACAAGATACACACTCATCTCAAAGAGAGAAGCCCATGGTGAGCTGGGCTCAGCCTGATCCCCACACCTGCCTGAAGTGCCTTACTTCCAGGTGAGGGTGGAGATGGCGGGCGGGGCACTGAGGGCCTGACAGCTGGCCTCCCAGTCCTGTTTACTACAGTGCCTGGAACACCGAGCAGAATGAAACCTTACAAGACTGAGATGCTCTTTATTCTCCACTCTAACCAGAGGCAGGCAGAGCTCTAAAACTCTGGCCTTCTATGTCGGTGACCCAAGTTCAATTCCCGGCCAACACATCTAATATGCAGTCTCCATTCATCTATCAGTGGAGGCTTATGTGCTGATATGAAGCTGAAGAGTTTTCAGTGAAGCTTCCAGACTAAGATGGGTTAAGAAGAAAGGCCTGGCGATCTCCTTCCAAAAACATATCCAGTAAAAACCCTAATGAAGTACAAGAGCCTGGCCCTGTTTGGGGGGGCTTCATGAGTTCGGGCCAACCCAAACACCACCACCATGATGGCAGAGCACATCTATACATTTCAGGGGCTTCAGATGAAGCAGCTGAGGCCCGAGAGGTTAAAGGACTTGCCCGAGTTCCCAATTTGTAAAAGGCAGAGCCAGGATCCAAACCCGGGGCTCTCGAGATCCCAGCACGCAGGCTTCTAACCACACCATCATCAGTCCTTGTCAGGAGACACCAAGCAGCAGCTTATTTTGCAAAATGAATGATACCTTAAAGACCTTAGAGAAGGCCCAAAGGAAAAAAATCACACATACGCAACAACTTAAATCATTAGCAGGCATTGAAGCAAAGAAAGGCTCCAACTTACAATGACTTTCAGGTTTCCCTTAACATCGAAAGATTTGGTCACCCAGTTGACAGACTTTTTGCACTTCAAGATCAGGATGAGATTCTTGACCACTTCAGGACCCTTTTGGAAAGGTCTAATGTCAATTATGATGTCCACCTGGAAAGCGCTGTGAATGGAAAACAAAGGCAAAGTTAGGCCCTAAATGCCAGAAAGTTGCAACTAGCTCCCCTCATCCAAGTCTTCGTGTTTCCAGTGTCTGGCCAGTTTATTAAAAAGCTGGAGTGCATCCCAGGCAAATGACATGTGCAAAACAGATGGTTATTGTACCCATAACAAAACCATTTTACATAACAATAGAAATGCGTGCCTGCTGATAATTAGCCACTAAAATTTTCATCTTCTCTGACGAGAAGGAAAGAAAGTCTCAAAGTACAGTGGTTACTCACTGCTGCCACTGTTGTTGGATTGGAAGGGCCAGAGTTTACTTCTGAAGCAGGCTCGCTGCTTCTCCAGCCCTCAACACCTTGAAGATGTAATTTTCTAACTTGCTGAGTGGGTTCAAATTCCTTCAGAACCAGAAGGGGGCTGCACGTTAGTAGGTGAGGTGTGGCGGGCATGCAGTGGGGCGGGGCCGGTGGGCACGGTGGTAAAAATTAGAAGATGACACAATAAATGAAGTAAGTCTAGAAACTTTCTTGACTTGGACAAGGTGCAATCGCTTAAGCACTGACAGTAGAATCAGAGCTGCATTTATTTTCCCAAATGTGTGGACAGAGTTATGGAAATAAAGCAGACAGATGGTCAGTCAATTGATTACTGAAAAATTGATGAGCACCAGCCAAATTTCTAAGACTTCATCATAAAAGAGAGTTTTTACCAAATAATAACATCTTTATGAATTTAAGGAGAAAAAAATCTTTATTTCCATCTTACTTTTCTTATACATATGCAAAGCATAAAATGAACAGTACACTCAAATGAAGCCTTTGGCTTAATATCTAAGTGCATTTGTCGAATTGCATCTATCTACAATCATTCCCTTCTAATTTTCCACAAAATTCTTTATGAGGGGCAGGACGGAATATTACCAGAACTAATTTGTAGTTTTCATTTGCTTTTGGAATCAAAATTTGACTTGGGTTTTAACTTGCAAATCATGCTACCACTTAGCATCTAAGAGAACAAAATACCTAGGGATGAATCTAACCTGAAGGACTTGAACACTGACAGCACAAAGCACTCCTGAACGAGATTAAAGAGGGCTGAAAGAAAGGGAAAGATTTCAACGTTCTTGGGTTGGAAGATTTCCACACTACCCAAGGAAATCGGGATTCAATACAATCCCGATAAAAATGGCAACAACTTTCTTTACAGAAATGGACAAAGCAACGCTCAACTTTATGTGGAACAGCAAGAGGCCTCAAATAGCTAGCGTGCTGCTAACGCAGTACAACAAAATAAGAGGACGCACACTTTCTGACTGTAAAACGTACTCTATGGGCATGCTATCAGGAAAAATCAGTTCCTGGAAAAGGCCATCATGCTTAGCTAAGTAGAAGGTCAGCGAAAAAGAGGAAGACTCTCCAAGATATGGGCTGGCATAGCGGCTGCACCAATGGGCTCGGATATCACAAGCATTGTGAGGACAGCCCAGGGCCAGGCAGGGGTTGTGCTATTGCATATATGGTTGCTAGGTGTCGGAGCCAACTTGATTGCGCCTAATAACAGCAATACAACATATGATTACAGTAATCAGAACAGCCTGGTATTGAGCTAACATCAGACACACAGACCAATGGATCAGAATTGAAAGTCCTGAAATAAGCCCATACATCCACTGCCAACTGACTTTTGACAAGAGTGCTAAGTCCATTCAATGGAAAAAAGAAGGGTCTTTTTAATAAACTTGGTAAAATTGGATTTCCATAGTGAAAAAAAAATGAGATAAGATCAATGCCTCAGCATCACACAAAAACAAATTCAAAATGCATAAAGAACCTGAAAGTGTAAATTCAAACCAGAAAATTTTAGAAGAAAATCCATGGGTAGAGCTGTCGGGCAGTTTTCTAACAATGAATCATCTAACAACAAAAGTACAAAATCAATAAACCAACAAAATAAATAGAGGCAAACTCATAAAACTTAAAAGCTTTTGCTCATCAAAAGACTGTCAAAAAAGTAAAAGAAAGGCAAGCTTCTGACTGGGAGAATATCTCTGGAAAACATGTCCAGTAACAAGCTAATAGCCCAAAACATCAACAGCTTAACAACAAAAAGACAAACAACACGATCATAAAATGGGCAAAGGACTTGAATAAACATTTCACCAAAGAGGGCACCCAAATGCCTAGCAAACACATGAAAAGAAGTCCAACATCACTTAGCAATTAAGAGAGATGCAAACCCAAGCCACAAGAGATGACAACCCATCCCACTAGGATGGCTAAAATGAGTCCTGGTGGAATTGTGGAGAAAGCATTGCATTGCTAACCACAAAGCAGGAGGGTCAAATCTACTAGTCACTCCCAGGGAGAACGATGAGGTTGTTTGCCTCCATAAAGATTTACTGTTTCAGAAACACAGTTGATGAACTGGTTTAGAAACACAGCTTAGAAACACCATGAGTCGATGCCAACTCATAGTGATCCTACAGGACAAGGTAGAACTGCCCCCATGAGTTCCAAGACTGTAACTGTGCAGGGTTACTCTGACTCATAACCCACTTGGTGGCATTAGTGGGGTGGCTACGATTTAAAAAATAAAATAATGTAAACAAAATAACAAAGGTTGGCAAGGATGGAGAGAAATCAGAATCCTCATTCCCTGCTGGTAGAAATACAAAATGATAGCTGTTGTGGAAAACTGTAGTAGCAGTTCTTCCAAAAATCATATAAAAACAGGACTCCCATACAAAGCTCTCCCTGGCTGCCCGGCTATCAAAAAGTATAGCGTCTGGGGTCTTAAAGGCTTGAAGGTAATCAAGCGGCCATCGAGCTCAGAAGCAACAAAGCCCACATGGAAGAAGCACACCAGCCTATGCAGCCACGAGGTGTTGAAGGGATCAGGTGTAAGGCATCATCAGAACAAAAAATCTTACCATAGTGAATGATGGGGGGAGTGCGGAGTGGAGATCCAAAGCCAATTAGTAGGCCACTGGAGATCCCCTTGCAGAGGGGTCTCGGGGAGGAGATGAGCCAGTCAGGGTGCGATGTAACAACCTCCAGTTCCTAAAGGTTTCCTCCCCGCTCCCACTACCATGACTCGAATTCGATCTTGCAAGACTGGCTAGACCAGAGGAGGTACACTGGTACAGATAGGAACTGAAAATACAGGGAATCCAGGACGGATGAGCCCTATAGGACCAGTGGTGTGAGTGGCAAAACAGGGAGGGTAAAGGGAGAATGGGTAGGAAAGAGGGAACCGATTACATGGAACTGTGTGTGACCTCCTCCCTGGGGGACAGACAATCGAAAAGTGGATGAAGGGAGACGTCGGACAGGGCAAGATATGACAAAATACCCATTTATAAACTATCAAGGGCTCATGAGGGAGGGGGGAGTGGGGAGGGAGGGGAAAAATGAGGACCTAATGTCGGGGGTTTAAATGGAGAGAAAATGTTTTGAGAAACTATGTACAAATGCGCTTTACACAACTGACGTGTGTATGGATTGGGATAACAGTTGTATGAGCCCCTAATAAAATGTTAAAAAAGAGAAGAGAAAAAAAAGAAAACAAGCAAAAGATAAATTAATAAAGGAAGTAAATATAAAAAAAACAACAACCTTATAACAAATGTGACTTCCTAAGTATAAAAAAACAAAAACAAAAACAAAGCTCTCCCTGGCATCAAGTCGCGTCTGACTCGTGTTCTTTGCTTGTTTGCTGTTGTGGTCAGGTGCGGTTGAGTTGGCGCGGACTTACACCAGCCCTGTACCACAGAACGAAACACCACCTATTCCCGAGTTCGCCTCACAGGTGTTCTTATGTTTGAGCACGTTATTGCAGCTATTGTGTCGATCCATCTTGTTGAGTGTCTTTTTTCCACTCCATGAAGCATAATGTACTTCTCCAGGAATGGCTATCTTTTGATAACACAGTTTATTATAACCCACACATTCAAATGCCTTTGCACAGTTAATGAAACACAAGTAAACATCTTTCTGGCTTTCTCTGCTTTCAGCCAAAATCCAGCTGACGTCACCAATGACATCCCTTGTTCTGAGTGAGCCCCTTCCTTGCTTTATTAGCTCGTTGAAACATTTCAACTGGTATTCCATAAATTCCTGAAGTCTTGTTCTTGGCTAATGCTTTCACTTGGTCTTCTTTCTTCAGTAACACTGGTTCTTGCTGACACGCTACCTCCTGAAATGGTTGCATGTCAACTAGCTCTCTTTAGTACAGTGACACTGTGTATCATTTCCATCTTCGTTTCTTTTGCTTCCTACAGGCTTCAGTGTTTTGCCCATCTCAAAAACTCACTGCCATCAAGTCCACGCCAACTCAGAGTGATCCGATAGGACAGGGTAGAGCTGCCCAGGTGAGTTTCCAAGACCCTAACTATTCATGGGCGTAGAAATCCCCGTCTTTCTCCCGAGGTCGGCAGGTGGTTTCAAACCACTCCTGTGCTTCACAGCTCAACTCATAAACCATTGTGCCACCTGGGCTCCATTTTGCCCACAGAATCTTTCATCATCACCACTCAAGGCTTGAATTTTTCTTGAGTTCTTTCTATTTCAGATATACTGAGAACGTTCTTCCTTTTAGCTTTTCTAACTCTACTTCTTTGCACATTTCACTGTAATATCTTATTTTGTCTTCAAAGAACTTCCAATTCTTTGGAATTTTCTGTTCAGCTCTTTGACTTCATTTCTTCCATTTGCCGTAGCCACTCGATGGTTAGGGAAAGTTTCAGTCTCTTCTGACATCCATT
>NW_022104341.1:27348352-27352484 GCF_000313985.2 Echinops telfairi | reverse complement strand
CCATTGGGTATTTAGGCCTCTGCCTTCTGCTCAATAAACGAGGCTTGATCAGACTCCTGTCTTGTCTCCATTTCTCGCGTCTCTTGCCCCTCTTCATTCCTAGTCCCTTTTTCAGGTATCCACGTTGTTTGATGACCTGCGGGACGGGTCATTCTTTCACTTCAACTTGAACCTACATATGAGCACTTAATTGGTCTGTTCCACAGTCAGCCCTGGTCTGATTTTAGTTGCTAATATTGAGTTTCACCATTGTCTCTTCCCACAGATAAAGTCAACTTGATTTCTGTGGCTTCCATCTGGAGAAGCCATGTGTACAGTTGTCTTTTCTATTGTTGGAAACAAGGCATTTGCTATGAACAAGTCACTGTTCTTTCATAATTCTATCCTGCGACCTCCGGCTTCTTTTCTCTCACCAGATCATATTTACCAACTACTGTTCCTTCCCGTTTCCAACTTTTACATTCCAATCACCAAAAATTACTTATGTATCTTGACTGCATGTTTGATCAATTTCAGACTGAAAACGTTGGCAGAGTTCGTCAGTTGCCAAGTGAAACCTCTTCACTTGGGTGACCCTGCTGACATTTGAAATAACAGTGGCATCGCTGCCAACATCACAGTAACATACAAGTCACCACAGTGTGACACACTGACAGACAAGTGGTGGGTTCCAACTCAGAGAGAGGGTCCCTATCGAACAGGGAGGAACTGCCCCTGTCAGTTTCCAAGGGTGTTACACTTTACCAAAGTAGAAAGCTTCATAGTTCACCTGTGAAGAGGCTGGTGGCTCTCAACTTCTAGCCTTGTGGTAAGCAGCTCAACAAGGAACCAGTACACCAACAGGGTTCCAAGATCACCACAGGACCCAGTAATCCCACTTCTAGGTATAAACTCAAAAGACTTGAAAGCAGATACTCAAACAGGGACTTGTGTGCCAATGTTAACAGCAGCACTATTCAAAATAGCCAAAAGGTAGACTCAACTTAAGTGCCCATCAACAAATAATTGGACCAGCAAAACGTGGTACATATTCACTGAAAACATTTTCTTCTACTCAGCCAATAGAAGAAACAAAGTCTTGATACATGCTATAATATGGATGGAACCTGAAGACATTATGCTGCATGAAATGCTAGTCATGAAGGACAAATATAGTATTGTCCTCACTTATATAAAAAGACATATGGCAAATGTATACAGACTAAAGTTTACTAGTTGTTACCAGGAGGAATAGGGCGGGAGAAATGGGGTTAACAGGGAGAGAAAAATATATTAATTAGGGGTTATAAGCTGATTATTGTAATTATAGTCAATAAGCTATATTTCTATATAAAAGGTGAACTGGCAAACGTTGTGTGATAGGTATACTGACAATGACAACTAAAAAGAAAGTACTGGGTGAGGCTGTTTATACACAACCAAACATCCCATGGGGTTACTTATTCGGAGGCTGTGGTCGTGATTCATGGAACTTCCCAGTTAAATGGCCCAATAGCATGTCTAGTGTTTTGGTCCTATTGCCTAGTGCATAGGGCCTGGGGTCTTATTTCAAAAGCAGCCTTCCAAGGCCCGACAATTGGAATCTCTTTGTCTGGAGAAGAGAGGGCAGAAGGCGAGTCAGTAACAGGATGAGGAAGTGTGATCAGTGGCTACTGCCCTCCACAAACAGCTGCCTTCTTTGCCCTGGACTGGAAGAACTGGAGTGTGCCCAGTTACCTTTACTGAACATGTTGATCAAAGATTCTGTCCAAGAATTCGGATCAAAAAGGAGGAAATGCACATTGGAATTTCAAATTCCCTAGGAGTCCTGAATTCTTCTTAAATTCAAACTAGCTTAACTTGGGGGGGATGGGGGTGGGGAGGAGTGGGGTTTCTGTCTTGAGCATTATGATCTCGCTCTTTTTTTTAAATCATTTTATTAGGGGCTCATACAACTCATCACAATCCATACATACATCAATTATGTAAAGCACATTTGTACACTCATTGCATTATGATCTCTTAAAGAACTATCTATATATGGGATCAAATCGACAAGAGCAACTTGAAAGGTTAGATTAGAAGCTTAGGGGGGCAGTGACAATGTTAATGAGGGTAGGGCAATTCAGAAAAGCAGAAAAGAAAGGTATAAGAATGATTCTTAACTCAATGTAATCTATAAATGCACAAACCGCTTCTCGGTCTTTTGGCTAAAATCAAGTGTAGTATAAATGCATAAACAGTTGACAGGTGTATGTTTTACTCTGTATGTTTCTCAACAACAATAAACAGAATACATTTTACTCATTTTAAAAATCCTTCTACAACATACATTTAAAAACCAAAGTCACTAGTTCACATAACATGCCATCTAAAATGGAAGCAAAAGCGATTTTTCTCCCTCTTCTTTCAATTTTTCAGTTCCCTAATCATTCTTACTAAGGAGGGTCAAGTTTCCAGCCCAAAGGCAGGAAGATGAGGGCCGGGAGGGTGAACAAGAACACAAGTCATTGCATCTAATGGCTCTTTTTAGTATAGCACCACAAAGGCCACCCCAACACAGAGACAGAGCCTGAAAACGAACCCTTTTGAAGGCACAACGCTCTGAGGTCATTATGATCAGGACTTTGCTAAAAACAAAATAGAATTAAAATTATAATTATGTGAACAATACTCCACTTTGCAATTTCCTTAGCAGAGATAACTTCAGCCAAGGGGGCTAATGGTGGATCCAGAGGAGTGGGGTCCTATAATCCGTACTCGGAGGTCCAGAAAAGGCTCCCAGCGCTCATCATCTGGAGCGAGAGTGCTCCAGAGACACAGGCCGGAATGAAAAGACACTAGTCCCCTCTTTAAAGCTTCAGGGAGCCCCAATGAAGGCATCAACTGGTGCCCCCCTCTCTCCTACACAGACAGATCTGCACATCCTCCCCCCAAGCAGGGTGTTCAATGGTTCACATTGGTTTGAACCTGTTCAGGCATGGCCAACACAGTGAATTCTGATTGGGTGAAACAGACTGACAACTGGAACGGGAAAACTTATGGGATCAAGCCCTAGAATTAGAGACTGGGAAGAGGCACAGTAAGCCCTCTCAGGAGCCCAATTCAAGAGACGAAACTATTGCTAGGGCTACAGAGAGTAACACACATGGAAAGAAGTGTGGTCAGCCTCCGACTTTGAGCAGGGCACCACTGCTTCTGATGCTTGCTGGTCATGAGATTTCGTGGCTATGAAATGCGGATGGTGACCTTGTTTCTAAGAGGGAGAATAACTTTCTAGAGGGCGTGGACCCTTCATTTTTCCTGTTCTTGTACTGGTCCACTCACATTTGACAAATCTGGGTCTGCTCTAGTTTGCTTCGTCAGTCATGACTGAATGGGGAAGACGCCCTGTCTTCAATTAGGAAGGATCATCTTGTCTCAGTATACAGCAGTGGTTCTTAACCTTCCTAATGACGCGGCCCTTTAATACAGTTTCTCGTACTGTGGTGATCCCCCAACCATAAAATTATTTTCATTGCTACTGCAACCCCCAAAGGGGTCTCGACCCACAGGTTAAGAACCGCAGGTTTAGAGGAAACGTCCATCTCTTCTCAGTCGAGTGGAAACCTTCACCTTACCTGTAGGGGTTGGAGTTGGGGGTGATCAGCTCGATGATATGGACTTCCTTATTCCAGGGGTGGGGCTGGCTGGACATCACACACCCTTCCGCAGCCTTGGGTTGAAGGTACTCAGCAAGGTAATTCAGAGACAGAAAATTCTTCCCTATGTTGCATGTGGGAGGGAAAACTTGATCTGAAAGCAAAGACGACAGGGCAATCTGTCACATCAGCAGACTCAGGGGGAAACTGAGGGGGTGGAAACGAGCAAGTGTGGGATGTAGGGGACATGGCCCAAAGCAGGGGCCTTCATCTCTGAGCAATTCAAATCCTGCCCTGAAACACCTCCCATATGTCATCCAAACTACACCAAACCGGTGCCTTCGAGTTGACTCGGACCCAGGTGCCCCAGTGTGATATTAGAGTAGACCTGCTCCAGGGGCTTTCTTGACGGTAGCCTCGACAGAGCCTGCAGCCAGGCTTGTCTTCCATGGCAACAGTGTGAGTGTAAGTGTGTGTGTGTGTGTGTGTGTGTGTGTGTGTGTGTGTGTGTG
>NW_022104341.1:27335034-27348252 GCF_000313985.2 Echinops telfairi | reverse complement strand
GAATCCTTTTACTGGGAGTCTGACAGATATAATAACACTCTACAGTTCAATCACATCAAGCAGTATTGTATAATTGCTACCATTATCAGTTTCAAAACATTTTCTTTCTTCTTGAACTCCTTGATATCAGCTCCCCTTTATCCCCTTCCACCCCCACCTTACCCCCCAGGAGCCCATATTTATTTCTTTTGCCATATCTGACAGTGATTGTGTCAAGAAGGTGAGTCTCATACACTGCCTGCCACATTATTAAAACAAACTCTTCTTGTACTGAGGTAAGATTTAAGTAAAAGTCTTAAAGTCCTGCTGCTTCCTTGGTTCATTTGCACATATATATACACATATAAACAAGTACACATATATTTATATATTCACACACATATCTTCCTTTTTTTCTTTTCCCTCCTGCCCCATCATGTTTACCTCTCAGTAATTCCTCTTAGATACAATTCGATTGATCAAATACAACCGGAAAAGCTACACCCTCCTCGCCATCAACTGCGTGGACTTGAACCACCAATCTTTGGGTGAACAGTCACAAACAAACTAGTTGTGCTACCCAGGGACCTGAGTGATCACTTCTTGTTCTCTGGGACACGTACTTATTCTCACCCATCTCCCCTGACTCAGTTTTCTGTCTCTTTCTGGATCCTCTCTTCAACTGTCCCTTGGAAAACCAGTGGTCCTCAAGTCTTGATGCTTCCTCCCCCCACTATCATGATCCCAATTCTACCTTACAAATTCAGCTAGACCAGAGCATGACACTGGTACAGATAAGAGCTGGAAATACAGGGAACCCAGGACAGATAAGCCCCTCAGGACCAATAATGAGAGTAGCAATACCAGGAGGGTATGGGGAAGGTGGGGGGAGAAAGGGTGGACCGAGCACAATGATCTACATATAACCTCCTCTCTGGGGGATGGACAACAGAAAAGTGGGTGACTAGAGACATCGGACAGTGTAAGACATGAAAAAATAAAAAACAATTTATAAATTATCAAGGGTTCGTGAGGGAAGGTGGGGTAGGGAGGGAAAAATGAGGAGGTGATACCAACGGCTCAAGTAGAAAGAAAATGTTTTGAGAATGATGATGGCAACAAATGTACAAATGTGCCTGACACAATGTATGGTTGGATGGATTGTGATAAGAGCTGTATGAGCCCCCAATAAAATGATTAAAAATAAAAACAAACAACATTTTAAAAAAATGAGTAGCCCTGGTGGCACAGTGGGTCATGTGCTGGGCAGCTAACTCATAAGGTCACCAGTTCGACTCACTGGCCCCCCTGTGGGAGAAAGATGTGCCTTTCCATGCCCATGGAGAGGGGCAGTCTCAGAAACTCACAGGGACAGCTCTACCTGGTGCAACAGGGTCACCGTCGGGCAGTATCGACTCAATGACAGTGAGTTATACTCAAAAATGAATCTGCAAAGTAGCTGATCCTCAAAGCGACTCTTCTTTGGATATCTGCTACTTCAAAAGGAGAGCCAGCTCCGAATGAATTCTCTGGCCTGTACGCACAATTAATCATCCCTTCATGTTTATTCTCTGTATTTTGGGGGGAAACAGTGAGAGTAGAATTCCATTAAAAAAAACTCAAAACATCATTCTGACCGACAGCCACTATGTGCATGGCCCTTTCTGTCTGCAAGGCGCTTCCAGAAACTTCACTCCTCGTGCTGAGTGAGGGCTGCACCCCACTTCCATCCGGAGAGGGATGCAAGTGCTGAGTTCAAAGGCCCTCCCCCCACCCGGCTGCTGCATGGCACAAGCCATCACCCAGCACCGTGGCTGATGGGATTTCCATCCAGAGCCTTAAATGCTTAAACAGAACTTGAAAGAAACGACTGCTGGCGTCGTGACAACCGGGACAAGTGTCAAGGAAGTTCTGGTGCAGCAAGCTCTCTTCAGAGGGTCCGTTCACCAGAGGCCCGGCATTGGAACGACACCCACTCTGACTTATTCCTCCCCTGGACTGGGTTCAAATCCACCCACAGGTCTCAGCCAGGGGGACAGGAAACCGCCCAGGAGGGCCTAAGATAGGGTGGAAACGGCTCCTCTGGTTTGTGCTGACGTCCACAGCATTCGCAGCAGCATCCAGCACTATGGCCCCCAGAACGGCGGGGACCAGAGCAGCTCCCAGACCCCTGCGTGTCGCTCTGCACTGACGGCTTGTTGGTGTGCGTCCCCTCCACATCTGCTGAGGGCTTTTCCAGATGAGCAGATGAGGTGTGCACACCCTGCAGCTGCAGCCTGCGGATGCCTCCCCCAGATCACAGGACGGAAAGTGATATTAGCAGGCAGGGCTGAAAGCACACCAAGAACGGCGGGGCATGTGGGGCCCGGGCAGCCAGTCTGGAATGGGAGAGACTAGGACCCTCTCGGGATGCTCTCTGAGCACTTGCTGACAGGTGTGGCTGGTCTGCACGTGGCAGTAGCAGGCATAGGCTCAGGTACAGGTTTCTGGGATTAACGAACCACAATGCAACGTTTGAGTCAAATAACAAAAACTGTCCAGCTTGTGATCCCCGCAGGGTTTAATTATTCAAAAGTTGGGCCATTAAGAGCTCGGGTCCCAGATGCCATTGCCAGCAGGTTGGATCAGCGGATCACTTCTCATTGTGTACGACTCCCCTCCCACAAATGCCGGCTTCAGAATGTACCCCATAAGCCAAACAGAAAAGAAACCACAAAGGGGAATCCCCCTGGGGAGCCAAGAAAGTCACATGCTTGTTTGTATTTTAGGAAAGGATTAACTAATGACTGTGAGACCCAGAACAACATACTCTGAATACAGGAATGGGAAGGGGGCGGAGACCTCCTGGTTTTCAGCTGAGATAACTGAGGTTCTGGTGGTAACGGTATTTCTTGAAGCCACACAGTTATTGGGCCAGCTGCGATCAGAACCCAACGGGAAATCTCAGTCATCATGCTGAAGCCAACTCATAGGGTCGCTACAGGGCACGGTAGGACGGCCCTGTGGGTTTCTGAGACTGTGCCTCTTTACGGGAGTAGAAAGCCTCCTCTCTCTCCCGAGGAGAAGGGGGGGAGGGGGGTTTCCAAACTGCTGACTTTGCAGTGAGCAGCCCAATGTGTAACCACTCCACCAGGTCTTCCAAACTTCCACTCGAGATCCTGGAGGTAGACCAGTGGTTCTCAACTTGAACAACGATCAGAATTGCCTAGAGGGCAGGTCAAACGACTGCTGTCTCAGCCCAGCCCCAACTGCCTGACCCAGTTAATCTGGGGTAGACCCAAGAATTGGCATTTCTAACAAGTTCCCAGGTGATACTGCTTCTGCTGGAGCAAGAACCACACCTGCAGAACCACTGCAGTAGAGCGACAGGAAGCCCGTGGTCTGGCACCCCTGGGTACAAGGGAACGATGGCTCAGCCAGCCTCCTGGCAGGCAGCTGCCGAAGCTTCCTTAGAGGCGTCTGGTCAGTGACGATGAGCAACGTCAGAACCTTGCTCACTGTCTGCACAGCAACGTATACAGTGGCTGGACGCATTCAAGGGCTCCAGCGATGTCCCCGGGAGTCCCTGGGTGGTGCACACAGTTAACCCACTGAGCACTAACCATGAGGTTGGAAGTTCAAGTCTACCGCAAAAAGAAAGACCTGGCAATCTGTTTTTTAGAAACCAGCAGTTAAATGCCCCACAGAGCACAGCTCCACTGTGACGCCCGGCCCAGCGCTGACGTGAGCCGGGTCCCATGGCGGCGACTGGTAAAGGTGTTGGCAAGGCGGTGATCTAGCTCTTAGGTGTTCTCTAAGGGAGACGTCACTTTACCCCTCACTCTCGGTGAGGCACCGGTAAATGCTGCTGATCGATCTTACATACAGCCGAGAGAATAACGCAAAAGACCCCAAATACTATTTTAACAAACTTATTATAAACATTCCAAGTAGCAATCAACATTCTGTCATGCTACCAGCAGGGCTAGATTAAGGCATGTGAAGGCCGTTAAGTCTGATAGCCTGTGGTGCCACCAAGCTGATTTGAATGGGATATGAGAGTTCCATCTACGAGACAGAGAGAGATGTGTGCGCCCCGTAGCTATCTGTGATGTACTCTCTTTTTAAATGCAACATCGCAGTAGTGATTAAATGTGAAAGTGGCCATATCCGTTGAGTGAGAGGAACTGGATAACAGATTTTAGTAGACGCAGGGTGTTAGGAGTTGTATGATAAACCAAATCGCTACAAAAGGAATGTTCCACAGTTTCTACAACAAAGATAACAAGTCAGTGAACCTAGTGGTTTTGGCCATCGGTGTTAAGGGCTGCTGATCTTCCATAACAAAAAAGGGCTTTTACCAATTTTTCTTTTAAACAGCTCATATGAAACTTTGATGCTGGTATTGTAATAAATGCTGTAATTATGAACCGACAGATGAAAAGAGATCATAAAATAATGATCAGAAAACAAATATTACAACATATTACTATTATTTTATTTGCAGACCGCTCTTTTTATCTCTAACTTGCTAACCTTAAAAGCATTTATTCTGTCCTTTGCTCTTAAAAGTTTTCCGGTGAGTTCATCACAATTAAACTTCTGAACACTATCTACTCCCATCCATAAAAAGGATAAGGAAGCAAGTATGTAGCATTAGTGGTGTAAGCCGAGGGTCTGTGAGTCTCTAGCCAGGCATGAAAATGAGTGTCCTGTTGTGCAGTTTGTACCAGTAAGTCAGGAATACGTGTAAAGCAGTTTCAACACTGAGGAATGCCTCCTGGATTTCATCTTCCATATGGAATCATGCATACTCAGAGGAGTACAATGTGTCCTTCCTGAACGTACATAGCAGTTCTCGCGGAAGGCAGAAATTGTCATTTTCCCCATAAAAGTTTGTATTTACGTCATCAGAACAGATTTCTGGGAGGCCTTCTTGCATTTTTCATCAAGTAAATCCACGCTGTTTAAAAAGGAAAATCCGTATGGAAGCACCTCATACATTTTCACCCTTCTTTTCATGAACAAGTGCCGTGAGTCAGTGATGGTGTGGTATGTGGTCACATGAAATTGATCACGGGCACTCAATATTTTGGGAGCACTTCCATCATTCACTGACTTTTTTAAAAATACTGCTTCTGTGATGGTAAGCTGCTTGATAATCAGTATTGGGCAGAATTTGTTTTGCTTCAAAACTTCACCTGGATGATGGCAACACTCTATTAATACCTGATAGTGATCTCCCAGATCTTTACGTTTATTTCTGAATCTTGAAGAAGTTGACCAATCCAATGAAAATGCTGCGACATGTTACTCTGCCTGGGCAACGTACAGACGGAGTGTTTGCAATCTGTGGGAGGTGCTCCCAGCCCCTCCTTCGGTACCTCCTTTGTGTCTGCTTTCCAGCGCTATTTCCGAAAGCATTTAGAATCTAAGTGTAAGGTTTCCGGAACACACATCTGTGCTACAGCCTGCACTTCCCAGCGTGTATTAGAAAGCCAGTTTAATGCTCAACACCTTCATCGATTCGACGAAGGCTGACTTGGCGCCAATGAGGGATTCAGTGGTCAGTGGGCAAAGGTGGTAAAAAACGTGAAGAGTAACTAAACAATGGGAGTTTCTAGTTTGTGGGGTTTTCAACTATTTTCAACCAACAAGGCTACAAGATTAAGAAAGCGCCAACACACAGCATGAACATGGCATATTCACTACCTTCTAAAAGTGCATGCCTTTATAATGCGCTGACATTGACAGTGCTGCCACACGAGCCGCCTCTGCAGCTGCAGTTTCTTCACTGGCCTGACTTCCTAAGATAGTGAATGTGATAAATCACTTTACAGGTTTTCCATCTGTTGGAGATATGTACCTCAAAACAATACTCCACTGCTCTGTATAAAGAGGATCAGGAATAGAACCTAGGGACCATCTGGAATACCAAGCCATGTTATTTCACTGAAAACAGTTGGCTGGACTTTTGTTAAGTTCATAAATTTTTCACAGTTGGTTTAGACAAATAGAATGGGGTGCCCTTTCCCTCGTTACCATATTTTGAGATGTGACCGGCTAAATATAGACCAAACTAAGCAACAAGTTCAACTAACCCCTCAAATTTGCTATATTTTGTGGGGGACCCAGACACTCCATCTCTTCCTTGAAAAGACAGTCCACATTTAGCAATTATGATGGCAACAACAAAAAGTTGCAAAGCAGTTCTCCAATGCTGATGGTCTTCATTAATTTGCGTTTCCCGTTCATTAGTTAGGCAGAGTGCATCTTTAACTATGACAACATGCGATCTCTATGAGCTGAACAGTGTTCATGTGTATCAATCATATTTGAGTTGCACCAATAGCTAAATCCATCTGTAACAAATTAAGAGTTAGAGGATTTAGGACTGAACTGTTTTCAAACAAAACAGCATACAGCGCTGGCTGATGGGGGCCGCCGTCACCGGAGCTCTCAACATTTTCACTACTAGCTACACACCTAAACAGACATTCCGGCTATAGAACCTTGTTGATCATCCAGAAATTCTCCACATGGCTTTTCGAATGGTCCACTGTTTGATGTTGACATTCACTTGGCCCTCTTTTGGTCTAATAATTTATAGTATTAGAAGAAAATTTATTCCATGAATACAAAGGATTTGTATTTCTTGTTTACTGATGGGGACTACAGAGGTGACAATTTCAGTATCTAAAATAGTTTCACTTTCTATACCATTATTATATTTTTATTCCAGATGCAGAATTTGGGGGGAGGGGTTTTTTCACACTGCTGTTATCTCTTCTGATTCATGTTATCTCAAAAAGGAAGTTAATTTTAGAATTGTCTACAAGGACTCACAAACCCTTTCCTTTATTTTTATCTTCTGCAAGCTTTTGTCTTTGTGTTCTACTCAATTGTTGCTGTTTCATTTTACCTGGACATACAATTTTGCCACTTTTCAATTGGAGTCCACTGCAACAAATATAACAGAAAAGCAAATGAAGAAAACAAGTAAAATTTATCAGATAAAATTTACATTAAAATGTGGGCATTAGTTGAAAATAAGTAAGTAAAAATTTGATTTGATTACTCAATCCACAGTGAACAATGCCATGAATTTAGCACTATGATGACCTTTGACACTGGCCTTATAGTGAACATGACATCCCCCCAAGGGCTCAACATGGAAACCCAACTGAAGGAACTAGGTTCTACCTTAAAATAACCCCCATGCTCAATGTAAACAAAGCTCAATCAATTAAGAAATCCATCTGTACAAAGCAATAGCTCATGGACTGTGGCTCAAAGTTGAACTACACTCACATAAAACTCCTCGTATATCAATAGGAACAAATTCTATGATATTGGACAATTTGTTGATAATATCAATGCAATTGTCTTATTATACCCCTGGGGGATAATCAAGAATGCCTTTCTTATTTGTTTTCTTTGGTTGCTTTGTTTGTTTGTTTGTTTGTCATAATATGACAACCAAAGTAAATCAGAGTTGCTCATAGCCTGTGAACAAGCAGATGGATTCTGTTATGTGCCTGCATTACGAGATCGCTGAAGATAAGGATGCTACAGCAAGTGTGGTGAAGAAAGAAGATGGTGCCCAGCTATCCATGGGAATAGTGTATGATGTCTTACAGGCTTGTAGTCAAACAAGCAGCCGTCTAAGTGTGTGGTGTCAACTAAGTCCACATGGAAGAAGCACACCGATGTGTGGTCCAAAGACAACGATAACAAAATCTAACTATGATTGAAGAAATGGTATCAGAGCTTAAATTGTGAACACCCATGGTGTAGAAGCCTAAGAGGGGCAGTGGGAGCCCAAAACCCATGTGCAGAGCATCTAGTCAAGTAAACCTCTGGCAGCTCCCCTCCCGCCATGGGTGAGGGGTTCAAGCAGCTTTACTGTCAGACTGAGACGAGTGTAAACTTGATTGTGGTGGATCGTGAATCACGGTGTAAGATGATACCTGGTCAGGTGACCTCCATCTTGACCCAACCTGAATTTGCTCTAGGCTTAAATGTGTCTTGCTTGGTCCATGGCAGAAATTTCTTCTCTGGCTTTTTAAATATTGTTGGTGGTCTTTTCTTTCTTACCATTTTTATATTATTATTATTTTCTTCTGCTTTGCTTTATGTTTGTATTGTTTGTTAGGTTTATGAAGGACAGAGGAGTGGATTCATAGAGACAATAACTGATGCAATGATTTATCGGAGATGGGAGTGGGGTGAGAAAAATTGGGGAGCAAACAAAGAAAATGGGAGGGGGGAGGGAGTTCTAGAACTGATTGTGATGATGTATATACAACTCTTTTAAAAAGTGTCTTAACTATGGAAGCATATGTGAATTTTACATCAAGAAAAATGAAAGAGAAAGATGAGACTTTCTGCTCCCATAAAGAATTCACACACTCGATCATTCATTCACTGTCTGTGAGTCAATGCCACCTCATAGTGACGCTAAAGGACAGGGGAGACTGCCCCTGTGGGTCTCGGAGCCCATGACTCTTCCCAGAGGAGAGACTCCTGTTTCTCCCCGAGCAGCTGGGGTTTCAAACTGAGGACCTCGTGGTTCACACCCAACTTGCAGCCCCGACACCATTGGGGCTCAGAGACTCAAAGGGGCAGTTCTAGTCGGTCCTCTAAGGATCGCCAGGTATCAGAATCACCTTTTGTTTTAGGGGGGGGGGGTGTAGGGTGACCAAAATAATGATGCCTTGGGATCATAAGCGAATATTCAAATGCTCACAGAAAAATGGGCTGTTGGTCCTTTCTGCCAAGTCCTCCCTCATTCCTTTATCATCTTCTTTCCTACACCCTCGCTTCTTGCCCTCCGCTGTTTTCCTGACTTCTGCCCACACGGGAGCCGTTTAGATGCCACCCCGTTAGCACACACACACCCCTCCGCCTCTCTCAGCCATGTTGTTGGGGTTAGTTGCCTCGGAGTTGAATCTGCTTGTGGCGGCCGCTTGTGCGGAGCAGACGCTCCACTGAAACCCCACACACCAGTCAACACGCTTTCAAAACCACATCGCCTGGTCTGCCTTCCGACGCGCTCTGGGCGGGTTGGAGCAGCCAACTAACTGCTCAGCCTGTGGTCGAGGCTGGCACCACGCAAGGTCTCTTCTCCACCTCCTCCCACCCTCCAGGTCTCACTTGCCATCACCAGGCCTGCTTCCTCAGAAGGAAACTGGAAAGGGGAATTGGGGGGCGGGGGGGTGGGGGGGTGGCATTGGTGGCAAGGAGAGGCTCCAAAGATCCCTCAGGTGGTTGCCAGTTCTAGCATTCTGTAATTCTGATTCCTTACCCTAACCACCTGCTCTCAGAAAAGAACACAGCGGTGGCTGTAAATCAGTCACTGACCGCAGCCACACAGAACTTACCTTCCCCCACTTTAACATAGATGTTTCTTGCTAGCTTGAGCTCCGAGAATGAAGTCACTGCTCCGTATTCCTTCCGCGCCCAACTCAACAGACGTTTATTCCCGCGGGGGAAGCGCCTTTCTTTCGTTTCCGCCGACAAGGAGAAATTTCTGGAGGCAAAGTGGACCACGGAACCCTTGGACACCTAGAGAATACAGAATTGCCCATTTAGCGATATGCTGTGACCCAGCACAGAACGGTAACTAGTGAGGAAGCACTCTCCAGAGAACTAATGGTATCTGCCAGTCATCGTCTCCTCTGTTGTACAGGTAGGTTACACCCACACCCACCCCACCCCACCCTCCAGCAGATTCAAGAAATATTTTTAAACCTGGTTCTCCTAGATCAGCAGTTCTCAGCCTTTGAGTTGTGACCCCTTTGGGGGTCGAACAACCCTTTCACAGGGTGGCCCAATTCATCACAGTAGCAAAATAACAGTGATGAAGTAGCAACAGAAATAATGTTATGGTTGGGGGTCACCACACCATGAGGAACTGTATGAAAGAGTCACAGCATTAGGAAGGGCGAGAACCACTGTTCTAGATGATGGCCATGCTACCAATGACACAGATGTCCCTTTGGGGCGGGAGGAGACATGTTGATATATTTGTATTGTGTTGGCAGTGAAGGTTTACACAATAGGTTACATTTCCCATTCAACAATCTCCACACAAGTTGCTCACACTTTTCACAGTGTGTGAAACGTTCCTTATTTCCGTCTGCAGGTTCTGTTTCCAGTCCCTTCGAAGCTTCGGAGCACCCTGCGCGGATAGGCTTCAGAGCATGGCCCATCTCTGCATTTCTACCCCGAAGCACAGCCTTTCAGGACGCGTGTCCAACGGGCAGCCTTGGTGGGTGTCCTCATGGGCTTGGAATGAGCTTGGGGATCAGAGCATGGGATTCCCAAGACCTGCCAGGACCACAACCTGACTGGTAGGACATCTGCAGCTGCAGAATCTGTCCGAAGACTCACCCCAGCGGGCATGCATCAGGAGTGCCTTCAGCCTGTGGTCTCGTGAGCACAGAGATAAAAAGGCCAGCCGGAGGCTGCCAGCCTTCAACCGGATGACACTATTTTTATAGCAGGAAGATGAATGTGTGTAACCGTTTATTTTGTAAGACCCCCAAATTCCCACAGATAAGGAAGTCAAGAGGCTGTTAAACTGTTCCTAATAAAACTTTTGGGGTAATTTATGCAAGTTCTGTGTTTAGACCAATGCCGACGCAGCATAAGATCACATACTTAACATACACAAATGATGAAAACTGGTTGCTGCTGAAATTACGCATGTCATCTTTCTTGGCTCAGATCTAGAAATGATTTTTATCCATGCCAGGGCGAGACCTCAAGACGTGGCCCAAAGGCTCACAGATGCCCAAGTAACAGAACTATAAGTGTCCCACATTAGCTTCCACGTTAACTACTAAGTCACTGCGAAAAGCAAGCAGTTTCTGAAACAGGTTCTAAACAGATATAATGATAATAACTAAACACATAAATAGGTATAAAATACAAGAAACGAAGCTGGTTCTGAGCAGGGTTTTGCTTATGGTTTCCTTCTCTCTCTCACAGCTTCACATGCATACAAAAGGGTGCACACTCTACTGTGCTAGGCCCTGCTTTCTGTTTGCTGACATATACATGTGCTTACAGGTAGGTGCCAACTTACTATGTACTCAAGTTACCACGCGCCACACTTAAAACCAGAAAGCTCACTGGCACCAAGTCCGTTCTGATTCAGAGGTACCCTACACCGAGGGGCAGCTACCCCTGTGGGTTCTCGAGGCTGTGGAGGAGAAAGCCTCATCTTTCTCCCATGGAGTGGCTGGTGGTATTGAACTGCTGACTAGCAGCCACCACTCTTAAAGAGCATTTTTGTAAACATCCTTTTACTAGTTGTATCTATGATATACAATGATGCAGCGTGAAAAGGACTGCTGTTCTCATTCTCAGTCACCTGAAGATTCAAAGGTTAGGTTTCAAAATGCTGCTAGGGAGATTTACAGGGGTTCTAAACTACCTCAAGAGTCGGCTTCCCAAAACTCTGATTGTTTTGCTGAAGTCGACAGGCAGGTTCAGGACGAAAGCAGGTGTTCCCACAACATATATGAAGAAAACAAGGACAGAGCCAGCTGGACAACTGGCATTCACTTTCTGTCTAGAAAGGCCATCCCCATTCCCAGCAAGGGCACAGATGGGGCTGCTGCTAGTCCAAGTTACCACCACAGCCAACGAAGTGCCAGCGCCCAACTCCTGATTGGAGAAGCACGTTTTCATGGTCTGTGTCTTTCTCATACATGTGTATACTAAGTCAGTACACTTGTAACGTTTGCAGCCCTCAAAGACAAATAAAGATCAGATTCATAAAGGCAGTGATAATAAGCGAAAATAAAACTAAAAAAAAAAAGGTATTCTGACTTCTGTTAGAATGGAATTACAAAATAATCAGCATAAATGTTGGTAAAGAAGTACTTCATGAAACTGATTCCATGACTCACACTGATGCTCTGGGACCCTCAGTCTTGGCTGAAAACCCCTGATGCCCAGGCTACGCCCCAGGCCAATTCGTATCTATAGCGTGGGTCTCGTGTTTTCTGAAACATGTGTTATTGTGCTATAAGTGAACGTCCACAAAGAGAATTTAAGTTCCTATTTAACCACTTTTACACAAATCGTCCTCTGGCATGGGGTAAAATGTGTCTCGCTTTTTCCATTCTGTTTGTTATGTTTCCACTGATCTGGCTTCTGGCCCCCACTGCCCTCCTTTGCCTTCTTCTCAGCTTTGCTCTTGGGTAAATGCCGACCGTGTGGGCTCATGCAGCTATTTAGGAAACACACGACTCACAGTGATACTGTTTGTAAGTCAGTCTATATTTGACTAAACAGTGACCTCCGAGAGTGGCTTCAGTGTGAAGTTCACGGCTGGCAACGTTAGGGATCCCTCAAGTCCACAGGTTCCCTAACTTATTTGGCCTACTGTCCCCTTTTCGGAAAATAAATAAATACTTTTTACTCAGCGCCCGTGACAATGAAAAACGTTCGTGCTATAACCCATAATCCAGGATAATGTGGCGGCACCTGTATTTCCAGCCCTCCTGGATTGTATCACCCACTTTTGGAGACGCTGCTCTACTGGCTATTGGTACAGTAGGTCTGGCATGTGTAGGAATTTGAGCTTTGTTCGATAATTTCCTCCCACTCCAGTCTGAGGTTTCTAACGGGTCCCTGGTCAGAACGCCTGGTAGCGAGCCAGGCACCATCTACTTCTTCTGGTCTCGGATGAGAAGAGGTCATGGGTCATGCGGGAAACCAGTCCTGTGGACGGGTTTCTTTTTCGAGTCTGGTTTCTTTTGTTCTCTTTGCTCCAGATGAAGAGAGACCAATAGTTGGGTGCTGGATGTCTAGGCATCAGGATTTTTCTGAAGCTCCCTGAGTGTTACCGGTGTCCTTGACAGTTGAGAACCGCTGCTCTCACGGGTACTAAGTGACCCCTACCAAGGGCTGGCTTGAAATGCGCTGTGATGAACAGGTTGCGGGAAGACAGCCAGCAGTGCCCTCTGTAACAAGGCTTCTCCACCTGGATTAACTTTGCCCGCAGGGAAAACCTGTAGAGTCACAACTGGGAAAGCCATGCTACTGGAGGAGAGATGCAGGGATTCTACTGAGGACCCCAGGCGCGCAGGGCAGGCCCCACAACAAAGAACTGCCCAGGGGTCCTCAAACTGCGGCCCGCCGAGGACATTTATCCGGCCCACCAGGTGTTTTTGCCCCATTTTGTTTTTTACTTCAAAATAAGATATGTGCAGTGTGCACAGGAATTTGTTCATAGGTTTTTTT
>NW_022104341.1:27314721-27333839 GCF_000313985.2 Echinops telfairi | reverse complement strand
TTCATGAGGGAGGGAGGAGCGGGGAGGAAGGGGAAAAAATGAGGACCTAATGCCGGGGGCTTAAGTGGAGAGGAAATGTTTTGAGAATGATGAGAGCAATGAATGTACAAATGCGCTTTACACAATTGATGTGTGTATGTATTGTGATGAGTTATATGAGCCCCTAATAAAGCGATTTATTTAAAAAAGAAGTGCTTTTTCGCAGGCTTGTCACTGACCCACCCCCCTCACCTCCCCTACTCCCCAGCCCCCAGTCCAGAGGCCTTTCTCCGCGTGCAGGCACCGTCCTTAGCACCGTCTCAGGTCCGTTTGCTGGGTTCACATTCATATCACAGTCCAAAGCCAAGCGCTGGGGCTTTCGGCACTCTCTCCACAGAGGCTCTCCCCTCAGAGTGGAAGGGACACGTGTCCCACTGGTGCCCTGCACAGACAGGAGTCGCCCGAGGGATGCCAGAGGAGGGAGATGCTCAGGTCTCTGCGCTGCCAGTGCCACCGAGCTGGGCCAATCCCTCTCCCAGGCACTCAGGGCGCAGCAATCTGGAAGCGGAGTGAAGTGCTGCTCCTCGGGCGCGTTCCGACCAGGAGAGCAAAGTGGCCAAGGGCAGCGCTGTGTCCCCAGCTCAGGTCAGTGGAAATTTTCTGCCCCGGCGGCGGCGAGGGGTTGGGTAGCTGGCCGCCTGACAAAGCCCTCCCCCGCCCCACCGAGCTTCAGAAGGAACTGCTCGGGTGTTATTTCCATCTGATCCTCAGGACACCTGTGAGGTGGGCTGCTATGATTTCCACAGCTGAGAGGATGAAACTGCGGAGAGCTTAATGGCCTATCCAAGGCCATCGACAGAGGGGGGGCCAGAACATGAGACTCCCGACTCCTGGGCACAGCTGACCTCTGCTCGAACCTTCGAGAAAGACCTCAGCAGCTAGCAACACAGACTTCTGTTCTTACCGTCTACCGGGAAAAACTCACCCTCGGTCCCCTAGTCTGAGCTGTGTCTTTGCAGCTTTCTACCAAGAGGGAAGTCTTCAGATGCTTGAAGATGCTGTCCTGGTCCGTCCAGAGCAGCGGTTCTCAACCTGTGGGTTGTAACCCCTTTGGGGGTCGAACGACCTTTTCACAGGGGTCGCCTGATTCACAACAGCAGCAAAATGACAGTGATGAAGTAGCAAGGAAAATAATGTTATGGTTGGGGGTCACCACAGCATGAGGAACTGTGCTAAAGGGTCATGGCATTAGGAAGGATGAGAACCATTGCTCTAGAGTGATAGCCCCAACTCAAAGCAATAGCCTCGGCTCCACCTCAGACACTGTGGCTGTCTGTTCCAACCGGCTTGCCCTCTGAAATACGGCACCGGCCCAAGGCTCCAAGCTTCAGGTGTAAACTTCTGTGGGCCTGTCACCCCGCCGGCATGGACAGTACATGAGATTCAAGACCTCACTTGCTTGTGGACCAGCTGCATCAATTTACACTTTAAGCATATATCCAATCAAATATTACTGAGCGCACACCTCCTCTGGGTCAAGTCCTGTTCTAGGTGCTAGAGAGAGGGATGGACAACACAACGGACGGCGCCCTTGTCCTTGTGGAGCCGGCAGTCTAGGCAGGGGCACACCGGAACACATCCCACGGACGGCTGCTCCAACTCACAGGGGCCCTATGTACAACAGAAGAAAACACTGCTGGGCTCTATAACACCCGCACAATCCCCTGCGTGTCCAAGTCTGTTGATGGGGCTCCTGCCCCCAATCCATCTCACCAATGGCCTCCTCTTGCCCTCACGGGCCCAATACTCCACCACACAGGATGCTCTCTCCCAGAGAAGAGGCCCTCCTGAGCATGTGTCTCAGCAGGTCACACGAACAGTGTTGTTGTGACTCAGCAGGTTTTCACTGACTAATTTTCAGAAGGAGACAGTGAGGTGCTTCTTTCTAGGCTCTATTAGTCTCAGGCCACTCTGAAATCTGTTCAGCTCTTTTACTTCGTTGTTTCTTCCATCCACTGTAGCTTCGAACCCACTTCTGGACCTGTGTCACACCTGAGAAGTCTCCCTGCAGTACAGACAGGTAACGTGTTTGGCTGCCTGGGTAGTTACATAATCTGGTGTCAACTTGAAGAGGGGTGGAATCTAGCCTGTCAATCAGGTCGCAGCTTGATGACTTCATTTGGAGGCTCCATGTAGATAAATAGCTCGCTGGAGGCCAGATACACACACACACTCTGCTTCATCTTCCTGCTGACAAGACACATGGAGCTGTGCTAGAGCCTTGAAGCTGGAGGAGCTATGTGGAGAGCCATGCTACCCCTGAGATGCTTCTACTGCCACTGGATCCACAAGACTTTCCACCCCCTGGCCTGTGATCTTCCTGCATTTAGTGCCATTGCATGTGTTGTGTGAGTCTGAAGAAGAATCTAGAGATTGGTATCAGACATATGGACTTGATCTGGACTGGGCTGGGCTGCTTTCTTACTATATAATTACTCTTTGATATAAAACTCTTTCTTAGACACATATGAATGTCTATGTAGATTTGTTTCTCTAGTCTACCTGGACTAACACAGCTGCTAACGACAGGGTTAGCTGTTCTAGTCCCCAGAAGTGCCTTGGAAGAAAGGTCTGGTGACTGACTTGCACAGAAACCAGCTATTGAAAACCCCGCGGACCACACCTCTTCTCTGACATACATACATGGGATCACCATGGGTCAGAATTAACGTGAAGGCAACTAGTTTCTGTCACAACCGAACTGTTCCAGGGAATGCCCCACCCACCTCTCAGCTCTCTGTCCCGTTTCCTGACGCTCCTCCTTCACACTGTCATGCGGGCTCTCTTTCTGAGCACGTTATACAGAATGTAGGGAGAGTATCAGCACCTTACTGTGGCACACAGCTGGAGGGCTTCTGCCCACTCCGTGCTCTACCACTCCCTCATTCCCCAAGACTAGCCATCCTGAATCACTTCCGTTCCAGATCACACAGAGCTGATCCACACTCTGGACCTTCTTCCCCGCTGGCTCAGCCAGCAAGCTGCTCCCCAACCTCCCCACAGGCGTCCCTTTCTCCGCGAAGTCTCGCAAGCTCACTTTCTCTTGGCGGAGCTGAGCCCCCCAACTCGTGCCTGGTACACCCACCTCTCGTCCTGCCCCTCTCTCAAAGGAACTGTCATTTGTCAGCTTACCTGCTGCCCTCCCTTGATGACGAACACTACCTTGAGGGTCAAGAAAGTGCTTTGCCCATTTGGAGTCGCCCAGGCCTCTCAAGAAGCTTGGGCTTTCGACGATTTGAGAGAGAGAGCTCAAGTTTATTACTGACAGGAAAGGAGAGACCATAATTTCTCTCTGACCATAACCCAAAGTGCTTACTGACCTCGCTGCCTCAGAAAGGACCTTTAGGCCCAGTTCTACAGCTAATGACTTGACTATTTCACTTAATGCCTCCACTTAAAAACCAATCATTAAAATATGTTTAGGAGTTTCATGTCTTCCTCCCCACCTCCCGCCCCCCACACACACCCACTGAACTTTCCTCCCGCTTACTAATTAAAACCCCGTTCTCTGACATTCCCTGACATGACAGATGGCTTCCTGTGGGAATGGATGGAGCACTGACCTCCAAGAATCTCGAAGCTTAGCAAGGGTCTGTCGAAGGGGCAACCACGAAACATTTCACTGCCTAGCAAATCCCGGGCAGTGGCACACTCACACACAAGCTCTCTCCTTGCCCAAATGTTCTTCCCTCCCGGAGCCACGCACCACGTTTGTATTTTAAACTCTGGTGATATTACCAGGCTGCTGCGGCTGTGTTTTTTTGGGTTTTTTTCTTAAACAAGAGCAGAACATTACTCTATCTGCCAGTGCTGGGAGTTTTATTACAAGAACTTACGGCGAAGCAACCAGAGCCAAGTTTATTATTTTTTCTGGATCAGATTCAACACACTCATCCAAAAGAGCATTAGAAAAGCAAAGGAGGCAACCAGTGCTTTTGTTTCCACACCTGCATTTCAGCTCTAGCTCTGAAGGCCCTAAGCAGATGCACTGAAGCTTCCAGATGGATTTCCCAAGCAAAGTCAAGTGAGTCCTTCATAGCTGATGGGGCAGACTCCGTTTTCCTGGAACCAAGGTTCTTCGTTTTCACACTTATCTCAGCACATCAGCTGACTTGGGCTCTGCGGTTGCATCACTGAGCCCCTGCCAAGCTGCTCTGGTGGGCAGTGGGGAGGTAGAAAGGAGGAGTGCTGTGGAGAGGGCCACACGGTAAGATTTGAGCCAGTCCCATTCCCACCTTCTGGCCTCTTTGACCCCAGAGACCACTTCTGCCAGAGACTGCTCCTGAGGAAAAGGCAGGCTGCTTTAAGATCAAGGGCGGCTTTATCTTAAGTTTCAACTCACCTCCTTCAAGTCTACTCAGATGTTATCTTCTCCATGGGGCCACTCAGCAACCTACGCACCCAGCCCCCCACTCCAAAATCTCCTGCCACTGAGTCCATCTCCAATCCAAGTGACCCCACACAGGTGGTAAATCTGTGCTGGGAATAACGGCCTCCTCCTCTTCCACCCACTGAATGGCTGATGGTGGTTTTGAACTGCAGACCTTTTGTAGTTAGCATTCCAATGCTCAGCAGTGCCCATTCCAGCAAGTCTTAATTACCCAAAATCCAATGCTCTACAATGTCTTCAAAGGCCAGGGTCTTCATCTGCCTTCTTTTGATGGATGTACCTCAAGCTTCCAGAACAGGATGAGGTACAGAGTACTAACTAGCAGTTGCCATCAAGTTGATGGAGGCTCATGGCAACGTCCCATGCATCAGAATAGAACTGTTTCACAGGGCTTTGAATGGCTGGTTCTCTGGAAGCAGCTCGCCAGGCTCTTCCTCTGAGATATCTCTATACCAAACTAGCAGCTGAGCTCATTAACCCACCCAGGGACTCCGGGCACCGACTGGCACTCAATAAAGATTTGTCTTATTAGTGAAAGGATGAGCCTGAGGGCCCACGAATCGACATGATGTGGTCTGTGTGTGAGAACGTCTGTGCTGAAAACTCTGAGGTCCTACTCAGGAGTAGTGGGGAAGTGAGGCAAGTGCTACGAGCAAGCAGCTGCTTCTTCCATGGGCTGGGGGAATACCAGCCTCGCTCTAGGTCTATACTGGCCAGGGCAGTGGCCAGGAGGCCCATGTCCCAACAGAACAGTTGAACTGTTGCTGATCCAAAATGAGCTGTTTTGTGAATGTAAACTACACTCCATATCACAAAGACTACATGTAAAAAAACAAGGGTAAAGTATTTGATTAATAATGTTTATATTTATTACAAGTTTACATATTATTTGTTTGGGGGTATATTGGGCTAAATAAAAGACATAATTGAAATGAATTTCAACAATTTATTTCTGCTTTTAAAAATTGCTTTAAAAAAATTTTGCCATCGCACCATTGCCAACTCATAGAGACACTAAATGACAGGATGGAACTGCCCCTGTGGATTTCCGAGACTTTAGATCTTTATGGGTGTAGATAGCCTCATCTTTCCCTCATGGAGCTGCTGGTTGGTTTGAACTGAAGCCCACTATGCCACCGGGGCTGGTAGATTTAAAGTTACATGTGTGGTTGAGATCTCACTTCTATTGGAGAGTGATGTTCTAGATCCTTTCCAGTCTGGCCTTATAGAAGGGACATGTTTATGAGCAGACAGGGTCTACTCACTGCTCCTTGGTCTGGTCTTAGCACATAATTCATTATCATCTCAACCCCAATGTTTTCCAAAACGTCACCCCTCAGCCCAGAGGTGCACATTCAGCACCCTAAAATGCATATTCCGGGGCTGGGGGTAGGAGGGTCAGTAGGGTCCAGGAAACTGCATCATAATGGTCCCCCCCTTCTGCCCCCTCCCATCCTGTGATTCCTATGCATAGTTGACCTCTGCTCTGGGCCACAGATAGAAATATTATTCAAGCTCCAGATAATAGTGGTGAGAAATTTGAAGGGGATTGCAAGTGAGAATCTTTTCTTCGGCACTGATGAAAAAGGCCAAGAGTGAAGTCAAGTCATGACTGGACTCATTTCCTTACCCTTCTCAAAAGAAAGACATGGGCCCAGTGACTTAAGAGAAGTCATGGGTCCCCAATGAAGAAGAAAGGCCTGTCGAGAACACACAGGAAAATGCATTCTAGGAATCAGTGTCTGTGTCTAACTCTCTGTCTCTGACACCCCTCTGGAGCTCAGTCAAGGTCCACTTGGAACTGGAGTTCATTATCGGTTGAGTGAGTGCCTGCTCTTCAGGTTACAGCTCGTGGGCCGTTCTGCCTGCACACCCAGCTTCACACCCTGGCCTGGCTCAGCTCTGGTACAAGTTCAGCGATTGCGCAGTCCAGCTCAGCCCTTCTCCTTCCCTCTTCCCCACACCCAGTTTTGACTGCTCCCTAGACCCCTTGCTTGAATTCGGCACACACCAATCTCTTCTGGAGCTGCCCTTCAGGAAAACAAACAAAGAAAGACAAATACATTGCTATTTTACAAACACCTGCCACGTCAGGGATTTTCCATATCAAGCATGGGGGGGAGGTGGATAAATATGGTAAAGTACAAAAGGCATTTCTCTAGAATTTACACTTATGTTCAAGTGTGAGTCCGGTGATGTAGTGGTTCCGCATAGCGCTGCTAACCACAAGGTCAGCAGTTTGAAACCACCAGTCGCTCCATGGGAGAAAGACAGGGCTTTCTACTCCTGCACAGAGTTAAAGTCTTGGATTAAAAGTCCCAGGTGCAGTTCTATCCTGTCCTACAGAGTTGCTACAAGTTGACACTGATGATGCAGTGGTTTTGTTGTTGTTCACGGTTTATGCAGGTTGGTGCTATAAAACATCCCCACAGAGAAAGATATTTAGGGAGATTGTGTTTTGATGTATTTTGTGAGAAGTTCAGGAAAAAAAAACAGAACTTATATAAATGACTAAAACAGAAACGAAATATTTAGTTCTCCACTGAGGATGAGCCCGACCCTCTGAGGGAGAGACGCCCCTCCCACTGCCTCCCAGTTCCTGGAGGGCCTGGCTCCTCCTGGGCTCTAAGAGCCACGTGATGTGAAATGTGATCTGAAACCTGTTTTCCATTACCATACATCATGATTCAATGTTTTTCTTTTGTCCTCAAAAAAACTATTCTGCTTTAATGAAATAATACCTTCCATGCTCAGGAACCTACATTCATTACTTGCAAAGCTACATATTCATGAGCCATGTGATTATGGATTCTGCCAATCATGCAGTCAAGACACACACATCCACACGGCCATTTTTAAAAGTCCCGGGTGTTCCTGGTTTACTCCATGGCCAGGTTACAGCTTGCCTTCAGAGAACTCTTCAAACTCTCAGACCATTGGGTTTGCCTCGATGCGCGCATGGTGATATCCTGTTGTTTTTATTTATTTTTTATTTACCTTTTTGCCGAAATGAAAAGAACTGAAGAACTGAAACTGCCCTCTGTTCCAACTCACTTTGTGTCTACACATGTCCAAGTCGACAGTTCGGGGATGCTCCCCCGGCGTATAAACATGCACAAACTTGAACACGGGCCAGCACAAAACCAATCCTCTGATCTGCCACGGGACGATGACAAGAACGACAGTGTGTGCATACACAGAGGGCAGAAAAAGATCTCACTCCATCCGAGAGACAAACTCCGGCTCCACAGGCTAGCCACTCCATGACGCAGGAGCTGCTTCACAATGCAGCTTTCCAAAACACAGTCGTAGGCCACCCAGCGATCCTTTAAGGTCTTCCAAAACAATCTCCCGGAGATCTAAATTTACCCTTTCTTGTCTTCCAATGGGAGGCGCCTGCCACACAATCCAAAGTTTTTTGGCCACCGAAAGGTTTTCTGGTTTGGCTTTCTTAAGGAAAAAAGACAACATGCAAGCACTCTTACTACTACTATCACAATCGTCAAGATACCCCTACCTTCTATACAACTCTGGGTAATTCCTCGCTGGGGGTGGAGGGTGAGGAGGATAAGACAACCCTGTATTTTCTTTAAATTACACCCAACCTGCCCATCCAAGTTCAAAAGCAGAAGCTGAATTATATAAACATCAGGTTCTAGAGGCAGGTTCATAGAATTCTCACTCAAGTGTCTCCAGATAAGCCTGCTCGGCAGAGCCCCATTTTACAGAAAAGCCGAGGCTCAAAGCAGTGAAAAGATTCATCCTGGCACAGAGCCCAGCGACAGCAGGGTTGGGAAGAGAGCCAGAAAGCCATGCTTCTAATCACCACCACACCGCAGAACGCAGGACTGGTAGACAAGCTAACCCCGACCTCAGCAAACCAACGCACTAGCACAGAGTGGATTCTGACTCACAGCCACACGAAAGGGCAGAGAAGAACTGTCTCCAAGACTAAATCTTTACAGGAGCCAACCGACCCATCAGTCTCCCGTGGAGAGGCTGGTGGGTTTAAAACCACCCACTTAAGGTTAGGTAGCTCAATGCTTAGCCAACTATACTATCAGGCCTACACCCCCACCCTGAGGAATTCCCTAGTGTTTAGAAGGCAGACTGCTGGGGGACAATCATACTAAAGACTCTTAATGGCCATGTATTACATATGTCACGTAGCTTCTGAGAAGCCCGGTGGCACAATGGTTAGGCCTCAGCTGCTAACCAATTTGAAGCCACCAGGACCGCAAACAGGTGCCCTGACACTGAGGCTGCAAGCACGCTCCAACAGCAACAACGAGGGAGGACGGCGCTGGCCGGGTGCTGTTTCCTTCCGCTGTGCACAGGGTCACCGTGACTCAGAACTAGCGAGACAGCCCCTAAACAGCAGCTCCAAGCGGGGAAAAGCTGGGAGATTTGCTCGCCTGGCACACCCTGTGTGGCACTTCTGCTCTGGGACACGGCGCGGCCGCAAGTTGGAGCTGGACTCAGCAGCTCGTGGGTTTCTGCTGCTTGTTTATTCACTGATTGGCTCACCAGCACACGGAAACAGCAACATGGACTTTGAATGCTCTCACAAGTGAAGGACTCCGGGTTCTGAGAGGTTCAGCCAAAGCCCAGATGACAGAATGCAGATTCATGCTCGTGTCTGTTGAACTTTGAAGCCACGCGCTCTCTTTCCGCCGTGGCACTCGCGTGTCCACAAAGGCTGTTCCTAGGGAGACTGGCAGGGCAGCAGAGCTCTGGGTAACTAACTAAAGGCCAGATCTCAGCCTAGAGAGAGTAGGCATAAGGGGCAGCGTCCCGTCTCAAAAGAGGAGGAAAGCAGAGGGCACAGCAGGAGCTGCCCCCCTCTCTGCATCTTCCGGTCTCCCTCTTTCGACCGGCCTGGGGAGCAGGGCTGTTGACGTGGAGGAGAACGTGAGAGGAGAGGGCAGAGGTAAGAATGACTCCTGCAGACACAGCACGGTTACTTCACTGAAAGGAGAGATTTGGTTATAAACACCGACCACCAACATGTGGGGATCTAGAGCAGATACAGCAAAGCAAGATTATCGGGCTGTTGGTAAAACCTAGCGCGTCTATGCGGTTCAGGTTCACGTGCCAACTTGCTAAGCTATTCAACAATACACTGGCCTCTCCCATCGAGGCGGCTCTGACTCGCAGCGATGCTGCAGGACAGAAGAGAACTTCTGAGCATTTCTGAGATGACATCATGATGGAACTAGACCACTGTTTTTCTGAGAAGCAGCTGGTGGGTTGGAGCCACCAGCCTGGCAGTTAGCAGCCCAGTGCCTAACCCATAATGCCCCCAGGGCTCCTGGGTCCTCAATTAGCCAAACAAACACTAATCTAGACTTTACTAGGAAGCCATTTTGTAGCTGTGCTTAATGACCTACAATCAATTAACTTTAAATTAAAGAGATTACTCTTGGAACTTGTGCCTTATCCAATAGCTTGAAGGCTTATGAGCAGTACTGAGACTTCCTGGAGACAAAAAGAAAGTCTTCCTTGGGAGAAAAAAGATAGGTAGGTAGGTAGGTAGGTAGGTAGGTAGGTAGGTAGGTAGCAAGAGACCCAAGGACAGCCTGGGAAATAAAGATTCTAAGAGATATTTTCCTGGGGGTTCAGAAATGCGGTGGACCAGAACCCCCTTTCTAGTGAGTTGTAAATACACTCTCCAGTCAAGGCAGCATCCTCTTGGTAGGCAGCATTTTTGTGGCTGCCCAGTAGTAAAGAAATGGGTCCCAGTGAGTGAAGGACCGAGCAGATATTAAGCAAGGCCTCTCCGGGGAGCTGATCCAACCAGAGGAGCCCTGGGGGAACATCATTGGGAAAGGGGTCAAGGAGCACTTTCAATTCCTTACCCGAAGGAAATCCCAGCATGCCCTGGAGCCCAGTGCTGAAACAAGCCCTGGCTGGCCAGCCCAGTCCAGCTCCTCGCTGTGTCAGTTGGAGCCAGTGCCCTGACCTGTGTCCCTGCCCAGAGTCCTGTCATGGGGGAGACACCGGGCTCCAGGTTCAAGGCACAGGCTGCAGTGACAACAGTCACACCCTGGAGCCAGGCAGCGTGGCTCTAATGAGGCCCTGGAAAAGGAGGATGCTCCTGGGCCATGTCTGTCTCTCCGGAGTGAGTTCACGCAACTCCCCTCCTTGCACTTTCTCACCTAGGGGCTAATGACAGTGGTTCCAAACACAGCTAAACTAAAGAGGAACAGGCTGAGGACAAGTGAGGAGTCAATCACTTCTAGAATGTGACTTCTAAGCCTAACTTCCAGACATGGCTTGAGCACCTGCCAACACTGCTTCAGATGCTACACCTGGGGTCTGGGATACGACAGATGTATGGCCTCAGATGTGGACAGGACACCTCCTGTTGTCGATCGATCGTGGGCAAAATCATTGAACCCAAGCATTTTCTTCTGCTGGACCAGACAGCAACGCACAATTAAAATCCAATATTCCGGTTACACCTACTTGCCCTCATCCAAGGTGTGATTTTTCTCAGTCCCAGAACAAAATAGTGTTGATGAAGAATACTGAGGGCACCAAGGACTGCCAAAGGAACAAACAAATACGTCTTGGAAGAAGTACAGCCAGACTGCTCCTTAGAGGCAAGAATGGCGAGACTTCGACTCACATACTTCGGACATGCTGTCAGGAGAGACCAGCCCCTGGAGAAGGACGTCATGCTTGGAAATGGAATGGGGTAGTGAAAAAGAGGAAGATCCTTGACGAGACAGATGGACACAGAGGCTACAAACAGGGTCACTCTGAACTGGAACCGACTCGATGGCTCCTAACAACTAGCCACCACCTCCTTAATCTGGTCCGTCCTGACAGCACTGAAGGAGGCTGCGTTCATGGTGTGGCCTGCTCTTAGTATGGACTGTCCATGTGCAGAAGAAGCTACCCCACTTCTACTGGATCTGGTTCCTGTATGTGGCTCATCAACCTCCTGTTACATCATCTCCCATTTCCAGGGGCCTTCATTCAACTCTGCCTCCACCAGCCCATGGTCTTCCTACTTCATCTTCCTGTTCATCAGCCCAGGCAGCTGCATGAGTCAGCAGTAGCCTTCAGCTTAGACACCTGAGCCACAGATTTGGACTTTCTTCTGTGTGAGCTATTTCGTGGGACCAATCTGTCTATGTACATACACACCCAAGCAACACAGGCTGTGCTTCACTAAAGATTCCAGCCTAACACAGCAACAAATGTGATGTGCTTAGGAGAGTGCCAAACACATGAGTGCACCCATACATATCCTCACAACAGGTCTTGGCTCATTCCTCAGTGTGGCGAGATCCTGCCCTCCTTGCCCAAACTACTGGAAAAGGAATATAATAGTCGGTTTTTAATTGATTTCAACTATTGACAACTCTGTGTGTCAGAGTAGAACTGGCGCCCATAGGGTTCTCAGTGGCCAATTTTCCAGGAGTAGATCACCAGGCCTTTCTTCTGAGACCCCTTTCAGTTAGGATCTGAGTTGTGTGAACCATCCAAGGGCTTTAACAAGGGATATGTAGCTTCTGTTGTGTCGGTTCCATCTCATAGCAACCTATAGAGTAGAATTCACCCCTTGACTTTCCTGCACAGTTACAGTCTCAGACACCTACAGGGACAGGCCTGCTCTGTCCTGGAGGACGCCGAGTCAGAATTGACTCAAGGCAGTGAGTCTTTCTTAGAGCAGATGGCCACATTTTTCCTCCTGTAGAGCGAGCCACTGGTAGGTTTGAACTTCCAACATCTTGGTTAGCAGCTTAGTGCTTAACTATTGTGCCGCCAGGGCTCCTTTAAAAAAAAAAAAAAAAACGAAGTCCGGCAGCACTATTCACAATAGCAAAAAGATAGAAACAACCTAAGTGCCTATCAAGAAAGGCTAAGCAAACTATATAGTGCATATATACAATTACTACACAGAGATAAAGAACAGTGATGATTCTGGGGAAACACTTTATATATAACGGGTAAACTTGGGAGACTACCATGATGAGTGAAATAGGTCAATCACAACAGACAAATATTGTATAAGACCACTATTACAAAAAGATTTTTTTAAATTCACATTGAAAAGCATTTTTTATGGTAAACCACAATATGAAACACAATGACATCTTAAGAAGCAATAGCCCTGAGGTATTTGATTAAAATGGAAAGTGTGTTAAAATACTGTTACAACAGGAAGGAGGAGCTGAAAAAAGAAATATTTTTAGATGGCTGCTGGGGGTGGGAGGAAACAGGAAGGTCAATTACTAGCTAGAGGGTAGACAAGTAAACTTGGAAGAAGGAGAAGTTAAAAAAAAATGGGGTGGGGAACGTAAAAACCTTTTCAAGGTTTGGGGCCAAATATCAGCTCTGAACACCATCCAGAAACAACAGTGTCCCAAGATCAGGTTCTCGGTGACAACGATGGGAGGTCAGAAGCGAAATGGGCTGTAACTTCTGTGAGTGTCTGCAGGAACCCATGACCGCTGGGTGTCCTTTAGTCCTCGTAACAGGGCTGTGTCATGGGCCTCCCAAATGGGGTAAGGCAGAGGCAGAGCAAGGAAGACCCACTATGCTGATGGCATAAGAGCTCAAGTTTGCAACAAAGAGCTCGGGGCATCCAAGGGCAAATCCAGATGTCGGGACACAAACTCTAGCCTGGGCAGAAGACAGGCAAAAGAGACTCCTTTCTCCCTTGCAAACAAACTGAAGCAGCTTCTCAGACAGGGAGTCAGACAATGGGAGCTTGAGGTGCCACAAATGGGGAAGAAAATTTTAAAAACTCACTGCCAACTCATGGTAACCCTAAAGGGCAGGGTAGAACTGCCCCTGGAGATTTTGAGAGTGTACCTCTTTACGGGAGCAGAAAGCCTCATCCCAAGGAGCCGCTGGTGGTTTCGAACTGCTGACCTTGCAGTTAGCAGCCCAACATGTAACATAGCCACAGGGCTCCTGACAACTGAAGTTGCCTCCAATATACCCCAAGATTCTGGGCCGTGGGAAGGAATGAGGCCATCACAGAGTCCCTTTCTGAGACGGGGAGTTGGGGCCACCTGTAGGAGCTCTCACCCGGGGCCTCTTGCCCTCTGTATACGAGAAGACTTGAGGCGCAGCCACAAGTTTTCCAGCAGCCTCATCAGAGCCTACCCTTCAAGCAGGCAGGCAGATTTCTTTTGCCCTCCCGCTATAAGGAAATAAAATACTCCACCACCTCCCTTTTCTAAACACTCTTTCTGCCAAACAGCTCCCTGGAGTTTGCCCACCACTTAACCAAGGGCACCAGAGATGTAACATTTGATACAATTGCCCAATGTTTGGGAAGGGCAGACGCATCCGATTACAGATTAGCTTTAGACAATAAAGCTTTACAAGATGCCATGCAACTCTACACGAAGAAGCACCAACCTTCTCTGCTCAGTGAAAGCCCCTCTACTTAACCTCAATTTGCTGAATGAAAGTAGAGCCTTTTCAGGGCTGGGGCCTGTGGCTGCACTGACATGACACAGCCCATCCGGCACAGCCAGGAAAAGTCTAACTTACATGAACCTTCCTGGACAGGGCGGGCATCTTGCTCAGGAAGAACACGTCCAGGCACACTCCCAAGAGCCATCACCCCCAGGCCACTCACTGACAGCATTCACCTGCCATAACCTAGTGTCTCAGGATGAAGTGTAGGGAGTCGTTCAAAACCTTTCTGAACTATGATTACCAGATTTCAATGGTCCAAATGCCAAGTGCCATTTAGAAGCATTCTCTCACCACAGAAGGGCCAGAAACAGCTTCCTAGGAAATATGGTAGTTGACTGACCCTAGTTCATGAGAGGATCAAGCCCCTTGTAATTAAGGCTCTTATGGACAAACCGCAAAACCAGCAGATAAGCAGCCTCCGGAACAAAAATGCGTGGCCCACACCACTTGGAATGTCCCACCGGCCACAATGAGTCATTCCTCCAAGAGACATGGGAGAAGAAAAAAGAACCACGGCCAATCTTGAAATGTTTAGTCCCTCAATCTGACGTCAAGAAGACTTACATGAGGAAAGAAGCCACTGGAAAACCCAACGTGGTGCCTACCCCGACCCTACCTAGGTGTGTGTGTGGGACTTTCGGTTGAGCAGAAAGCTGGCAGGTGCCCACAACCCGGGCCCATCTGTCACTCACTGTGCCTCAGAGTCAAGCTAGTGATGAAAGCTGCCCTTAATTGCACCTGGAAGAAGAGGATCCCCATATTCTCAAACCCCGGTACTTATTACCAAAACACTTGCTGTCAAGCTGACTCTGGCTTACAGGGACCTGCCCCC
Source organism: Echinops telfairi (assembly GCF_000313985.2). NCBI lineage: Eukaryota > Metazoa > Chordata > Mammalia > Afrosoricida > Tenrecidae > Echinops > Echinops telfairi. Next base: position 27,319,131 of record NW_022104341.1, on the reverse strand, counting down.
ACCCTACCCCCACCCCCCTGAGTTAGAGAGCAGAACTGTGTTTAAAAGGGTTTTCAATGGCTATGATCTTTCAAGAGTCGACAGCCACGGCTTTCTTCCAAGCCCCCTCTTGCTGGGTTCAAACTGCCAAACCTTTCAGCGAGGAGCTGAGCATTGAACTGTGTGTAGTATGCAGGGGCTTCTAGAACTGAACTGCAACCCTTAAGTTCTTAACTGTCTCATCCACATAACTGCAGGCAAGCAATTCACCATATTCCCCTGGACCCTCCATACCCAGTATGGTTCCCAGCATCTCGAAGGCACTCAAAAAGTGCAGGTGGGATCAATGAAGAAGTAGATGCATAAACTGACACACCTGGGGAGAAAATAAAAACAAAAACAGCCTGCCAAACTCACACTACCACTGAGTTGGTGCTGTCTCAGCAACCCTATTAGACAAGGTGAAATGCACTTTAGCCGGGTTTCCAAGATTCCAGGCGAGTTGACAGGAACCGACTAGTCTCATCTTTCAACCTGCACACCAGTCATTGGGCTTGAACTGCCGATCTTAAAGTTAGCAGTACAGTGCTTAACTCAGGGCTCCTTCATCAACAAGCTGGGTACACTGGTTTCATGTTTTTCTAAATATGAGGGGAAGCTTGCCAAAGAAGGGAAAGGAGGACATTGTAAGGGGGAAATCGTTTCCAGATGTTCAAAGCAACACGAGAAGAGAATACAGGGGGGTTAGAGGAGTGGTATAAGGGGGAGAAAAAAAAAAAAAAACAAGAAAAAGTTCCTCCTTCGCAAGCAAACATGAACATCTGAGCTATTCTTGGGGCATCTCAGATACTACAGCCCTTAGCTACACGTGACTCAGATTCACGACAAGGGAACTACCAGGCATGTGCCCAGGTGCAGCCCATGAACATCCCCTCCTAGCACAGGGCTCAACGCACATCTGGGGCTACTTAACAACTGGTTTGAAATGTTGCCTTCTGATTTCCAGTTAATATGAGGCACAGGCAAACAAATAGCACTTAGTTTTCACTGGGCCTTCCAAGTCATCCAAACTGCAGTGTGGCCAGAGAACTGAGCTGCTTGGGGTTTGGTGGCTGAGGCCCAAAATTTCTTGGCTTCCCCCCCTTCCCAACCCTCCCACCCTCCCCCACCCCTGTCCCTTTACTCCCTCCTACTCTACTCTAAGGAAAAGGATTTTGTCAACTCGAACTTCTTCACTCATCCTTCTCCCCTTCCTAAAAATGCTAAAGTGGTGTCTGAATATTAAACAGATTCCTGGCATCCACTTATGTTTTTCATTAGGATTAGATTCCGAAGGGTTTGTCATCTGTAGCCAATAACATAGTTTGGTTTCTCTCATTGGTTTCACCTGTCATGGTCTTGAGAGTTACGTGGAGGTGCTGACCAGGCGGTGTTCGATTGCCACTTTCTGTATCCGATCCCACTGGGATGTAATACCTAGAGGCCTTGTATCAAGGGCTCCTGGCATCTGATAGCTGGGAGGAGGGCTCGAGATCAGCTGGTACAGCGCCCTCATTTTAGAGAGGAGGAGAGAACACGGAGGCCCAGAGTTCCGTACCCTCACCCACTGATGTACCACTAGTCAGCGGCAGGGCCAAGATTGGCACGTAGGGCACCTAACTCCCACAGCAGTGTCAGCTAGAAACAAAAACTGGGACCACCACTAAGCAGGGACTGCAAATGCAACATAGAACCCCTGGTTAAATTTTCCCTTCAAATAAACAAATTGATTCTTAATTATAAATATGACCCATGTGTTAGTCTGAGTAGACTAGAGAAACAAATCCATGGATACACACATTTGTAAAAGAAAGAGATTTATATACAAGAGCAATTGAACATTGAGAAAACATCCCAGCCCAGTCCAGATCAAGTCCATAAGTCTGATACTAGCTTATATGTCCAATACATATCTATAAAGGCCTCTTCAGACTCATGAAACACATGCAATGACACCAAATGTAGATCACAGGCCAGTGGGTAGAAAGCCTTTGGATCCAGTGGCACTGGAAATATCTCAGTGCTGGTGGGGGTCTCTGTATGGCTTCTCCAGCACCCAGGGCTGCATCAGAGTGGGTCCATGTATCTTATCAGCTGCTATATCTCCCAGGGTGTGAGCAGAGAGTCTCCCACCTCCAAGGAGGAAATACCAGAATTCCCAGAATCCTTAGAGGAAGGCTAAGCCCACCCAGAAGACGCCTCATTGGCTCTGACCTGATTGGCAGGCTAGACTCCACCCCTACACACGTAATCCTTAAATTGACAATTATATAACTACCATAACCCAAATACAGCATGAGCATACAAAAGAAAAACAAAGTTTTTGCTGTTTATCTTAATTCAAATTTAACTGGGTGTGCTCTTTCAATGAGTTAAATCTTGTAACCATACCTCAGATTCCAATATTCCCTCACCTGCCTATTCCCCACCCGCACATAAACATGCACACATTCACCTACAACCCTTCCCCAGAAGTCTCATCTGGGGCTTTCTGCTTGGCCTAGGTCTCCCAAGTTTGTAGACCTTGCACGAGTGTTCAAGGTTGGAATGCAGAGAAGGCAAGATTGAAAATAAATAAATTGACCCATACCACCCTCTGACAACCACTAATCGACTTTCTGTCTCTGTGAATTTGCTTTTCTGGACGTTTTAGATAAACGGGATCATAAACGATATGGCCTTGTGTGCCTGACTTCTTTCATGGAGCATGCTTTCAAGGTTTATCTGTGTCGTGGCGTCCATCAGTACATCGTTCTTCTTGGCTGGATAATATTCCATTGACCAGCTATGCCACATTTTCCATATTCATTTGTCTGCTCATAGGCATTTGGGTTGTATCCTCTTTCTGGTTATTATGAATATCGCTGCTATGAACATTTGTGCTCAAATGGTTGTGTGAACATATGTTGTCAACCCTCTACACCAGGCGTCTTCAAACTAGGGCCCACGGGCCACATGCGGCCCACCGAGGACATTTATCTGGCCCACCAGGTGTTTTTGCCCCATTTTTTTGACTTCAAAATAAGATATGTGCAGTGTGCATAGGAATTTGTTAGTTTTTTTTAAAACTATAGCCTGGCCCTCCAATGGGTCTGAAGGACAGTGAACTGGGCCCCTGCTTAAAAAGTTTGAGGACCCCTGCCCTACACCCAGGAGCAGAATTGCTGAGTCATCTGGAAACTCTACATGGAATCACTTGAGGAACTGGCAAACTTGTTCTCCATGTCATGCTTCCACTTGCAGTATAGAGAATTCACTATCTCTACACACTGATACTGTGACCACTTGTCTTTTTAATTTGTAGCCATTTTAGTAGGTGTCACGTGATACCTCATTGTGCGATCTCACTGTGGTTTTGACTTCCATTTGCTTAGTGATTGATAATGTTAAGCATTTCTGCATGAGCTAATTGGTCATTTGTATATCTTCCTTGGAGAAATGCCTATTTAAATCACAGCAACTTTTAAGGTCAATTTAATAAGGTCAAATTAGTATTAATAAAGAATATTAATATTCTTTCCACTCTTTTCAACAAACTTGGTTTAAAAGTTCAGACATCTATTGACCAACTTAGTTATCTACTTTTTCTTTAGTGTGAAAATAATTTTAGAAGTAAAAAGCCGCATATACGGTCTTTCTAAACTCTTTTACTTGTACTTTAAACCTGACAGACTGAAGTTAGGGCCATTTGGTCACAGATGGTTGTTTTGTTATTAGTGCATCAAGGGACAATGACAATCATAATTGATCCAATATACTCTGGGCCGTCCTATCTCCCTTCCAAAAGAAAAGTGAACATCTGAGAGAGAGAGAGAGAGAGAGAGAGAGAGAGACAGAGAGACAGAGAGACTAATACTAAAGGATCCACTTGAGACTCCGCCTGAAGCAAGCCTCCTACCTCTGGCCCGCCTGCTCGCTCGCTCGCTCGCTCTGTGAGACGGGGAGGGCTGGGACGACTTCACAGAAGCAGACAGATGCTTCATTAATTAGTCTTCAGGCAACATCCTCACTTACCCTCATGGGGCAGCTGAGCTGTTTTCAGTAATACATGGCCCTCCTAACTAATTTTAAGGCTTCCTTTTATAGTTTGGGCAGTTACAACCACGCAGACATGTCTATTTAAATTAAAAGATCTTCCCGACAGATGAGACTGTGCCACTACTTGAAGTTTTCCCATCACCCTACTTAAAGAAGAAGGAAAGAACGGTAGCATTAAAGTATTAACCCCTAGCAAGAAAATGAAGACAGCCCTAAGCCAGCAGATGCAACTCCTGGGGTGCATCAGGGAGGGAGCAAGGACACAGGGCGCCTTGGACTGAGTGGGCATCAGGAGTGCCATCCCCTTCACCCTCAGCTCCTCTAGGCACGGGTGTGCGTGTGCGTGTGCATGTG
>NW_022104341.1:27309497-27313907 GCF_000313985.2 Echinops telfairi | reverse complement strand
GCCAACAGCAGAGTTCAGGTGTCCTGGAATTTAAACCTTCAGCTTTTCCCAATGACTGGGGGCAGTGAGTGATAAGTAACACAGCTGAACAGAGTTCAAACCAGGGCAGGCAAAATCTATGCTCACAACCTCGGCAGAGCTGTCCAATGAGATGAAACGTAAGTAGCATCATGTAGCTAGTACCTACAGTATTGTACTGTGGAGCCTTAAAAGGAAGCTAAATATGTATGAATTTATGATCACCACTATTCACTTTACTATCATAAATACTTTAATTGCATGAGATTGACAATGATTATCAACACAAAGAGATGTGTTTTAGCCTAAGAGCTTACAGAGTAAGGCTCTGATGGGCTCCCAGCACTGTCGGTGATTTGCCCTGTGATCTTGTCCTCTACGTAACCTCTCTACCATTTTAGTTCCTCATCTGTGAAATGGAGAATATATATCCCCGTTATCATACAGTTATTATGAGAATTAAACGCCAAAAGGAAGAGGCCAGACAAGCCTCCACCCTCCATCCTTCTTTATCCTATTCTGATACCAGTCATCCCTCCCTCAGCTCTGCTATTCTGCTGGGTTTGATAATCTGTTGTAATAGCTCAGCAGAACTCACAGACAACATCAGTGATTATTGGCATGGTTAGGGAAACGAAGAAGTTACTAAATGTTAAAGGTTACAAAATGTTAAAGATACACTTCTTTTGTCCACAATGCTTCTCAGCCACACTGGCAGGCATGCCTCTCTCTGCTCCTCAACCTCTCAGCCACACAGTCCCTTGACCTCAGCCCTGTTCCGTGGCCTGGGAAGCCCGCCACGCTGCCTCGTGGTCTTGGTTCTGGCTCCTCTGCTCTGTTTTATGGTCTCTGTGGCTCTTCTGCCCTCCTCATCATTTTGGTGCTGCAGCCTCTAGTGCTTTGGGATCTCCTCCACTCTGGACAGGGATCAGCATGCACTCGACCAGTGGCCCGTCTTTCTTGAGGGTCACGGGATTCTCTCTTCCTGCTTCAGAGATGGCTCGCTTATAGACCCAGGGGAATGGCAAGATTGATGAGCTCCCTTGATAAGGGTTTCACAGGCTCTAGTTGCATGACCCCACCCAATCATTTGGTGGAAGTTAAAAAGAAAGGATAGCAGAGCCATACCAAGTAATTTCACTTCATCACAGCTAATAACAGTCATACAAAAACTATTTAATTATTGACATTGGGTCTTTTGAATTTAGAAATAAGAAGTGTTTCGACCTTCAAAATAGTCTACTAGTTAGTAAATCTTGCCTTGTAAAATGTACCTTTGAATTTTTAAATGCTTTGTTTTAAAAATAATTCAAGTAAACAGCAAGGTTGCATGAATAGTACAAAGAATTCTTATTTATCCTTTAAGCAAAGGATATGGAGTAGACATGGAAACCAGGTTTTAGCATTTTGCCACATTTGCTTTATTATGCTCTCTATACATCCAAGTTTGGGTGTTTTGGTTTGTTTTGGATTTTGTTTGTTTTCCCCTTTATGGATTATTTGGTCCCTTACCCCTTAATACCTAAATGTATAAGTATGTTTGCTTAGAACAAGGACACTCTCTTACATAAAAGTAAAATCAACAGATTCAAGAAGTATTAACATTGATACAATATTTTAATCTATAGTCTAACCTCCAATGTCTTCTGTTGTCAACACCCCCATAATTTCAACTGCCCCCGTTCCCCATCCTCAATAAGATCAAGGGCAGAATCAATGTCTTCTGAATCTCCTTTAAGCTGGAAGGGCTCAGCAGCCTTTGTCTTTCATGGCTGCAGTTGTTGAAGAGTACAGTCTGTGTTACTAAATTTGGTCTTGCCCAATGTTCCCTCGTGAGTACACTCTGGGCAGAATATTCACGGGTGGCACTGTGCTCTTTTTCAGGGCACCTCATCTGAAGGCATACCATATCCATCTGCCCCGTATTGGTGATGATGATTCTGATCCCTTGGGTAAGTGATTGTTATATACTTACTATAGTCCCGCTGTCATTTGTGGAAAGATACTTTGAGACCATGTAAATGTCCTCCTTCTCAAACTCTTACCACGCCTGCTAGACTTAACATCCACTGGTGATTCTTGCCAGATCAACTTTTACCAAGATGGGAAATGACGAGAGTGTAACTCCATCACACTCTTCCCCTATCTATTCACCGGCCTTCTCCTATAAGGAGGCCCTTCCCTCTCTTCGCTTTTCCTTTTATTTCTCCACTTATTATCCACATCGACTATGGATTCTTGTTTCATTTGACGGGTCCATCTGAGTTTTCACTAATACCCTTCAAATACAAATGAGAAGAATTTACAGATCTGTATTAAGGATCGTTAACTGGGCAAAGTTATGCAGGGAAGGCCACTCACGGAGGCACCTGTAAGTCTGGGATGTGTGTGGGCCGAGGGAGATTTAAAGTTCCAGGCTGGGCAGTTAGGGGTATTTGCAGGGAGCTCCTGAAATCGACAACCCAAGTTGTTACCACTACAGAGCAGCAGTGTTGCTCATCATCAGACATGAGATCATCCTCAAAGCATCCCATCCCAACAACCCATCTATTTCTCCACAACTAGCAAACGAATGTTCTGGCAGAGTCAAGAGGACATGATTTACAAATAGTATGTAATATTTGGATCTTGCCACAAGAGCTGGGCTCTAGATTTTTAATAAAATACAAATGATTTCATTTTGGAGCTCGCTGGGTCACTTGCTCAACAAACAGAGGCCCTATCAGAAACCAGGCCAGGATTATACAAAACTAGAATGGTGTGTGTATATTTATTATGTGGCCAGAGACCACACACACCCACACCCAGGGGCCATTTGCAATGTTTGCATGGCTTCTGGTGCCCAAGAGGGTCTCAGAGCTCAAACCAAAGTGCAGGCCACACAGTGTGGGCGTGTCCTGCTCAGATGTGCAAACTGGAGCGCTGTCCATCCACAGATGAGTGTGGGTGCTTTGCTTTCTGTGACTGCTAATCTACGCCATGCAACTCTCTCTCAGAGCACACCCTCCATTCGATCCTTTTTAGACTCGGGTAATATTTAGCATCTGGCATCATTTTAATGAAGTGAGCCTAGACAGTTCTTGTGAAGTTGCTTTACAACGTTCTCGAGCAGCAGCATCTCATGCTCGGGCGCTGTTTGTGAGGGCTGTAAACAACACTCACCAAGAAAAGTCGGGAGACCCCATCTGCAAGTTTCTCTGTCTTCAAGTGCCAGATCAGGGGCTTCGGGGAGTTGAGCAGGAACACGAAGGGCTTGTCGTGAACGTAGAGTGAGGAAATGGGATTCAGGTGCAGAGTGACCTACGCAGCAACACAGGAAAAAGAGCGATGTTAGCCAGGGTGTCCTGTTGGATTTTTGTCATGCTGTAGCAGGAGCTTGGGGACTATGTTCTCACAGTCCATCTTTAAGAGCAACAATCCAAAAAAACGAGTTCAGACTTTCTACATATGCTGAATTAACTTCAAATTATATAAAACCGCCAGCGTTTAACCTCCCCCCACCCCCACCCCCCATGAAGCTTTTCCTATGGTTCAACCTGCTCAGATCCCAACCAAACCCAGCCCAGAAAGAGTACAACAGAAATAAAGAAAACACAATCCACCCTCCACAGCCCCCCTCACCCGAAAAAATGAGGGAAGCTCAACTGCTAAGCAAAAGGTTGGAGGTGTTTTAAGGTCATTCAGATGCACCACAGAAGAAATACCTGGTGACCTACTTCTCCACAAACAATCAGCTACTGAGTGATCTATGGGGCACATTTAATTTCAGACACCTATGGACTTCGTGAGTTCAAAATCGACTGGATGGCAACTGCTCTCTCAGAACTGCCCGTCCTGCTTCAAATCATATGACTAAGCGAAATTTGGAGAGCAGAACCCCCTGAACCACCAGCCATTCCTCCAGAGATCTAAAGCAATCACTTTCCTCCCTTCCAGGTAAACGTCTATGAAGCTCAGTGAGGTCTGCCAAAGGAGAGTGCCTAAAGCTAAGGAAAGGGGGCTGCCAGCAGAAACTGCCAGGGCTTTCATCATCCCAGCTATTAGCCTGAAGGGCTTTCCAAAGAAATGAAGCACACAGGACACGCGGAATAAAACTGATGGTAGCGAGTCCAGCTTTTTTTTTTTTAACCTTGGGGGTGGAGGGTGCATCCTAAACCTAGCAGCAAGTTGTGATGGTAGATCAAGGACAGATGTAGGTTATCATTACCATTATCAGCATCACAAAAAGCACCTGGGAGCATGGTCTCAACAAAGTTCCAGGAGGACATGATCCAGGGTTGGTTAACACAAACAAACAAAAAGGAGTCAGAGTCTATAAAGAAAGGGCAAGCAGACGCTTTCATATGAGTACTGGCTTTCAATACAGAGGAATGAGGGAAGACCCCAGAAGCA
>NW_022104341.1:27293168-27308875 GCF_000313985.2 Echinops telfairi | reverse complement strand
GGAGTAGAAAGCCTGGTCTTTCTCCTAAGGAGTGGCTGGTGTTTTCAAACTGCTGACTCTGAGGTTAGCAGCTCAATGTGTAACCGCTCCTATGATACCAAAGTCAGTGATAAATAAGGTAGCCGGCCCTACTTACCTTTCAAAGCCCAAGCCTTAGCATACCTGGCACACAGGGGCACTCAGTAAGTGTCAAATCAGTGCTTTAACTCTCCACTTGTCAACTCTGCAGAAGTATTTTATTCCATCAATCAGTTGCACTCTAGTAGATAACAGGCCCTGGTGGCGCTGTACAGGAAGCACTGGACTGCTAAGCACAAGGCCAATGCAAATCTACCAGCTGCTCTGAGAGAAAGATGAGGATACCTGCTCCCAGAAAGATTTGCAACCTTGGAAACCCTCATAGTGTCCCTTTCAGTCAGAATCGACTTGATGGCAGTGAGGTTTTAGGAGCGTTTTCCTGGCTACAGTCATTAATAAGGAGCCCTGGCAGCATAGTGGGCTGCTAACTGCAGAGCCAGCAGTTTGAAACCACCAGCTGCTCTGTGCGACAGGCTTCCTATTCCCAGAAAGAGTTCGTTTTGGAAACCCAGAAGGGCAGTTCTACTCTATCCTGCAGAGTCGCTATGAGTCAGTATCAACTCCATGACAGTGAGTTTGAATTGAGTTATTCACTGTTTAACTCAAAACTCACTACCATCGAGTGAATGCCTCCTGGTAGCATGGTGGATATGGGTTGGCCTGCCAACGGCAAGGTCCCTAGTACAAAACCACTAGCTGCACTTGGGGAGAAAGGCAGGCTTTCGGCTCCCATAGAGTTACAGTCCCAGAAACACACAGCGGCAGTTCTACCCTGCCCTATATGGTTGCTATGATTAACTCTTCAGTCTACTGAAGTATTTTGATTGTAAATCACCCAGTATGCAAAGGTCTGCTTAGTTATGCTGTGTTCTACATATAGCTATGCCAATAACATGTAGCTAATGAAAAATGTAATCGATAAATTACAGCATATTTATAGATTTTTAAAATAACCCAAAACCCATGCCACTGAGTTGATTTCAACCCATAGAGACCCTATATAGAACATACACATGTTACATAAAAGGCTTTTTTTAGTCTAAAATTATAAAGCATACGATAATTTGGCTTCTAAGTCTCAAAAACAAAATTTTTTGTAGCCCACAAATCATACTCAAACTGTGATGAACCATTTCTGTAACCTATGTTGGGACGAAGGTTGCCTGTGCTCTGTTAACTAGATCACACTCAGGCAGGCCAGGTTCTAAATCTAATCACTTCTGCATTACTCAGAGCAGATTAGACACAGCAGCCTGCTCGCACACACAGAGGCAAGAGGGGGCACAGATGACCACGGAACCCCACACTGCCTGGGGCTCCCAATAGGAAGGGGTCGCCGTTTCAACCTGTTGCATCCGGGATGGTGAGAAAACACCTTTCTGGGCTTTAAAGCCACTTGTGGTCTTTCGATCACAGCAACACAAAGACACTTCTGTGGGGCACCTTCATGTACATCAACTATTATTCCGACTATTTCATTTGCTGCTCCTAGGTATACAATTCTGGAGACACTCAAAAGTTTGGGTCACGGAGTGTATTAACAATAGACAAGTACTACATTAATGCATACCTCAAATGAATAAGAACTAAGAAAAATATCTACTTGGAAATAAAATGGAAAACGTGTATGAGAGGCAGATACTGGTGCTCATTTCCAGAATTTTCCAGATGGTCAGCACTGTCTGGGCCTGGCTCTCAGACAACGAAGACAAGGCTTCTAGGAGCCCCAGCCCTCATAGTGTTCCTGGAATTGGCTCCTCCTCACTCCATGTGTGGTAGTGTCTGGCCAAGATGATTCTCCAGCTCTGGCTCAAGGAGCCTGGGCAGAGTCCCCAGAAAAGTATTTGGCCAAGAAGAAATCACACCATGATTGGGAAATTAAAGAAAACTACTCAATCCTATTTTTTTTTTCCTTTAATTCCTTTGGCAAGGACAAAGAGTCCCCCAAGCACCTGCTTTTACCTAATCCCTCAGTAACCTGTGGGTTCTTTCTTTGTGCAGTTGAATGACTTGCTGCAGGGGAGAGCAGCGGGACAATCAACAACCACGAGAAGAATGAAGCTGCAGACGCCCTCAGCAATGTGGGGAGAGCAAGCCTGGACTCTCTTTGAAAGGATTACCGGTCAAATTGCTTAATTTCTCTTAGGTTGAGGGAAACAGAGGAAGAAAGAGAAGACAAAGAAAATCCTCTCTAGGACCAATTATAGCTCACAATAGACAACAGTTCCAGAGAAGAACATCCTGGTGGAGTTTCCATGATGACCCTATTTGGTAATTGTGGCCTAATGATCAGAGCTGGGGCGAAACTGGAGCAAATGGCAAAACAGTGCCCAAGAATATGCAGCTCAGAAATCCAAACAATGATTGAAAAGAGCTGACCCTCAACTCTCAAATTTACACACAAAAGTTAGGATTCTAGGTGCCTAGCTTTATCCACGGACTTCATAATTAATAAATATTGGCCTTAACTCAGGGATGTTATCTGCACAACAGAACACTGCCCAGTCCTACACCATCCTATCCGTACGATCCACAGGGCTTTCGATGGCTGATTTTCAAAAGCAGTCTGTGGGAGTCTGAAAGGCCTACTGAAACCTGTGGAGCGCCATAGTAGCACACAAGCTTCCATTGACAGGTGGGCGCTGGCTGTGCCTGAGGTACACTGGCCAAGAATCAAACCTAGCCTTCCTACAAGCAAGATGAGGCTGCGACCACTAACTATAGGAGACGTAACGAATGCATCTCTCCTCCTCACCAGAGAAGATCAAAGTAAATCTGTTCGGAATGCTTTTCGGGGGAACTGGAACCCAGTTTTGACCAAAGGCATTTTGGGTAAAAGATGAACTCTGACCAATCCTTTTCTTGTTTAAATCATTTTATTGGGGGCTCGTACAACTCTTATCACAATCCATCCAGACAGACATCCATTGTGGAACTCTGACCAATTCTAAGGAGTGTGGATCCACTGAATGGGAAGACAACCTCCCTGACAGTTCCTAAGAAGTTTGTCCTTGTCCACACCATTGTCTCCGAACCTTGGTAAAATAAAGGCTTCTCAGTCCTTCAAGGAGTATCTTTGATAAGTAAAAACAATACAGTAGCTAGCTCAGTACACTGCTTTATGAATGGTTTATGTACTTTCTTATAGGAAGGGCATTGAAACAAACAAACAAACACCTCTTTCTTTCTTGATGGAAAGCCAACCATGTGACACTTGGATTTCCTAGGATTCATAGCGTAGACGCAAGACTTTTCCCCAGAGAGATTTCCAAAGAGATCTAATTAGCTAGCCGCACCCCCACCCCCACCCCACCCCCGGCCTGGGGTTTGTTAAAACAAACAAAAGCAAAGTGAGTGACATGACTGGCATGTGAGTCTGCGCGCTGCCCGCTGTTGCTAGCGTGTCAGTGAGGGTGCATTTCAACACTGATGATTCTTGTAACAGCCCCTATGGGCCCAAGAAACAACAAAGTCATCCAAAACACTACCAGAGAGATTCCTAGTATCTAAAACCAGACCAAATAATGTTCTGAAAGCGATGATTCAATAATCGGTTTATAGTAAGATAAACAGGGAGAGACCTCCAACGGCGTTGTCTATAACCCAGACCCATGAAATCACACCCAGGTCTGTATGCAGTCATCATCTGTCCCCTTTTCAAAGGTAAAGGGACATCAACTTGACAGCACTGTTAATAGCAACTGAAAACATTCTGCCCTTGAGTCTCCCAGCACATGTAACTATATACACAGACCAGCAGTAAGACAGGGTCTCAGAGATTAGCTCAAATCCCATTGACATTTGGGCACAATGACCTGTTAGGGGCTCAAATCTGACCACAGTAGACCTTAAATTTGCAACCAGTGATTGAGGACAAGGATCAACATTAGCTGGTTGCTGCTACAGTTTTAAAGTATACTGTGGTAGCCACTATAGTTGGCATTTTATCTACCACTGCAGAGTTGACCGTTGGGGAATCGGTTTAAAACAGTGTCCTTCAAACATTTTTGTAGAAGTAGATTTGAAGCCTTATGGTTTTTCACTATTTTCTACTTCTCTGAATTTCTAGAAGAACATCCATCATAGGTGCTGAATTCAAGGAGCCTCTACACTCATCTGTGATCCCACCACACATACCCAAATAAGGCAGCTGACCATTCTTCTTGGAGCATAGCATTCGACCAACACTGTTAGAGTCACCCAATATGCACATGGCTAGGCTCATGGTTACTGACTAAAAAGACTGGTTGTTCAAATCCCTGCAGAGGTATCTTGATAAAGACAACTTCTAAAATGTCGCAGAGAGAGAAATAAAACAACAAACCCACTGCCATCAAGTCAACTGACTCATAAAGTCCCTATCAGGCGGGGCAGAACTCCCCAAATGGTTTTCTGAGACTATAAACCTTGATGATAGTAGAAAGCCTCATTTTTCTCCCTCAGAGCAGCTGTTGAGTTCAAACTGCCGACCCTGTGGTTAACAGTCCAACTCATAACCCTAGGGAGTCCACAAGGGCAGTGTTGTACAGCCAGATTTGGAGAGTAGTGAATGGAGTCTTAAAGCTCGTGAGCAGCCAGCCAGCTAAGGTGTAACTACTGACCTCCCTGTCCAGAGGAAAGCCAAGTAAACCAAGCTGAAGACATTTGGAAACAATCCAATATACCAATGAGCCATCCTAACATTGACCAGTCTTCACCAACCCCGTGGGAGAAAACACAAAATAATAAGACCAGGCTTAATGGTCAGACAGACTAGCAGAAGTCCTGAGACTACAGAAGTACATGCCTTAGAATAATCAGCCATTTGCAATAAAAAAGACAGCATTTAGCCAGGGACAAAGTTCAGAAGGGTTAGGAAAGGTGAAAGAATGGGAAGAGAGAAAATACAAGAAGGAACTTGGCGAAGTGATGTTATATTATGGTGCCTGCAACAAGGACATGAAATAAAAGTGGATGTATACATTGTTGAATAGAAAACTGATCTTCTCTGTAAACCTTCTCCCAGTGCATGATGTATGTATATATATTTTAATTTACACAAACACACACACACACACACACACACACACTGGAGGAGATAAAGGCCCTTAACAATAACAGCAAAAATCCCACGAAGTACGAGTCTCATCTGAAAACCCGGGGCAGTCAGAAATTACTGGATGTCAACTAGAATGCCAGCTTTCACCATGCTGTGCTCACTCCCAATGGTTTTGTCGTGAAACCATTTAAAATGCTGAAAGGGACACAATCCATGCACGATCTAATTCTGTGACCTTCCTCTCCCCTCAAGCCCCGCAAGAACATAACTCAGGATTCCCCAGGATCCCCTGACAATAACCCAGTTTGCCCATAACTCAGAAAAATAAGTAAAATGAGTCCGAACTGTGATATGGAAAGAACCCTGGTTCTTTCTGCCCCATATCTTGAATGTCGTGGAAAGAGACTTGGAACCAAACTGGGGTCAGGCGTTGAAGGGCAAAAGAAGTTTTCTGAAACAGCAGGTCATCACCAGAGCTCTAAAGGGGTCCTGGGAGGACTGCGAGGGGTTTTCAGAGAGCCTGCCCCTTCTCTCCCAGGAAAGCCCACAGGGCAGCTGCTGTGGGGCAGAGAATCAGGGAGAGCAGCCGCTGGGTGTGGGGATGTGGTTGGACATAGAGAGGAGGATGCAGTGGGAGCCCTCTGAGAACAACGGCCAGCCCCTCACTGCTGTCCTTCAGTACTGACCACAAAGCCATCTGTGGGGTACAGATTCCTCCCAAGTCTTCTCCCCCAAATATGTTAGACTTAGGACACTGCTTGCAGCTAATATTGTCAAGTTACTTCCCTGTAGGCAGTCAGCTGCCAGGCTACTGTCTAGTCCCACCATGGGTAGGCCTGCTCCCTCCTGCTAAGGACAATGGGCTACTTCTCCCTAAAGGCTTGCAGTCATAGATTTGATTCCTGTGGGTGGAGTTCACACCCTACTGAGCCAGAGAACAGGTCAAACCGGCTCAGTGAGATCCAAAGTTAGGCTACCATCCTGAATCAAGGATGAACCCATCTTGTCACAAGTATACCCCCAATCCCTCCTCTTCCTATTGTATGTATACCCCTAGATCAGCCCCCTCCCATTACTGTATTACCTATAGCACAACCCTTTCCTATGACATATGTCTTCACCTGTGCTTAGGGGACTTGCATGTCCCCAGAGAATGTAAAAGCCTTGATTAGCATTAAATATCGCTCTCTCTCCACGGGGACCACCAAGCGGGGCTGAAGTGAGCACTGCTACCTTGAAATGTGTCTGACTCCATTATTTCTATCTCTCTTCTATCTCTCATTCTCTTTATGACTTTACTATAATCTTTACTTATTATCGCTGTAGAATTGCACCTACCAGACCCGTGATGATGTGTCAGGCAGGGGCTGGACTCCCCTCACAGCCATCTGAATGCAGTCGCGTGCCCTTAGCTTGCACACCATTTCCTTTGTCTACTCTGCTCTGGAGGGCCTCCCATCACCCTAACAAGGCAAAGGTATCAGCGAAAAACGCAGTCCCTGAGAACCTGTCCCGGTAGGGCCGAGCTGTAACTGCACGGGGTCATACTTCTGCAGCCTCGGGCCTCCCAGAGGTCCCAAAGCATAGGGAGCATGTACCACCAGTTTTGGGAACAAATGAATAACGGGGAGGAGCTGCAAACCCACTATGCCAGTAGGGCTCCTCTCTTGCACTCAATAAACGAAGTAACAGATGAGTCCACAGGGGACTTGGGCAGGGGTGCATAACTCAGAAAAGCTGATTACTTGAGATCAAGGGGGCAGTATTTACCCAAAGACAAAAAGCAGAGTGGTTATTAAAACTAAGGAAGAGGACTGGAAACAAGAAACACAGGCAAGAAATGGGATAAGAGATATTTCACTGTGAGGCTTGTAATGAATTAAACAAAATGTATATGACTGACCTGCTCTGTAACCTTCACACAACTCACAAGGGGAAAAAACAAGATCAAAAAAACACATATGTACCGGTTCCAACTTACCTACAAATTCTACTTAGGAATGGACTTTGTTCATAACCCAGGGACTGGATGCTTGTATACGTTTAACAAATCTGCCTGTACCTCTATTGTTGCTCTACAAGCCATTGGTGTTCAGGAGTAAATCACTCACATGCTGTGAGGAGACTCAGGTTCAATTCCTAGCCACGGTGGGAGGGTTGTGTGTGCTATGATGCTGAGTCATGTGATGACAGACCAGGAAGAAGGCCTAGTGGTCTACTTCTGAAAATCAGCCAAAGAGAACCACATCGATCACAACAGTGATCGAAACTGATCATGGAGATGAAGCAAGGTCAAGCAGTCTCATCCCGTGGCGGTAAGGGTCACCATGGGTTGGGGGACAACTCAACAGGAGTTAACAACATAGTTGCTCTATGCCCTTAAAAATTCTTTGTTTATTAGAAACCTGCATTGTAAAAAATGGGAGGAGGAGGAAAAGGAAAAAGCTTAAAAAACAAAACCTTCAGGGGCCCTGGTGGCACTGTGGGATAAGCACTGGGCTGCGAGCTACAAGGTTGGAGGTTCAAACACCCCAGCTACTCTTAGGAGAAAGAAGAAGCCTTCTGCACCTCTAAAGATTCAGCCTCAGGAACCCTATACGAGGACACTGGGAGTCAGATCAACTCAATGGCAGCAAGGGACACTGTAGTTAATCTATATAATGTTCTTTATTTAGAACAGGAATGCGCTTTGGACATGTACTGATTAAGTAAATAAAAACATAGACAAGACTAGAAATAAATGTTTATCTCAGTATAAAGCAGGCACAAATCCTAACACAAACAAATTGATGGTCAAGTTATATAATTAATACTAGATCCATTGCTCATTGCCAGTAATAAATGTATTACAATCTTGTCTCAAGAGCCCTGGTAGCACAACAGTTAAGCACTTATCTGTTAACTGAAAGGTCAGTAGTGCAAACCCCCCTGGAGGCTCCGCAGGACAAAGACCTGAGGATCTGCTCCCAGCGGGACCACAGCCTGGAAACCACTACAGGGAAGTTCTACTGGTTCCACTCATGCCACGTGGCTCTTTGAGTTGAAGGAAACTCAGCAACAATCTTGTCAAAACCACACCCACAGCCAGCAAACTCAACCTCTGGTAAATAAATTCCTATGACTGGGAATTTGTGAGTGTGGCGGGCAGGGCAATAAATACACCCACTGCATTCCAAGTGCATTGTGAAAATTATTTCCCTTATCTGACATTAGGAAATAGGATATTCTGTCCTACCATCTAGAAATATTAACTGGTTCTTAACTATTATTTCTATAGGTGGTGTCATTAAAAAAATGAGTTCTAATGTCTGAATTCTATCCAATGTGTTGACATGGAAAGCATTTGGGTGTTTATGCTGAATGGAAGCTGAAGTGCCTGTCGTTAAAAAGAACGTACTGTGAATGCTTCATTTCCTGTGCGAATAGCGAAGCTCCACACTACTCAAGGATCCAAACTATTCATTCATCATATGTCTCTGAAAAGTTTTCTAACTCTGCCCTCGGGCTATAAGGTCCAAAAGATACAAGATCATACAGCTTCTGCTGTATTTGACAGTTCAGTCAAATCCCAAATGTCCACTGGGTCAGCTGGACCTGGTCTTCCTTCTGCTTCTTGTTATCAATAAAACTAACAGTGCACCTGTCTGCAACTGTCTGACACTCATTTGGAAAAAAAAAAATACCACCAATAAACAGTAAAATAGAGCCCAAATAGGGAAAGTAGAAGCAAGGACGTGTGTGGGGATTACATCGCAAAATATTCAGGCTCAGAGTACAAATTTCAATGCTGCATAATTGGCCAGGATCCTGCAGGAGTAATGGATATTCTCTGCATTATCCCACCATGCTAAGGCAAAATAAGGAATTTTATCTATAATGACAAATCCCTTTTTCTAGAATGCAATCTGAACTTTCATGTGGGATGGGCCAGATCAAGTCTTGGTGTTTCCAATTTTGCCTGGACAAGAGCGCCTGCAGCACGGAGGAACTCGGTTTATCTCAGAAAGGCTGAAAAGTCACATCAATCTCATGGCTGCAGAGCCAAGGCAGCAGAGCTAAACCACATACTGAGCTCGCTTTAGATAATAGCTCGTGCTTCCCAAGCGGGTGTATCGCTTAGTTAAACACGGTTAGTGAAGTGCCTGCTGGGTGCCAGGCACCATGCCAATCAGGGGCAACAGGAAGAGGAGGAAGGTGCAGCCTCAGGTGGTTCACAGTTCAGAGGGAAGACAAACACATGGCAAAACAGCTGTAAAACACCACTGTGACTCAGACGTGCAGGCTGGGTGCGAGGGAAGAGCAGGTCAGTAGGAAGGAGAAGCAACAGTGTGGGTTTGGGCTCGACCCCTAAGGAGGACAAATCGAGCCCAAACTTCTCCATTAGGATACAGACAAAATCTGTCAGTAGCTTACATGTGTGTGCGTCCTTCAGCCCTTCCCCAATCTTCTAAACTGCCTGGACTGGCTGGGTGACCACTTCCGGGGTACATTTCAGAGGTAGGAAAAACAAACTAATGAACCAAGTATAAACTGGGTTAGCTGATTATGAAGATCCCTTCAGACACTAGAATCTAGTAATTCCATGATTTCACAAATGGATCGTTTTCTGAATTATTTTTCAGAACCCACTTACTACATTTGTTTAAAGCCCACATATTTAACAAATATGCTATAATATCCTTTAAGGTGCCCTGGTGGCACTGTCAAGGTAAGCACTGAACTACTAACCGCAAGGTTAGCAGTTCAAACCCACCAGCTCTCCTCGGAAGATGGCGGAGGCGGTCTGTGTTGGGTGTCTGAATCGGAACCAGCTCAATGGCACCTAGCAACAATTCTAAGAACGTATCTCACAGATGCCTTCTGAGTAACCCTTTATGGTTTAAAATGGAACTCATAAAGTGAAGTATGGCAAATCCATGACATAACGGTTAAATTCACGGACGGCAGCTCCACACTCCGTGTTGACTTCCAGCCCCATCGGGTCCTTAGTTGTAGGGCTCTGAGCAAGTTGTCCGTCTGGCCTTTCTAAGCTGCTGTTTCTTCTGGACCCACTTCAAAGAGTCATATGGAGGACGCTTGGAAGCGTCCATCACATTAAGGCAACTGTGTACATACAAGTGACTGTGCGAGGAGGGGCTGCGACTTACCTATCTATCACCGTAGAGCCTCCCAAGACCTGGCACCTACACGGCAGTTCATAAATATTTAGTGGGGCAGGAATGAATGAATGAACAAATGAACAATCTCATTTTAAAACACAATTATATCTTTTCCAAGATCTAGATTTTTCTGCCAAATTGGCTAGCGTCTTCTGTAACCCAATCTGTTGGGTCGCTCTGCCTTCTTTTGAAAATTATGGGCAACTTGACATAGTGGTTAAAAAAGTGAGTCGGTGCCAGGTTCAGGGTTAGAACCTCAGCCTGAGCAAGACTCTACAAGCATGTTTCCTCAGCTGCGTCCCATGCAGACAGTAATTACACCTACCACCTCCCGATGCCAAGGGACTACAGATGCTATGTGGGTAAAGCACTCAGAACAGTGGTCAGTATGTAATAACGACTTTTAAGTTAGCTATTATGACTGCTGCCCCTTGGCTCCTAAGGAAGGTCTGTCCTTACTCTTACTCTCCCTTCCACTGAAGTTTCAGGGCAAAACAGCTCTCCTCACAGTCCTCTAAGCCCCAGACTTGTGGCACACCCTTGACCTTGGCCCATATCCTCTTCCTAAACTAACTTCTCTTTGCCATCGCACTCGTAATGTCCCCACCTGGCAACTCGACGGACTTCACTGGGTTCAGCCTCCTATCAGTCTGGCTTCAGTCAGACCTGAGGCTACTTCAAAGTCCCCATTCAATTTGGGGGGTAGATATGAAAGCTGTTTGGTTTTATATACATACAATGTCTCCAGAATGAGGACTTTTTTCCCTGCGTGTGTTCATCCTGACACAGCCCATCACTCACTCATCCCTCCCGCCTGGTTAAGACGCCACCAGCGTCAACAATACCAGGGAGCTTTAGACAGCTGCAGGGGTCTGTGTCCTTGGAGAGGGGAGTTTCATGGACGGCTAAGAATCACCAGAGCAACCAGACTACAAAAACAGTCCACGGCCGCGGCCTCCCAACTCTGGTAAAGCAATCTGTACTCCGTGAAAAGGCCGGGGCACAGAAGTTGACAGATGATCAAAGTAAACACTTCTCCTCAAGCACTATTTTGTTTTGCGGATTTTGAGGCATCCAGTCACAGCATCAAAGGTCTGTTATGAAAGATGGGCATCAAGTGCCCAGGATTTGTGTGTCTGAACTTGCTGCTCCAGTGCGAAGGTCTGCAGATAAAGTCGTCACACGTTTTCCAAAACAACCATTCTGCTCTGAGTAGACTGGGGCAGAAATATATGCCATCAGATCAAGTTACCCAGCCCAGGCTGGGACAGCTGTTGATCCCAACCTTGGATTAAAAAAAAAAATAGGGGTGCCTTTTCTAATAAAATTTTAAATGGAATCCGTCCATATTGACCTTACATGAACTAATTCCTATGCACTTCAGAAAAAAATAAACACTTCAATGAGAAAATGACCCATTCACGGTTCTCTGATCCACTACCTTGAGTCTGTGCTATTTTAAATAGCAACTAGGAAAGTCACAGTACATAGTTTTATACCGCATGACTTACAGTACACTACTTCTACATCGAGAATCCTGATGACACCAGAAGAATGGATAAAAAGCAGTGGTAAATACATACAATGGAGGACTGCGCATCCTGAAATGCAGTGATGAACCCATGTAGCACATCGCAGCATGGGCAGACCTGGAGGACATCATGCTGAGTGAAGTAAGTCAAGTGCAAAAGGTCAAGCACAGCATGAGTCCACTGAGGTAAGCTTTAAAAAAAAATAAAAAAAACAGGGCATAGGAGAAAAGTTACTATATACATACACCCCTGGGGTGAGGTGCAGCAACTATGGCAGGGGCCAAATCCAATCCAGGGATACATAGGGCAGCCAACTAAATAAGAGGGGGAAAGAAGAGAAAAACAAAACAACACATGGGTAGGTGGGGAGCAAGGCACTAACCCACCTAAGGGGAGGATATTGTTTATATCTCCACAGGAGAGGGAGAGAGAGACCAGCTTTGGGAAAGGGGTGCGTCGGATTAGAGCACATGGGAAAAACGCAAAGGGATGAAGAGGGAGGAAAGGACCAAGCCCCAAGGATGATGTTCCTGCTCAGAGCAGACAACGCACGGGGAGGACCACAGGACTGGCCCCACCACGGGACACGGCATCCCTTACTAACCCATGACATTGAGGGGGACAACACTGGAGACACAGTGCGGGAATAGTGCACAGTCTGGCCCCATCACCTGGGGTGAGGCACTGAGGGCATGCAGCAGAGCAGCAGGGGGAGCAGAGTGATGAAACCCCCGGGGTATACAAAAAATAGACTTTGGAGAACGGAGTGTGGCACCCCAGCAGACTCGACTGTTAAACACTCGTAAAGGCCAACAAACAGACCTTGAACTATTTATAGGCTTTTCCCTTTTTGTCCGTGGCTTTCTTTTTGTTATTATTATTTTGTTCTTGCTTTCTGCTGTTGTTGTTATTGTTTTGTTGGTTTTGACTTCCTTTGTTGTTTTATTTGGTTTTGCCTGGGTTTTGCGCTTACTAATGTATCTCCATGTCTATCTAGATAAGATAGGCAGGATAAGCAATTTAGAGATGAAAAGAACGGGACCAATGGTTCTGGGGGGATATGGGAGAAGGGGAGGTAGAAGAAAGGAAAGGGTGGGACCAACCCAGGGACAAGGGAACAACAAGTGAACTAAAATCAATGGAAGGAAGGTCCTAGGATGCCTAGTGGGGCTCCATCAAGGACAATGTAGCAACAAGCAATTACTAAACCCGAATAAAGGCCAAACATGATGGTGGAACAAGAGAGAAGTAAAAAGGAAATAGAGGAAAGAACCAGGAGGCAAAGGACATTTATAGAGGCCTAAATACAGGCATGTAGTACATATGTAAACATATATATAATGAGAGGGGGATAGAACGATGTACTCATATCTATATGCTAAGAATTAAGGTTGCAGATGGACATTGGGCCTCAATTCAAGTACTCCCTTAGCACAAGAACACTTTGCTCTAACAACCCGGCATTCTGTGATGCTCACCTTCCCTGAAACAATTGCTGAAGACAAAGTGGGTGCATAAGAAAATGTGGTGAAGAAAGCTGATGGGTGCCCGGCTATCAAAAGACAGCATCTGGGGTCTTAAAGACTTGAAGATGAACAAGCGGCCATCTAGCTGAGAAGCAACAAAGCCCACATGGAATAAGCACACCTGTCTATGTGATCATGAGGTGCCGATGGGATCAGATATCACGCATCAAAGACCCAGAATAAAACCATACTCAAGATGAATGGGGCAGGGGTGGGGGGAGGCATGGAGTGGAGATCCAATGCCCATCTGTAGACAATTGTACATCGCTCACAGAGGGATTACAGGAAAGAGATGAACCAGTCACAGTGTAGTACAGCACCGATGAAACACACAACTTTCCTCTACTTCTTTGGTGCTTCCTTCCCCCCACTATCATGACCTCAATTCTACCTTACAAATCAGATTAGACCACAGTATGCACACTGCTACAGATAGAGCTGCGACACAGGGAATCTAGGATAGATAAACCCCTCAGGGCCAACAAACAGAGTAGAGATACCAGTAGAATTAGAGTAGGGTTTGGGGAGAAAAGGGTAATCAATCACAGGCTCAATCTAGAACCCCCTCCCAGGGGGACGAATAATGGAAAAGTGGGTGAGGGACGACAGAGGATGATGTAAGATATGGAAAAAATAATCTATAACTTATCAAGGGTTAGTGAGGGAGGGCAGGTGGGGGAGGAAGTGTATAGCACCAATGAAGCACACAGCTTTCCTCTAGGTCTTTAATGACTATCATTAGCCCAATTCTACCTTACAAATCTGGCTAGACCAGAGCATGTACACCGGTGCAGATAAGAGCTGGAAACACAAGGAATCCAGGACAGATAAACCCTTCAGGACCAATAATGAGAGTAGCGATACCAGGAGGGGACGAGGAAGGTAGGGGGAGAAAGGAGGAACCAATCACAATGATCTACATATAGCCTCCTCCCTGGGGTACGGACAACACAAAAGTGGGTGAAGGGAAACATTGGACAGTGTAAGACATGGAAAAATAATAATAATTTATAAATTATCAAGGGTTCGTGAGAGAGGGTGGGGGTGGGAGGGGGAAAATGAGAGGCTGATACCAAGGGCTCAAATAGAAAGAAAATGTTTTGAGAATGATGATGGCAACAAATATACAAATGTGCTTGACACAATCGATTGCAATAAGAGACAGCGAGCCCCCAATAAAATGATTAAAAAATAAAGAAAACAGCAGGTCCCAAAGAGGCCGGGGTTGCGTCGCACCTGGGGCCCACAGGTGACCAGTGCCAACAGAGCCCATTTGGCACATTACCTAGTTCTCTGAAAGAATTCCTGCTCACCAAATAAACCAATTGTGATTACTGAAACTTATTTTCAACCGCATAATTTATGATTTAACTAAAATCTACTATGGTCCTTATTCAGGATGATAATACCATCAAAAAAGGTGTTTTTAAAAATCTGGCAGTATGATACATGTTGTTTTCTAGATGCTCCTTTGATTTATGGAAACTATCTTTCTATAGATGAATCTGCCAGTCTTCCTCAAATTCCATATAAATCATGCAGCTCTCTAATAGAAAAGCCCATCTAAGCAAAATTAGCAAAACCAAAGAAGAAAACTTGTCTTAAGATTATTATCTTGTCAACACTGCCTATTTTTAAAGGTACCATAAATCTTGATGTGCCCTTAGGATTAGCTTTGAGCATTTAATGAGTTATTTTGCTTCTGTCAAACATAAAAGACTACAGGGCACACACTGACCGAGTTAATGCTAAAAGAAAAAAGAACACTCTTTAACACATGGCCATGCTGGCCAGAGAGTTAGAATCAGTTCATGTTGGGGTAGCTCTTGTTCTAGAAAGATAAACAAACAAGACCCTATTTTGTTCTCCTGTATCACGTTATCAGATTAAACAACATGTTTTCCCATCTTTTAAGAGAGTACACAAATTACTGTGTGTGACACTGCCACTGATTTGTGAATTGATGGCAAGTCACATCAGCCCATTCTTTTCTGTCAGCGACGCCTATCGTTAGGCATGTCTATGTTCCAAGATGGCTCCCCACCACAGAATTTGCCCAAAGAATTAAAGACTTTAGAGCTAGGAAAGGCCATGTCGATTTAGCTCAACCTTTTCAGAAACTGAACTCCAAAGTAAGAGACTTCAGCAAAACTTTTTCTTTTCTTTAAAATGAATTACATGTCAGGAGTCTTATACTAGGAAGATTGGGAACTGCCAGTGTTTATGGTTTACAATGAAAGAAAGTTTCCTGTTTCTCAGACAAGGATATTTAGTTTTTTTCTTCCCTGAAGGCAAATGCATCAAACAAATTATTATTTTCAGGAAATCAGGTAATCCCTATTTTCAATGGCTTCCATTTCTTTCTTTAAAAAAA
>NW_022104341.1:27290444-27292185 GCF_000313985.2 Echinops telfairi | reverse complement strand
AACCATGAAACAAAACCCTGGGCTTCTACCATCGGAGAGCATGCATCTCCTGGGTGCTTCTGATACAAGGTTAAAATCCACTTTCAGACCACTCAGGAGACCTAGGAATCCAAGACCCTGTCAGAAGCCATCTCTTTGAGAGTTCCCCTGACTCTGCCAGCAGGAGCCCGGCAGTGCTGCATTGGGGGCATGTGAATGATACCTTGTTGTACCGAAACCTTTTCCAAGATTCCTTTCCAAATTCAACTCCATGATCTTTTTTTCCCCTTTCTTCACCCTAAAGGGTAAAACACTAACCTGTTTCCAAGATATGTAGTAATATTTCTGGCACAGATAAGCCAGTAAAGACAGTTGTTTGTATAGAACAGAGCTATCGTTAGTAACAGGACGCCCCAACCTGCCCTTCTTTCTAAGCTCTTGACCTAAAGATAACAACCCAGCTATTCACCTGTAATTCTTACCAGATGACTGTTTTATTGCAGCTCAAAGACTTAGCTCCAACATGATTAAATCAACAAACAACACCAGGAGCAACATGTATGCTCGAACGGAAGAAAAGCAAAAAGGTTGTGGTCATCTAAAGGGAGAACTCACTATCTGCTGTGGCTTTGTTATGTTTCACAAATCCTCACCCTGCCTGATTCCACGGCTCGGTACACAATGGCTTAATGACTGAAGAAATGTCTAAGGCCCACCTTGTCCACAGCCACTCAAGCACATCAGCCTCCATCTACAGGAGGCAGGTGCTGTGATGTTAAGCTTGGGTTCTACCCATTATCCTTGCTAGCTCGTGACCTGGGATAGACTGTCAGCCTCAATTTCCACACTCATAAAATGGAGCAAACAACTTCCTTACAGGGGTGTTGAGAAGACCGAGACAAATGCCAGCTTTCAGAATGCGTCCGGAAAGCAGCCTGCCAGCCTATGAATTTGGCTGGGACCCATGGGGTGCCATCGCCTCCTGATTCATAGCTACCCTGCTATGGGTAGAGTACACTAGGGAAGAGTGTAACTGCCCCTGTGGGTTTCCAAGGCTGTAAATCTTCACGGAAGCAGAAAATCTCATCTTTTTCCTGAGGAGCAGCAGGTGGGCTTGAACCACTGACCTTGTGGTTAGCAACCTCACATGAAACCCACCATAGCACCAGAGCTCCTCACCTCCTGTTAGGTCTCTGGTTTCTGAAGCAGCATGACCACCTGATGGCAGCTGTGTACATGGCTTTCAGACCACCCATAATGAACTGTGGGAGTTTCTGCCATCTCGCAGCCTTCCTCTTTGGGATTTGGGACCCATGAAAGGTTAGGCCAGAAAGCCAGTGTGGGTGGCACAAACGCAATCGTCACCTCATCACGCTCATCACAAATCTGGCCATCCCTGTCAGCACTGACTCACCTGGGGCAGGACTGGGTCTTGCTAAATCTCAGTGCAGTTTGGAGACTTCTAAATCCAGCAAAGAAGGTTACTGAGAATACCAGTTATTCTGGACCAGACCCCAACCACATCGACTCTTAGGGACCCTGAATTTCCGAACAGAAACTCAGTCACTTGAGCTCCTAGTGTACCTCCCAGAGAAATAGAAACACAGGAAATGCCAACGCCACGAACCCCACAAGGCACCTGAAGTTACTCGCTTGTGAGGTGGAAGGAGAGGTTTCGTGCCGTCTGTCAGAGGCCCATCTGAAATGCCCTGTGTGCACGAATCCGTGTGGCTTTGAGGACGAGCGGTGGTGCCGCCGAGCA
>NW_022104341.1:27288031-27289775 GCF_000313985.2 Echinops telfairi | reverse complement strand
GCCCGTCACTCCCACAATGCTCTGCGGCGCGGTCCCTGCTCGCGCTCCCACAATGCTCCGCTCCGTGCGCCGCCCCTGGGAGCCCGTGCAGCCGCCTGGTTCCAATTACGTGTGGAGAGGCTTTTGCTCAGCTAGCTGAAATGATTAGCGGCTCTTCTGCATTTCAATAAATAAACGTGAGAGGGAGGGGGAAAGATCCCTGGCCTGCTTTGAAAATCATGACATTTTTACCGTGCAAAGCAGTAAGATACAACCGATGAAACTCAAAAAACATTCTCCCATGGCCAGATGTACTCTCCCATCGGTTAATCCAGCTTACACACACACAACACACTGAGAGTTTCTTGAGATATAATACTAATTCCAGAAACACTTTTAATTTTACAAAGTATACGGTTTTTCATAGCAGAGGCTGGGCCACAATACATTAAAAACACACCCTTCAACAGAGAAGAGGAAGGGCTGAAAGACGATGAACATGCTGTCACTGAGCTGTACATGTGAAGACTGGCAATGTCAAGTGTGTTGTTACATCAATGTTTTCCACAATTAAAATATATAGACCTAGATGTGGTGTGGGGTTTGGCTGGTGCTTTGGCAGTGCCAGCAGGCACTGGGCTGCTAACTGCAAGGTCAATGGTTCAAACCCACCCATCACTCTGCAGGAGAAAGATGAGGCCGTCCACTCCTGGGAATATTTGTGTCTTGGAAACTATACAAAGTCATGTTTCTGATTCTAACTTTTAACATGTTAACTTCCCTATAAGCCCCATAATAATGAGTTAGTGTTTGAGCATTGTGTGGCCATTGCAACAGATTATCAAACCCAACAGAGAAGTAGAGCGCAGTGGGAGGAAAGGTTGGTGTTAGAACAGCATAAAGAAGGGTGGAGGCAAATCTGACCTCTGTTTTGGGAGCCTTGGCCTTGAGTTGGTGTGCACTTGAGAATCTCTTCCTCCCTATTGAAGCCAGAAGAGGCCAGAAATGGCCCTCACACCTTTTCTGCATCTGTATACCATAGGGAAATGTCAGAAAGGAGATACACCAAATAGAAAATAATAATTAGCTCTGAAAGGGGTGAAGGGGAAAAGCTAACAGTTTAAGAAGATACGTACTTGCTTTTGCTTTTTCATATAATTCAGATAAATATTAAGTGATAAAATTATGAGTAAGTTTATTTTGTCTCTCTTCCCCCACCCCTTTCAAAATAAATATATATATATATATATATATCATACATGCACAACATGATTAATGTAATTGTGATCACTGAATTGTATACTGGTCCAACAGATGATGTGATATGTACAATCAAATATGCACGTAGAGTTTAGAATTGACCCTTAGACAACACAGGTTTGAACAACTAAGGCCCACCTATTTGCATATCCAACCCCCCCACCTTCACCTAGACCCCCCACCCCACCCCGTGGCTATAGCAGTGAGATCAAGTGTTGTATCTGCGTGAAGACCAAGTGCTTAAAGGAAGTGCCGCTCACGTGGAGATGATTCGAGTAACTACGTCCATACACAAACTCTGTGAAGTATGTGTGCAGCTAGTGGGTGTGGTTTCATGACAGGATGAACACAACTGAGGCCACTGGCTGGTGAACAACGCGGACATGGCAAATGGGATGTCACATATCAGCCACAATAAAAAATAAATGATGGAACATGACATGATGACTTAAGTTATAAAGAAAAGTGCAAAAGAGTCTGGAGACAATGTGGCCATGATGGCTAC
>NW_022104341.1:27286036-27287060 GCF_000313985.2 Echinops telfairi | reverse complement strand
CAGTAGTAGTACCAAGCCAAGGAAAGTGTTTAGGAAATGTATATGAGAACACAGCAAAACACAACTGAAATTTACCTGGTACATTACCCGAAAACCGTACGAGTCAGGAGTCTGTATAACTTTGGTCTCTAATAAACATAGGTCACTTCTCTTTATTTGAAAATAGGAGTTTTTTTAATGCATCGAATCAGGATAAAGTAACTTGGAAAACACTTGAAAAAATTTTATGATTTGGGAAATGTGAACGACTTCCAACTAAAACACTAAGATTTAGATATTAACATCATTAAATGTGATCAAGAAAGATCCTTTCAGAAAACACTTGGTTCACAGTGGCAGCATTTCCATTTCATATAGATTCTCACATTCTTTACGACCAGTAGTTAGGGCTAAGAGAGAAACCATCGGACCTATGAAACCAGTAAACAAAGATAACCGTAACATGTGCACTAACAACAAACAATGCACAGCCAATGAGCTGTATTAAAAGCCTCGTCTAAGGGATGCTCTGGTGGCATAGTGGATACGTATGAGACTCCTAACTCCAAGGTCAGCAGTTCAAAACCATCAGCAGCCCTCCGAGAGTGAAAGATGAGACTTGGAAACTCACAGGTTGTTCTACCCTGCCCTATAGGGTCACCATTAATCAGAAGAGAGTCAACAGCAATAAGCTGATGTTGTTGTTGTTGCCATTATTGTTGTAAGAAGGCAGCTTTGTTTAAATCAACACGTTTATTGAATGTCTACTATGTGGCAGGCCCTGGCAAGCCCAGTGGTCAGCACATGAAGCCTGAACTCACATGGCTTACTGCTGTAACAAATTCAAAATGATCAAATGTTCACACAGTCAACAAATGGAAACAAAATTGTCGTGCACACAGTGTACATAAGAGTAAGACTAGTGTGGCACACCTGGTTCCTAAAACTGGCTCTCTCCGTGGCTCATAGGCCTGGTACCATCTGGCTTAGCCTCTCCAGCTTCAAAAGAAGCCTAATCGTCTGTCATTTGCCCTCTGCCCTCATG
>NW_022104341.1:27284601-27285507 GCF_000313985.2 Echinops telfairi | reverse complement strand
ATGCAGTGTGTCCCTGGATCTCCGATGCAGTGTGTCCCTGGATCTCCTGACTGCTGCTTCCAGGAGCACGGACTGTGGGTCCAACCAAGACGGATCTTCCACAACTTCAACTTTTTCTCATTCATCTCAATGTTACCTATCGTATACCAAGTTTACCTACTGTGCATCAAGTGTTTAGGCATGAGTATTTTAGTATTGCAGACAAAGCCGGAGAAAAAAATGATCTTCATCGTCGACAAGCTAGCGGATGTGCCCTAGCAGACTGGGAAATACGGCAGTGCGCGCACAGCAGCAGAGGGTCTCCCAAACACAGATTCAGGTGCCTGTGTCTTTAAGACCAGACCCTCAGAAACGGATTGTTTCTGCTGGACACCATGCTCTAAATAAACAGACTCTTCTGGCCGACACACAACTTCCTGTACGGTTCTGGTGGGTAAAACTGGAAAAGGCTGCCAAATCCAGTGACCAGCAACTTCTGAGCTGACTTAGAAAACAAGCTACAAAGACCTCCGTCCAGAGTAAACAAAGGAAAAAGCCACATGAAACAGGGAACAGATTACTATAGACGGGGATATTTTCAGTGCTCACTGAGCAAAAAAAAAAAAAGTCACTAGGTAGTTAATAACACAGGTTGGAGTAAAATGCCCTCTTTCAATTGGAGGAATCAAGGTTAATTAATTCCAGCAATGTGAAGAATTGGCCAGGAGTCACCCCTGCCTCAGGAGGGCAGCTCATACTCCATGGCCTCGCTTCAAACTCAGCTCAGATCAAACAGACAGCCCCAGGGAGCAGCATAAAGTCAAAAACCATTTGTAGCTTTTCTAGCCAGCGGAGGGAAATGACAACTAGCTGAACTAGCCAATGACCAAGCTCCCTAAAGTAAAGAGCCTAGCATACATTCAAGCC
>NW_022104341.1:27272030-27283888 GCF_000313985.2 Echinops telfairi | reverse complement strand
ACCTGAGTGGGTCAACAGGCATCCTCATCCTCACCGGTGACTCCTCGGGGATGCGCTGCAGAGAGCAGCTTATCTCTGCAGCGGACAAAGCGGGATGCATAGACACGCACCCGGGGAAAGAAGATGGTGGCCTAAGTGACACCAAAATACTTAGTCACCCAATAAACGAAATCACGGAAGGTTGGACAAGAAATGCTTGCCAACGTTGAGTGTTGAAGTCAGAGCTACTTGTTAGCAGTCAATTCCCTTCTATTCTGAAAGACGGTGTCAAGCTAACAGATGTACAATGGAGCCAGGAAGCGTGCCCTGGCTGGGTCCGCTGCACAACAAACGGGGCAGCCCGCCCTCCCGCCCCCACCCAGCACATCTGGCCCTCGCTCTGTGGGCTGCTCCGGCCTTGACTCCATTGCTTCTTTTCCTTCTTCTCTTTGAACACTCCTCCCGCTCCCGACAAGTTCCAGGAGCAAAAAGTCACATTTCCAAATGCAGCGTGTTCTGGCAGAAACCTCTTCTAACAATATTTTCAGGAAATTATATTTTCAGGAAATTCTATGATTTTTATTATTTTTTTAATCAAGGGATGTTACCACGGCAACAATAGCCGGGGTCAGGGTTGCAGCCCTAACCTCCATAAAGCTAAAACATCAGGCTGACTGGAAAGCGCTGCTGCGGGGCAACATTTATATTAAAAGGGCCCGGGCAGTCTCTTCTCCAGCTTGGGAAGAAGCAACCATGAAAGAGGCTTCGTCAATCTGTCAGCTTCAAGTCAGCATCGAACATCTCCCCGAATTTCTCGTGCTGAAACGCAGCGTCCAGCCAGGCACAATCCCTCCCACGGGGCAAAAGGGCTGTGCTTTCCTGGGACGGTTGTACAGCATCCAATGGTTACTGCGCTAAGTGGCAGGGTTTACACAATGTGGCCGGCCCACCTGTTAGTGCGAGGTTGGTGCCTCTTAGCTTGTGTTCTTGTTTGCTTGCTAAACCCCAGTTGTGAATACTACCTCTCTGGTTGCAACTTTCCCTGCTTCTGCAAGGCCCAGGCTGCCTTTTAGAGACTTCTTATTCGAGAGCCAGCTCCATCTTCAGATTAAACACCTTGCCCCAGAGTGTGCTAAACCATTCTTGACTAGCAAGGCCAGCTCTAACTGACCTCACTGTCCTCTGTTGGCATGGTCACCTGGTCTTGGTGCCTTGCTGGTCCTGACCCTGCTCCTCCTGTTCAGTCCTGAACCTGGACCCTCCACATTGCCCGAATTGGTGTTAGCCCTGCAAGTGAATTGGGTAGCTTCGAGGGAGGGGGCAACTCTTGGTAAATGAGGTCTTTGACGTTGATGAAATAATCTCCACAGCAACATCCAAGTGACTGGAGGGGAGAGGGCAGTGAAGGCGCTGGGAGATAAGTGGCCCTGGTCATCTGCCTAACTCTCCAATAGACCCGATAGAGACCTGCACCAAATGGCCACCTAGGAGGTCATTTCTCCATCAGGCCACGGTGACTTCCAGGGAAACCTCCTTTGAGACAAACACCTATTTGTTTAGAAACAGAGTTTCACCAACATGCGGTGTTTATGTGTGAAGAGTCATTACGTTGACACTTGCTTGATTCATATTGCTTATAAGATCTCTTGGATCTAAATAGCTCTAAGTTTGCTTTCTTTTTCTCTCCACCCCTGCCCCACAGATGCCCGACTGGCATTCAGAAGTTATTCATGAATATCCTTCAGAGAGAGAAGGAACGTAGCTGGCTTTCTGGTGTCCCACTGACGTTTCTCCACTGAGCCGCCCTGAAACTGTCTATCAATCTGTTCAGTGGTGATGGGTGACAGCAAGACACATCCTCGCTCCTCCCCTCCCCTCCCCTCAGCACGAGTCTGCTCATACTTTCAGTATTGAAGCAAAAAGAAGGGGAGCTACCAGTCTTGTGGAAATCGGGGAGGGGCCCCCTAGATAAAGATACCGAAGTAGGTATGTTATAAGCAGGGAAAGATGGCGGGGTGGAGGGTGATCTTCAAAAAGTGCAATTCTTGAATGGCCATATCCCCCCAAAGCAAAAACGGCAAACCAGATGGCAAAGTCCACAGACGGATGCTCTTGCATTTTTTTCAGAGCATTGTGTCCCTTACTGTGCTGGTTCTCCGTCCCACAGTCTACACAAGTTTGCTGACAGAACTCGTGGGCTCGCAGCAAGGGGCAGGCAGCTCACTGAGCACAGGCCGCTGACAGCCTTGACCGAGGGCGGAAGGAAAGTGACCCAGCGAAAAACAGACAGCAACACAAAGCCTCCTGGGCTGGGGATTACCGGCCACCTGACACTGCAGCGACTCCTGAACTCAGCTCCGCCCTTCGGTGTGACGCAAGCACATCAGTGCTAACACTGTCTCAAAGCCACGGGGAAGGGAGTTTTGGAAAACAGGCTTGAGCACAAATCCCAACTTCTCCTTAGGGGGCCTTTCATTCATGTTGAGGGGCTTAATGGCCATTTTGGTGGCCTGGGACGACGTGGAAGGGGGCAGTCTGGAATGGAGAAAAGGCTTGGGCTGCAAATGCCATCAGACACAATCCACTGCTGGTTGTCTGACCCCTCCAAGCCCATTTCCTGCTCTGTAAAACCAGCGACCACCAAGATTCCTTCCTTTCAGGCTGCTGCAGAGGCCAGGCCAGTGGCTGGCCCTCAGCAAGCACTTGTAGCCCACCGCTGCGGTCGACACTGTCATTTGCGGAGTAAGGGAGTGGTGAAGAGGCGAGCACGCAGACGGCGAACATCTTAGATGGAGTATTTACTTGCCTCTCCTCCTTCCACCTGTGGTCTTCCCTGCCCTCAGAACAAGCCAGGAAAGGGACACGTTTATGTCACGGCTCTCAGAAAAGGTACAAAGCAAATGTGACTTGGAGCCACATGTGTGATTTACCACACTTCCCACGCAGCCCTGCCTGCCAAGAAGCTGGGAGCCAAACTTCAAACTCAGACCAACGGCATTAACCCGTTGCAAATAGCTAGCAAACTACACCATTTCCTTTGGTCCTCATCTGGTGGTTGTACTTACACTTAGCATGGCTTTAGTAATCAGCCCACCCAAATCCATGGCTTGGGGACTGGAGCGTGCAATAAGCAAATGCACTGAAGGGGGTGGGGTAGGCGGGGACTGGGGAGGGTGAAGTTTACTGGCAGGAGAAGTTATACAAATGGGCCCTTTCTCAGGGCAATGGAGCCTAAATCCATGGTCTGGGGAATGGAGTGTGCAATAAGCAAATGTATTAAAGTGTTTGTTTGTGCAGATTTCTGGTGGGAGAAGTTAAGACAGATGGTCCCTTTCTCCAGACAATGGAACCTGCGAAGCTGCACTCCACATCTCTTCCTACAGCAGGAGGACCCTCGACTGCCGAAACAAAGGCACAAAATTAAATGTCCATCTCTTCACGGCTAACTGCAGGATTACCCTCAGCCGCTTCCCAAAACAAGTCAGAAACTGGATAGGTCGGAAGTTGAAAAGACACACCACCACTTAAACACACAAAAACTCGGATGCTAAGAAACAAAGGTGTCGCCATTCCAGCTCCTGAGGGGAGCATGCTGCTGTACACAAGCCCGTGACGGGGCTGTAACTCTGCCAGGAGTCAGGAAACAGCCCAAGGCCCCACCTTCGGCAAGCTAGCCCAGAGGATGGAAACATTTGACTTCTAAATCAAAAGGCTTTTCGTCGCTCGCTGCTCTCAAGTGCAGGCGTGCTGGTGGCACGGCAACTAAAGCCCCCGGTTGCTCACCGCCACCCACCACCCCAATCTCCCCAGTTGTGCACGTCTGTGTCTGTAGGTCGACAGCCTGGGAAATACCTGGTTCTTTGGGGTCACCAAGAGTCGGCTGTGGCCCTCAAGCCAAGCCTGACCCACGGAGTCCCGTGCGCGTGGGGCAGAAACGCACCCTGCGGGCTTCCTTTCCGAAGCAGGTCCTCGGAGCGCGCCTGGGCCCATTCCAACCACCCACCTTGCAGCTAAGTGGTGGAGGGCTCAGCCATTTGCTGCACACAAGACTGCCCCAAAGGGTACTCACGCACTGCCAGGGGCCAATGCCAACGGACAGCGACCCCGACAGGACCGGGTGGAACTGCCCCTGTGGGTCTGCTGAGACTGTCACTCTTTACAGGAGCAGAAAGATGATCTTTCTCCTAGGGGGGCTTCGTTCTGTTTTAATAGAATGGTGAGATCGATGGCACAAGCCCCACTTACTCTCCAAGACAGTCTGCTCCCGGGGGCTCTTCGCCCCTTCTCCCTTCCCTGTCGCCCCCGTGTCTTTCTGGAGCTTCCTGCCCGCTTCCGCGGCAGTTGCTTCTCCAACCAGTCGTTGCCAAGGAGAAGTGTGGGTCAGCATGAAGGACGACAGCTCTGGGTCTCTGCTGCCCTGAGGAGCACCCAGAGGGAGGCCGGTGCTTTGGTAGAGGGGGGTTTTATACCTTATTGTCACGAGAGTGTTTCTGATCGAAATCCTCTGCTGGCCTATAAAACTGTTTGTCTAACTTAAGCGTGAATGTTTTCTCAATCACGTCAACCTGCTGCAGCGATTACTTCCAGGTGTGGGCCCCTGCACCTTCTCCTCACAGGGAGGTCGGGTCTCAGTGGGATGTTGGGGAAGGGACGATTTATCATAGATTGTGATGCTGACCCTACACCAAACCACGCTGAGGAAATAGGGTTGCTCTAATAATCCCCTCACATTTAGAGCTGACACCGTAAAAAAATAACTACCAAAGCATAAAAAAAATTCCACTGCTACCATCTCTTAATGACTCCCTAGGACACAATAGACCCGCCCCTTTGGGTTTCCGAGGAGGTGAATCATTATGGGTGAGTTATAGGCATTTCATATGGTCCTTCTGTCCGTGTGACTAAAGTCCTGGCAGGGAGGACTTTCTCTACCAATGGACAGGAATAGTGTGGGGTTAAAACCTCACCCAAGTAGAGGATATGAATCGGGCTATGCCCTTTGCTTTCTTGGGCACCTCTGACTGCCTTAGCAGCATGAAGCCACCCTCCTTTGGGGGTGGAGCTCCTGGTTCGAGCACACCACACCTCACCTAGAAGTCATCCGTCTATTTCCTGACTGAGCGATGGTAAAAAGCAAGAAGACCTGCTGAGACTTTCGAACCTTTGGCTCTGACCCTGAACCCTGCATTTGGATTTGGACTGAACAGCACCTACCACCCCATGAGACATTCCTCAAGGTTCCGTGCATGTCTGTGGGACATGAGGGAATGTACTCAAGGAGGGACGGGGTGGACGATGGAGAATAGTTTCTTGGAAGAGCTGGACATTTGGGGTAACTTTAATCCCCAACTCCTTGGGACTAGTCTGGCATTAATCCTTCTAAGAGAAATTATTACCACAATGGGACTTTAAATAGTTCACCTAGCGGGTTAGAACTGCTGACCGTGCAGTTAGCAGCTCAATGTGTAACCCACTTGGCCATCAGCGCTCCTTGGAACACACAGTGGCCATTAAAGTCAAAGCCAAGGATGGCCAGGAGCCAGTGTGGCAATTCTTCTGCTAATTTGTAAACAACGTGTTAATCATTTCATTTTGAAAATAAAATTTTTACCTTTAATACTTAGTGGAGACGTATACAAAGAGATTGCTTCTAGTTCTCCCACCATTCTCTAAAATCAGGTCAACTATTATTCCTAGCAAAGGCCACATGATGAGAAATTTATAAAAATCCAACTATCCACTGAAAATAAAAAGACTTGGGTGAGTTTACATTGGAGGAAGAAGCAATATTGTTTTGGGATTTTGGTTTTTTTCACAGGGAATTGGGCCAAGGTAAACTTTA
This sequence comes from Echinops telfairi, assembly GCF_000313985.2. NCBI lineage: Eukaryota > Metazoa > Chordata > Mammalia > Afrosoricida > Tenrecidae > Echinops > Echinops telfairi. The sequence continues at coordinate 27,278,067 of NW_022104341.1, read as the reverse complement.
TGGGCCAATTAGAATATTGGCAAGTCAGATGTCCTTTTTTTCCCAAACAGATTAATTGAAACATAATTCACATATCATAAAATTCACCCTTTTAAATTAAGTGTTAAACTCAAAGTTTTATATTATGTTCACAGGGTCATATAAGCATCACCACAATCTAATTTTAGAACATTTTTCATGCCCCCCCAAAAGAAACCTCATATTCACTAGAAATAAACCCCAATTCTTTGTTCCCCCTTGCTCCAGTCACAAGCATCTAACTTACTCTCTCTACGATGGTTTGTCTACCCTAGAGATTTCATACACGTGGAATTACGCAATATGTGATCTTTTGTAAGAGTTCTTTTCTTGGCACAATGTTTTCCAGGTTCATCCATGTTGCAACACATATCAGTACTTCATTCTTTAATTGCTGAATCATAATTCTACTAGAGCAACGGTTCTCAACCTGTGGGCTGCCACCCCTTTCGGGGTCCAATGACCCTTTCACAGGGTCGCCTGATTCATAATAGTAGCAAAATGACAGTTATGAAGTAGCAACGAAAATAAATTTATGGTTGGGGGTCACCACCACATGAGGAACTTTATGAAAGGGTTGTGGGATTAGGAAGGGTGAGAACCACTGTCCTATGTGGATATATTATTGATCCATTCAACAGTTGATGAACATTCATGTTGTTACAAGTTTGGAGCTATTATAAGCAATTCTGCTGTAAATACTCATGGACAAATCTTGTGTGGGTATATGTTTTTGTTTCCATTTGATCGAGGAGCAGAACTGCTTGATCATACATATGGTACAAGTGATTTGTTTTTAACTGCATGACAGCAATAATATATCTCCACAGTCAACAGAAAAAACGCAAGAGCTGTTGAACACTTCCTCCCCTCAAATGGCCCACCCACAAATACTCTCCATGTATGGCCCTGCTTTGCTGGTATCACCCTCTGCCCACCCAGTCGATGCCAAAGACTCTGGGGTCCACTAGATAAGAGCGAATGAAGGCCAGATAGCCAACACTCGTCTGTCAGTTGGTCAGACTGTGGTAGCTTGCATATTCCTTTGTTGTTGGAAGCTATGCCACCAAATACCAGTAGGGTCACCCGCGGTTGGCTTAGAAGTACAGTCAGGTGGCTCCTCAGAAGCAAGGGTGGTGAGACTGCCTCGCGGACTTTGGACATGTTCTCGGGAAGGAAGAGTCCTGGGGGAAGAGATCCCGCCTGGCAATGCAGAGGATCAAGGAGCAGAGAAAGGCGCTCGGTGGGACGGGTGGACGCAGTGTCTGCAGTACGGCGCTCAAACAGCCAGGACAGGCAGAAGGGTTCGGGATTGGGTAATGTTTTGTTCTGTTGTACAGTAAGAAGGCAAAATGGAATTGGGAAGGTATGGGGGCAGACCAACCTCTCGATCGGGCCACGGCCTAAGGACGTCTCCTTGGGGGTGTGGCCTATGTATAAGAGACATTTTGGAGGACTGACTTCTCTCTCTTGCCCTTCTCCTGTTTCCTGATTGCTTGGATCCGCTGGTCTGGCTGTTGGGGTCAGTGGCCCATGTAGACTTACAGCCCTGGGAGCTGCTGGCACCCTGCTGCCATGTCCCTGCTGACCTCAGATCCATGAGACGCTGCGCCCACCAGCCTGTGATCTCCCAGCTTTCACTTCTCCTACCTGCCTCATCACCTGGCAGGTGTGTGAGTCTGAAGGCACTCGTGGACTTGAGTTGGACTGGGCTAGGCTACTTCCTTGACATAAATTTCTTTCTTGATCGAAAGTTCTTTCTTAAACACTGGTTTTGTTTCTCTAGGAGATCCAGCCTTACACAAATATGCCAAAAAAATCTTGTTTCGCACAGGACTGAACTGCAACCATGTAATTTTAAGGGTTCCCAGAGAGGGAGCTGATGGAATTCACCTCGGTTGCAGATTCTGAGAACTATCTCCAAAGCATCCACCCATCACGATCATACACCCATGGAGGAAGAAGACGAACATTCAGGTTAGTAGAGAAGCTTGAGGCACTGGATCGTACCAGTCGAAATGGTTGGATTAGTCTATGTTCTACTGCAGATGGGTGTTCAACAAACAATGAACTTGAAACACGTCTTAAACCTCAGCGACTACCCTCCACTGGCTTCCAGTCCTCCTCACTGGACGCACTCTGCCCGCGCTATCGGCTGAGGTGCTCTTCACGCTCATCTAATAAACCCAGTGCGGAGGGTCCTGCGGTCAGTCCTGCAGGTGTTTTTCTTCCGCGTCTCCAGTCTTAGTTGACGTTATTTTCAGAGCCCACACAGTCCTGCACAACGTGAAAGCACGCAGCACCTGCTGCTGCCCCGCTGCTGCTTCCATAACTGCAGCTTCGGACGTTCTGTCCCTCCCTCCTCAGGGCCTCTGGGGGAAGCACATATAAAATGAGTAATTGCTGCTGCGAAATAACTGCTAGAGTCAGCAACGCCTCCCAGGAACTGCGTCTCCTCCTCTCCTCCCCCAGAACTAAGACTCGCAGACGAGGTGCTGGGAGAAGGCACGCTGACCTGAAGTATGTGTTGCAGCAACAGGGCAAGCAACCAAGAGTATTAACAATAATTTCCAACGTAGCTCAAAAGGTTAGATGATCTGTCTTTGAAAAGCGCCAACTCCACACACTTTCTTGAGATTAAAATCGGGTTGTTTTTCCTACTCAACTCCTCCCCTCTCCTGTCCTACTCCACCCCCACCCCACCTAAAAAAAAAAAACGAGGAGGAGGAGGTGTGGGGAGGCTCTGGAAATGAACTTTCTTGACCAGAGAAAGCTCACAGCTAGATTCCGTGCTGCATTCGCCTGCTTCCCTGGACTTCCCTGTGACGGGGCTGCACTGTGGTTCTCTCCCTGTGGAGGGATCCATGCTCCAACGATCACCTGTGGGACACACGGGGAGCCAGAGTAACACAGTGTACAGGGTTGGCGGAATGGATTTTCCAAAAAGAAGCAAGACGGCCATGTCCCCAGCACCCTGGCCAGTGCTGAACTACAGTACAGGAAAGAAGAGGCCATTCCTCAGTTTGAAGGCGACAATGTCGGGCAAGGGTGTGACCTCTGCCTCGGTGTCACAGGCTAGTGACAGAACTCCCTGGGGTGAGTGTGCGAGAATGTTCTCAAGAATATCTTTTAAAGTAATAATAAGGTGCCACATCTTTCTTCTGTGCCTTCTTATTCTTTCCTCGTTTTGTCCTATGAGCCCATTGCTCCCTGAGGAATGTTTTCCTTGCCCCTTCCTTATCCTATAGGTGCGATTAAAAAAACAAACAACAGAACCCCCCCCCCCCATTGAGTCAATTCTGACTCAGGGTAACTCTGTAGGGCAAGGGAGAACTTCCCCTGTAGGTTTCCGAGATCATGCCTCTTTGCAAAGCAGGAAGCTTCATCTTTCACCCACAGGGCAGTAGGTCGTTTTCAAACTGCTGATCTTGCGGTGAACCGCCCAACTCGTGGCCCACTATGAAATTCTTATGAACAATCTTGCCTACATGGGGGGAGCGGGGAAAGGAGAAGCCAAGCAGTCTCTAGAGAGAGGAGTCCTGTCACCCATCCAAAGAGAAACCCTTCTCTCTCCAGTCTACGTTGTTTCTTGTTCTCCAGCACGCTTGTTGGACCCCAGAATGGAAGGAAGGGCCTCTTTGTTCACCCCACTTTAGTGGACCGCTGGGCCTACCTCTGTGGGTGGCTGGCCGGGCCTCTTGTCCGTGGTGCGCAGGTTCAGGATGTGCACCTCCTGCGGCAACGAGGTTGTGCCCCTGCTGGCGCAGCCTGACAGGACGGTGAAGCTCTCCATCAGGGCCTGCACGGGGTGGGAGGCGTTCACGGGCGACAGTTCACACCGAGGCCCGGGCTGAGGACCTAGAGAGAACAGAAACACAAACCCCTCAGAAACTATGAAGAACTCTGCTTCCAAAGCCAAACCCCCAGCTGACAGTTCACACCGAGGCCCGGGCTGAGGATCTAGAGAGAACAGAAACACAAACCCCTCAGAAACTATGAAGAACTCTGCTTCCAAACCCAAACCCCCAGCTGATGAGTGGACTGCAACTCATGGCCCGCACACCCCCCCCCCTCCATGCACTGCCGAGCAGAACTGCTTCTCGGGGTTTTCTTGGCCGCAATCTCCAGGCCTTTCTTCTGTGGCACATTTGCGTGGGTTTGAACCACCAACCTTTAGAGTAGTAGCTGAACACAAACCAGCTGAATACCACCCTTGGGCTTTTCTGGATGACCAGAACACTGCCAGCACACTAAAGAAACTTCTCAGGTAAGTTGTTCCCAGAATGAAACGAGGGGAAAAAGAATGCTAGCCTATTCCTCTAAAGCTGAAGTCTCTGGACATTTCTTTGGGTGATTTTTGACAAGTATTTGTAAGTCTCCAGGATGAGGAAACCTCCCATTTGACATCTGCATTCATCCTTTCCTTCCTCTCTGAGTAGAAATTGAAGATAAATGGAATCGCTTGCCTAAGCCCCTGGTAATAATATGCATAAAATGTAATATTATACATAAAACTCACACTCTCACTTACTCACTGCTTTTGAGTTGATCCCAACTCATAGTGACCCTATAAGACAGGATAGAACTTCTCCTGTGAGTTTCCAAAACGGTAACTCTTTACAGGAGTGGAAAGCTTCATCTTTCTCCCTTGGGGCAGCTGGTAGTTTTGAACTTCTGGCCTTTTGGTAGCAGCCCAACAAGTAACCAACAAGTATAACACTATAGCCCCCCAAAAGTAAGACTCCTTCCCCTCTTAGGGAAAGCAAAGGCAACATACAAGCAATACAGGGCCATTAGAGCCAGAGTTATATTATAGAGCAGAGATGGAGCCAAGGGCCAGAAAAAGTCCTCCCCGAAGGGGGAGGGCAGGAGTGGAGCCTGAAAGAGAAAAAGCACAGTCCTGGTCATACGTGGTCCCTGCTTCCCCATTCTTCTTCCCTCCAACAACTCACACCTTAAGCTTAAATCCGCCTATTCCTCCTCATCCCTACTTCCTGAAGCCCCTACTGCCAAACCCGAACCAAGCCCGTCACCACCCAGTCGGAACCAGCTCAGGGCGACCACCGTGTGTCAGGGTTGAGCTGTGTGCCACAGCATTCTGAAGGGCTGCAGTCCCCAAAGAGACATTCCTTCTAGGGAGCCTCTCGCACCATTGAGCGAGCGTCCGGGTGACAGAGGGGCATTTAACGACTGCACCACTCAAGGACTCCTCGAGATGCTCCGTAAAGGCGCTGGAGGGCCACCTTCCCAGCCGCCTCCTCACTGCCACTGAGTTGATGCTGGCTCCTAGCAACCCGACAGGACAGAGTAGAACTGCCCTGTGGGTTTCCAAGACAAACTTTTTAAGGGAGTAGGAAGCCTCATCTTTCTCCTGAGGAGCGGTTGGTGGTTTCAAACTGCTGACCTGGCATAACCCACTATGAAATCAAGGCTCCCCTTTCTAAATTCCACTTTATGGTTATTTCCAATGCAAATGCTCTCTCCTCTCTCCCTTGAGAACAGCCCCCCCACTGAATGAAGCCTGAATGCCTTCCTATCTCCCCATCTCGAGCAACACCAACTTGCTCTCCAAGAACTCCCAACATACCACGCTGTTTCTCAACACCATGTCTTTACCCGAGGTTTCCCTGGCTCTTCCTTTTCCACTCAAACTCCACACCTGCCCCTTACAAACATCCCCCATCAGCCCAGCTGAGGGGGCAGCTCCTCCTCTGCCTTTCTCTCCTAGGCTGTGGACCACTGGAACAGCCTCTGGTGCTGATGAGTGGCCTTCCAGAGGCTGCTGGGGGGCTCATGTCTGTATCCTCAGTACACACCACAGTGCCATCTGACACAGAGCAGATGCTCAAAAAATATCTCCTAAGTGAATAAATGAATCAGAGAACTTAAAAACCAACAACAACAGCAAAAGCCCCCTCTGCTCCAGGCACTTGGATTTGGCTCTAAGAACCTAATGTGGACAATCAGGTGCTAAGTGAGGTGAGAATCGACTGCACTGGGCCCTGCTGAGCTCACGCTC
>NW_022104341.1:27265331-27271865 GCF_000313985.2 Echinops telfairi | reverse complement strand
CACCACCACCACCACAGACTTCCATCCCAAGGCAAGCCAGATCAAAGACCTGAATGAAGGTGTGTTTGTTGTTCCTTAACATCACTAAAATATTCGCCAGGATTGCAGCCAGGGTCTCAAATGTGAGCCCGGTTCTGAGGCTGCCAGCCCTGCGCCAGCACCTCTATGCCATAAGCAGACAGCCTGCCTGGTGTTCCAAGTCTATTTCAGGACTGACAGAAATTAACCCGCTGATAATGCCTATCTAGTCTGAAATGAAGTATGGGCCTTCTCAAGTACTCACTGCCACCCTCCGGCTGCCCAACTGCTTCCCCAGAAGGCAGGGGGTGTTGCAGGCAGCAAGAGGAGGAGGCGCTGAAGCCTGCCCCCCAGCCCCTGCCAGGCAAGCAGGGTGGCCATGCGCCCTCCTCCGTGCCCCTCTGCAGCCCCAGAGAGCGGTCTGGTAGACTGCATAGCCCCGAGCTCCGGAGAAAGTCTCCAGCGCCTACTCAATGCTGAGAAGTCCCCTTCCATAGAGGTTCTCGCACAGGAAACCCCCCTGAGGGGTCTGAGAGCTTCCCTCCAGGAATTCACGCTTTCCACCATGTCAGCTCAAACAAAATGATTTCTTGATTCCATTTTTGTATCAGTGAACCAACCCTGCGAGGGCCAGCGTCCAGCCGCAAACACACGCTCCCTAAAACCGTGCCATCTGCTTCACTTGCCCTCCTCTTCTTCCACTGCCAGCATCAGCACTCTACCCACCTGCACTGGGGGCCAGCACGCAAATTCACTTGCAACATATCCGAGGATGAGCTGGTATCGGAAGAGGGAGAGGGCAGCCCTAAGGGCTGGGACAGGCTCCCTTTGTCTTCCCATCTACGAACTCTGCCCGGCCCACCTGCAGACAGGGCCTGGTCAGCGCTTCGAGGGGCTTCCCCTCGCAGTGACCCGCCGTCCGACAAAATGAAGCACTGCTGGTGGGCACCGCCCTCACAATGGCTGCTGCGTCTGAGGCCAGTGCAGCAGCCCAGTGCGTCGTCCATCTGTTTTCCCCCAAGCGATGTCTTCAAGGAGTCCGCCTCGCCGTCCTCACGAGCAATCTGGCCGTGCCGCCTCACAGACGCATGTGTTTGTCCTTCTGGCAGTTCAAGGGACTCTCCATGCTCTTCACCAGCACCGACCTTCAACCGCATGCTTTCTGCTGTTGTCTTCCTTCTTTATCGTCTCGCTCACACACACACAGGAGGCCCATCACTTGGACCACGGGCACCTTGGTCCTCCGAGGAGCATCTGTGTTCTCTGTAAACGCCTCAGCGAGGTCTTCTGCAGAAGGTTTTCCCAGTTCAGTAGGTTGTTTGGGTCCCGACAGCGGTCTGTGGGCAGTGATCGTCGATCCAGGTAAACTGAAGTCCTGCCAGCCGCATTCTTTCCTCCACTCATCACGACGTGGCCTACGGGCCCGGGATGTGTGTTTTCTCGATGTTGAGGTGTACTCCATACTAAAGGTATTTGGTATTTCTCAGTAAATGCTTCCAGATCGCCTTCATTCTCAATAATCAAGGTCACGGTATCCGCAATGTCCCAGGTTGTTCCTGAGCCTTCCTCCAATCCTGATGCTGCATTCTTCTTCTTATAATCGAGCTTCTAATATTTTTTGAGGGTATAGATTGAATAAGCACGGTGAAAGGATACACCCCTTTCGTACACCTTTCTTGATTTTAAACCACAAATTCCCTTTATTCTGCTCAAACAACGGTCTCTTGGTCAGCCTATGGGTTTTACATGAGCACCATAAAGTGTTCTGGAATTCTCATTCTTTGCAATGTTGTCCATAATCAGTTATGATTCACACAGTTGAAAGGCTTTGCATAAGTCAGTAACCACAATCCAAACTCCCTGCCATTGCCTGCGCTCTGAGCCATAGCAAGCCTCTAGGAGAGAGGAGCAGGGCCCCATGGGTTTCTGAGACGGACACTGTACGGGAGGGGAAAGCCTCCACACAGGTAAACATCCTTCTAGTTTTCCCTGTTTCCAGCCACGATCTACCTGACATCAGCAATGGTATCCCTCACTCCACACCCTATTCGAAACCCAGCTTGAATTTCTGTACTCCTTCCACCTTCTGATGTTGTTCAATAATTTCCACTTTCCATAGGGTACCCTTCTTTAGAGGGGGTCCACACATGGATCTCTTCTTGCCAGTTGGCCAGGCAGCTGTCATCCAGGTGTCTTGACAGAGATAAACGGGTGCTGCTGGCATCGTATCCATTTGCTGAAACATCTCAATTGGTATTCTATCAATTCCTAAAGACAGCTCTACATTCAGTACTGCTTGGGCGTCTTCCTTCAAGACTATCAGCTCTTGCTCACACTATCCCTGCTAAAATGGTTGAACATCAACGAGTTATTTTGGGTGTAGGGACTCTGTACTCCTTCCACCTTCTTCTCATGCTTCCTGCCTCATTCAATATTCTGCCTGTTTTTTGACACAGCAACACCAGTGTACAACAGAACAAAATGCTGCTTTGGTGTTCAAAGTCTGTGAGATGAAGTCCTGCCATCCTTGCTTCATCTGTTACAGCAATTCTTAACTATAATGGAGCACACATGCGTGCCCACACACACCCACGCACACACACCTTACCTCATACAAACACACACCTCTTACCTCAAACAAAAATTAACTCGTGGATCAACAACCTAAATAGAAGAGCCACAACCAGAAAATTCTTAGAAGAAAACACAGCTGTGTGTGTGTGTGTGTGTGTGTGTGTGTGTGTGTGTGTGTGTGTGTAAGCTTTCAAGACAATGGATTCTTAAAGGGAAGATCAAATGATTCCAGGGCACTGTCATGCCCTGTAGTTGCCCCTTTCACTCTTTACCCAGTATCACAAAAACGTCAATCTTACATTTTTAGAAAAAGGAGTAAGAAAGAACATTAAGATGAAAGAAGTAGCACTATGCTTGCTAAGAATCCGAATCCAGCTGGGACTTCCCCCACCCTCAATTGACACCAAAGGCAAGAAATGCAAACCTGGTTTTTTCCTCTCTTCCCAGACACTTTGTTGGCAAAGCACGCCCCAGGTGGCACACCAATCCCTTACCTCCCTCCTCATCAACGCCCCCACCCCGACCTCATCTACCACCTTCTGTCTGAGCCCCAAGTCTTCCTGCCCACCTCCTTCTACCACAGCCTCGCCACAGGAACCAATTTCCCTCCTTCCCCTTTGGCCTCACAGTGGCTCCACAATCTGCCCACCCAATGCCTGACCGCGTCTCCCTGAGAGCAGCTTCCGCCTGGGCACAGTGCGAGCCACGCCACCAGCTGCACCGCACAGGCCGGAGGTAACCCGGTCGCTGTGATTCTCTTGACCACCGCCGAAACCAAGTGCAGCACCCACCTCATGGCCACGGAGGCTCAGCCACGAGGAGAGCATGCCCTGCCGGACTCTGCTGCTAGCTTTTGTGGCGACCTGTGAGTTATGGAGCTGCAAGTGCAGGCCTCCCTGACAGGCAGCTTCGAGAGGCCGGGAGGTTCTCTTGTGGCTACAGACGGAAACCCACAGGCCTCCCCTCTTCTGTGCCTTCTCCTCCCACAGGCCAGCAGCAAGTGAGCAAGAGAGATGCTCTGGTCACCATCCTGGCCAGCACAGCAGGGGCTGCTTTACTGCCGTCTGATAAAGAGAAGACCGGAAGCACCGGGATTCATAAGCACATATTCCTGTCAGCCCTGCACCATGCTGCGTCACTAAAAGGCATTTTCACAGAAACTTCTCTGAAGTCTCACTGATAAGTGAGTATAAAGACATGCCCACACCATGAAGTAGGTATAAGAGATACTTACTACCCCAGGACACTGTTGAGAAACTAGGGTGCAAGCAGGTTAAGCAAATGGTTCCAAGGCACTGGGCTGGGTGTGTATCTAGGCAAAGTGCTACCCACACAGCTCCCCCTTCAGGGGCACCTCGGTACTGCCTCCCATTCTGCATGTTTCTGTCTACTCCTCCCACGTAGCACGGCGTCAGTCTGGTATTTGGGGGGTTGCTATATTCCCAAAGATATCTGTTTCCTCTTGGCCTCAAATCTGAACTGTTTCTCCTTCTCAAGAAACCCGCCTCACAACCTCACTGGCTGTTTTGTTTCATTGTGTGTAACTGTCCTCCTCACGCCTGGCCTGCAGGCAGGCTCTGTTCTTCCTGTTCACTGCACCCTCGTTGGCAGCCTGGTCAACGAGACTGCCGCTCTTCGCCTTCCAGATGCTACTTCTATTGACTAAATACGTGTACCAACCTAGAAGGCAGCACGTGGAGGGAAACTCGCCCGGTGGCCCAGACCGGGCCCCAAGCCGGTCTCCTTTGCAAAGCTAGGTCCGGCCACCACTCAGGTTGTCCAGCAGCTGGGCCCCCTGGAGTATTGGTGTGAAGTCTGGGGTGGGACCCTAGGCCTCCCCTCGGGTGATAAGCCAGGGCTTAGCTCTTGTGTGTACAGCTATCATTCTCTGCATCTTCTCTGGACCACACACTTTGTAGACATGGCTTCTAATCCTCCTAGCACCGTGGTGAAGCCAGTGCTAACACCCCCTACTTTGGGGTGGTGAAAACCGGGGCTCAGAGAAGCCAAAGAACTTGCCAAGAGTCACCCAATACCAGTAAATGGCAGGGTGGGGTTTGAACCCAGATCTGCCAGGTTTCAAGGCAAGTCCTGGCTCTCCCTCGCTTCCTAGGTCAAGGCACAAGCTGCTTCTGCCCTGCTCTTTCCCATCCCTGGTGAACACATTCACAGGGCAGACCTTAATCCACATCTGGGAGCTGATGGGAGAGATATAACAGACAGACAGATAGAATCTGCTAGGTTCACCCTTGTAACCTTTGAGTTAACGTAATTCAGCAAGTTAAGAGAAAGCATAAATTCATTTCCCATTCTACCATTCTTTTTCACTATACTTGCATATCTGGACACATGGGAAATGGCCCTGAGATTTGGCTATAATATCAGTGTCTAAATCCCCAGTTCCACTTAATGGCGGTGGGGGGGGCGGTGGTGGCGGGGGTGGGGGAATGCTTTTGCCCTGAGGTGGGGGGGGGAGGGGGGGGGGGGGGGGCGCGGAGAGCAATGCAAATGGACTCACCCTTTCATTATGTCCTTAAGCTGCTACACAGCATTCCAATCTCAGTTACAGAAGCCCCACAGCCACCCTGGCTACAGGCCAGCACCAAGACTTGACAGAGTGCACACAAGGCACTCGGGAACCGATGTATATGCTACGCACACTTCCAATTTAATCTGTCCCCAAAGAAATTCCCAGAATCACACCTCATGGAACATGAAGCAAATTATTTGGGGGCATGGCACTGTTCAGGGGGTGGGGGAGGTAAAATAAGTAATTTTCACATTTAATAAATGTGATCTTTAAGCACTCGAAATACCACCACATACCACATTGACACAAACATCTGGTACCTATTCCACATAATTTCCAGCGCACTGATTCCCCATATCACCCGGGTCCTAATGAGGAGCGTGTGTTTGGTTGCCATAAAAGTGGTAAAGATGCAGAGGGAATCAGGAGGTAACATTATAGCGTGGGACCCAGGCATCACAGTGGGGAGATTTTATGCCAACAACACTATTGGCTAATAGGGTTTCTGTTATTGTCCCATAGGGAATTCTGCAATGCTGTCAGCTGCAAAGAGGGACAGACTCCCACAGATTGTAGGACGGGGCACCACTGGATCTATTCTGCCATTGGGCCAAAAACCTCTCTTTCCCCCACAAGATGCAAGAATCTGTAAGAAAGGGCACACACAAATTGGATGCCGCCTGGCACCCCTGGTAGATGCAGCCCTGCCTGGCTCTCCCTGAGCTGGATGGGGGATTGGCAACCACCGTGACAGGAGGCAAAGCAAAGCTCCAAGGGCAAAAAGCACCTGGTGGGCAGTGGCTCCCCAGCCGCGGAGTGTACGCACCATAGGCTTGTGTTTGTACAGCCTCACGTTGCAGCTCGCTGGATCCACAGGCCCTCGGGATCACGTTAGGGAATGCACGTTCAACCCCAGAGGGGCCCTTCCACCGCAGCCCAACCAGGGATTGTCAACAACAAACCTTGGCAGAAGAGCCCTAAATACTGTAATACGGATTTCTCAGAAAAAAAAGGACCAGGGTGTTTTATGAGCACAACCCCTTAGGCATATCTTATCACAGTTTCTTTCATGCCCCAAGAGAACATGCATATCCAATTCTTCTTGACAAACCAACCCTCTTCCAAGAAGTCAACCGCCAACTCGACGGGCAAAAAGCCAGCACATATTTCTGTATTGTTGTGTTCAAAGCGTGGTGCAGCGTGTCAAAGAATGTCCTCGCGTTGAAATTGTGTTTTGAAATGTCCGATAGGAGTAAGGGTCAGGGATTCTTCCAGAGGCTGCACTCTACCCATTGGAAAGCGTCAAGGACTGGCTCTCCACAAGACGGTGCGGTGGGTCTGGACTTGGTGAAGTGCTGTGGTTCCGTCTGGTTTGCAGTTTCTCTGGCCTGAGGAGAAAAGGCAGGGGGGGG
>NW_022104341.1:27246981-27265033 GCF_000313985.2 Echinops telfairi | reverse complement strand
ACCGCTGATCTAGCTCCACCTCTGCCTGGTGATCTGACTTTGTTTCTAGGCTCCACCGACTTGACTTGTGGATCAAACGGGACACTCGCGGGAACGTGCTTCACAAGGTCAGTGCAGCACAGGAGACATAACATCCCCGAGGGAAAGAAATAAGTGAATGAAAACATTTTCTCCAATTGAAAAAAAAAAGTTCTCTCTATGGGCTTTTGGAATGGTTACTAAACTATGTAAGATAAGATGTTCTTACACTGCTCCCTAACCCTACTCCGTCAACATTATTTCTAAGAACTGCACTGTGCAGATTTAAAATAAGACTGTGGACAGCAGGAGAGTAGAAATTCCTGTTCTCAGAGAACATTCCCTGGAACTGCAACTCCCAAAGGCGACAGTCGTCCACGTCGCAGTCTCCATGGAATCGTGACAATCCAGAAAGAACAAAGTGATCTGGCTTCACCTCACCCAACTTCCTCTTGTCTACTTTCAGCCTGTAAGTTGGGGTGTCTGTTCCCGTCCTTTGGACAAGAACCAAAGGAAATCAGGAATGGGGTAGCCACGGGCTACGACGGAGGAGGTGAAAGAGTTAGCCTGCTGTTAATCAAAATACTAGAAATAAAACTTAAGATTGAGTTTGTGGAATCCAATATGTACCAATCCCTCTCCCTTGCAGTACAAATTCCTTTGAAGCTTTAATCACAAGGAAGCTCTAACTCGGGAAGGTGGTAAGCAAGACCATTAAGTTAGGCGGCCAGGCGTGAAGCATCCATCCCCCACTTAGATAAGCAATGGGTGCATGCTTCAGGGGATGGTGGTCTGGCAAACCCTGGGGAAGTGGACATGGAGAATTATTTCCTGTGATTGTTGCGAAACCTGCTTTCGATCACATAGTTTGGGGTTTTGTTTCCTCAGATCATTGCAAAATCTGCTTTTTCTCACATAGTTCGAGGTGTAAGACTTGCTTGGTTTTCACGGGGCCGTTGAAGCAGTTTGGAGGTGGCAAATCCCACTGCTGCAGGCCTGCAGAAAAACCTTAAGAGTTTCTCGAATCAACCTGGTCTTTGTCTTTGGCTGAAGCAGTGAGAGGCAAGCCGGGCCCTTGTTCCAGCAACAGAGAAAGAACTCCTTGCTGGGGAGGTTGGCAATTGCAGGCTGTTATGACCTGACACGGCTCAGCACAGAGACAAGGAGACATGCAGAGGTGGTTTGGCGGGCAGGAGAATATGGAATCTGTCCCTCTATCATGTCTTCCTAATACCATCAGTTTGAGAAACACAAAATGACTGACAGGGCATCCCTTCATTAAAAGGCAAACACTCACTTGATCTGGATTCCAACGATTAAACTCAATTATCTACATAATCAATGAAAATGATAACCTGGCTCGTACCAAGGCAGCATTTTATGGCAAAGATACCTTCCCTGCCTCCACGTGCAGGTGCCACTTGCTGCTCTGGAAAGCTGTTCTGGGTGGACACTGGGAGGCGATAGCACCTCCTTGCCTCATTCACCTGGAAACTCCATACTCACGGCCATCGAGTCGATGCTGACTCACAGCGTCCCTCTAAAACAGAGTGGCGCTGCCCCTGTGAGTTTCGAAGACTGTAACTCTTAACAGGAGTAGGAAGCTCCCGCTTTCTCCTGAGTGGTGGCTGGTGCTTTCAGTCAGCTGATCTTGCACGTAGCAGCCCAACGGTAAGCACTACTGTCACCTGGGCTCCTATTCCTACACCTGCATTTAAACCTAGCACCGTCACTAAACTGTAAGCTCCTTTTCACAGTTACCAAAATCGTGTCTGAGTAGAGAGAAAAAGGATGGGAGAATGGAAGGAGGGAAGGCACCCAGATGCGGGGAGGTATAACGCAGGCTGCACAGGGCCCACCCTGGGAGGATGGGCTTCCTGCCAGGACTGGTGCCCTGAGTTTGGGGCCTAGAGTCACTGGGGATGATCAGGGAAGGGAGGGAGTCGGAGAAACCACAACTGCTGGGTCACAGCCTGTAACTACTGGCCCTGATTACAGACAGTAGACAAAAGATTAAAAAAGGAAAATCTACAAACTCTGGTTTGGCTGTGCAAAAGTATTGCTAATTACAGCCTTGTGTGCACACTGGGCCATGAATTGAAATCGGTTTACTTTAGGGGTTTTACATGTAATCAAGGCACTCGATGTCGGTTGTTAAAGGAATGAAGGAAACACTTAGCCAAATTACTGAGCCTCAATGGACAACCCAGTTACAGTATGGCCCCATACTCCTCCCTCTTCAAGCCAGCCAGTTCGCGCTCAGGTGCCCCTGTCATCCTTAGAGGGCGGCTGGTGTGTGGGGAAATCCACCTACACTTGGTCACTGTGTGCTCTGGGTCCTTTCAGAGAAGCTAAACAGCTCTGGAGAACCTACGGAGCTGGTGTTCCCAGCACCATGACGAGATGTGTTCCGTGAGGAAAGGGAGACAGCAGGCCTTACAGTGTCAAG
Source organism: Echinops telfairi (assembly GCF_000313985.2). Classification (NCBI taxonomy): domain Eukaryota; kingdom Metazoa; phylum Chordata; class Mammalia; order Afrosoricida; family Tenrecidae; genus Echinops; species Echinops telfairi. The sequence continues at coordinate 27,262,566 of NW_022104341.1, read as the reverse complement.
AAGACTGTGCCCAGCACAGCCATCCTGGACCAGAACCACATTTTTATACTTGATTAAATTCAGAGACACTTTAATTCTTTAATTCTATAAAACCCTGGTGGTGCAGTCAAGTTTTAAGCAATGAACTGCTAACCACAAGGTCTGCAGTTCAAACCCACCAGCTGCCCTGAGGAAGAAAGCTGAGGCTGTCTGATCTTAAAGATTTACAGTCTTGAAAATCCTATATAGGGTCACTTATCAAGCTGAATGGATTCGAAGGCAGTGGGTTTGGATTTTGTGTTGTTAAGCGCATTGTATGAAGGATCATTTCCCTGCATAGTGGGCATCAGCTTTTAACCATAAACTACTGTTTCATATACTGGTCATCTCGTATCTCCTCTACTTAGCTGGAAGCTTCTTGAGGGCAAAAGCCAGTTTGTTTTTTGTGTATCCTGAACCCTCGTGGGTAGCACCATGCCTGGCAGGTAGCAGTCATTCAAATACCTGTTGAATGAGAAAGTCATTAGTCAAAACCTGATACCCAGGCTACTAATCCTCTATGGCAGTAGAATCAGTCTCTTAGGTTGAGAACTCAGCCTTGCCACCTGGGCATCTGTAACGTGGAGGCTGAGACTCTCCAGGTCCCCATTTTCTATCTATAAATGTAGGATAATAGTGCTCACTCTGACTGCCATCCAGTCAATGCTGACTCATAGTGACCCCCTGTGGGATTCTGAGACTGTAACTGTTTACTGGAGTAGAAAGCCCAGGCTTTCTCCCCAGGAGCTGCTGGTGGTTCTGAACTATCGACCATGCAGATCACAGTCCAACACGTAACCACTACACCACCAGGGATGCTCATAGTACCTGTTAGGTACGATTATCCTTTGGTCAAAAAACTGTTTTTCCTTCATCTAAACATACGAGATGTGTAATAATAAAAGGCAGCCTAGTGACATTATGTAGGAGCCCTGGTGGCACAGTGGTTATGTGTTGCACTGCTAAGGACCAGGTCAGCAGTTCAAAACCACCAGCCAGCTCCTCAGGAGAAAGATTAGTTCCAGCTTCAAAAATTCACAGGGTGAGTTCTACTCTGTCCTACAGGACCTCTATGAGTCAGAATCAACGCAATGACAATGAGTCTGGTTTTAGGGTTTGTGTCCCAAGTGGCATTATGAACAAGGTATTGAGTTGCTAACCGCAGAGTCAGTGGTTCAAGCTCAACCAGCTGCTCCAAGCGAGAACGCGGAGCCGTCTCCTCCTAGAGAGATGTGCAGGCTCTTAAACTCTATGCAGGGCTGCTACAAGTCGGGACTGTGTGCCGGCAATGGGTTTGGGTGAGGGGAATAATGTAAGGACGGGTGATTTCAAGAGTCCTTTTCCTGAAGTCCAGGCCTTTGAACTTTTCTTATATGGCCTGTCAAACACAGACGGCGCTCTGCAATGTGGGTCATTCAGCGTTCTAGGTCATTTTCTTTAGCATGCACAAAGACTTCTTTACTAAAATTACAAGCCATCTTCTTTCACTTTTACACTTACAATTTGCATTAATGTATGTGTACCCAAAAATTGGCATTAGTTCACTGAAGGCAAACTAATTTGGAGGAATGTGTGATGTCGGCTTTTTTAAAAACCTGCCATGAAATAAATCAAATGTTGTGGACTCTGCTGGGCTGGGTCAACATGCAGCTTCTGAAAAGATGGGATCAGCACAGCAGGAGCATTTTCATAAATGGCGATAGAACATAAACAGCACCATCATTTAAAAGAAATCAAACAATATTTTAGAATCTAAAGATAAGTATAAAATAAATTACCAAACCATTGTTTCATTTAAAAAAAAAAAAGAAAGGAAACCAGGATGAATGAGAAACCTGTTCCAAAAACACACCTCTGAGCAGGCTCTTGACAAACCCCACACAGTAAAGCACTGTCAAATGCACACCTGTGTCTGACAAAGCAACCTTTCAAAACAAATGTGTCATGCGATGTTTCAAAGCTGCATTTGAAAGAAAAAGCGTTTGTTGCATTCGCTCAAAGAAATTTCTGTTTTTCTGAAATCTGTGTGTGTTATTTTGGGGAGAACCATCCCTCCGTGTTTTTCCACTCTGGATCAACTTAACTCCTCTCTTTTCCTCTCCTGTGAACCTTCGGAAACCACTCTGCCGGAGGGAATTCACCTTCTCGCGCATGGAGACAAGTTCCAATACTTTCAAATGGTCAACCTGAAAATAAATCCTTTGCATGCCAATTTCTCCAACAAAAGGGGCTTTCTTTCAAGATTTGCCCAGAAGAGAGTAGCAAAGCTACATTAATTCATTATTTAAAGTAATAATTAATTCCTTCTTTGGGGATTTCATATCTTATTTCCTTCTTTCCCCCTTAGTTTTTCCAGTCCAAACTCACCGCCACAAGATTGTGCCTAAACGACTCAGCACAGCAATACCACACATGCATTTGTAAATTTTCCACATGACTAAGTCTTTAGCCGTTTAAGAAATAAAGTTAACTTAGTCACTTAGAAGAAAGAAAGAAAAAACCTACCTAAAATCTATTGCTTCCATTAATTCCTTCCTGGCCATCTTATACATTATGAGCTCTTAGAAACTACCTACTATTTTACTTGCAATCTTAGGGTCATCATTAAGAATGCTACGTATAGCTCATTAAAACTTGATGTCCTTGGACCTCCACTCAAATACTTACTCAACGCAAGAACACATTGTTCTATAAAATTGGCATTCCACGATGCACACCTTCGCTGAAGACAAAATGGGTGCATAAGCAAATGTGGTGAAGAAAACTGATGGTGCCCGGCTATCAAAAGATATAGCATCTGGGGTCTTAAAGGCTTGCAGGTAAACAAGCAGTCATCTAGCTCAGAAGCATCAAAGCCCACATGGAAGAAGCGCACCAGCCTGTGTGACCACAAGGTGTCAAAGGGATCAGGTACCAAGCATCAAAGAACAAAAAATCCTATCATTGTGAATGAGGGGGAGTACAGATTGGGGACCCAAGACCCATCTGTAGGCAACTGAACATCCCCTTATAGAAAGGTCGAGGGGAGGAGATGAACCAGTCAAGGTGTAGGGTAGCAATGATGAAACATACAACATTCCTCTAGTTCCTAAATGCTTCCTCCCCACACACTATCATTATCCCAATTCTACCTTACAAATCTGACTAGACCAGAGGATGTACACTGGTACAGATAGGAACTGGAAAACACAGGGAATCCAGGACAGATGATCCCTTCAGGACCAGTAGTGAGAGCGGCAATCCTGGGAGGGTGGGGTGGAAAGGGGGAACCGATTACAAAGATCTACATATAACCTCCTCCCTGGGGGACGGACAACAGAAAGTGGGTGACGGGAGACGTCAGACAGTGTAAGATATGACAAAGTAATAATTTATAAATTATCAAGGGTTCATGAGGGGTCGGGGAGTGGGCAGGGAAGGGGAAAACGAGGAGCTGATTTCAAGGGCTCAAGTGGAAATCAAATGTTTTGAGAATGATGAGGGCAACAAATGTATAAATGTGCTTGACCCAATGGATGTAGTATGTATGGATTGTGATAAGAGTTGTACAAGCCCCCAATAAAATGATTAAAAAGGAAAAAAAAAAAGCTCACTGCCATCAACTCAATGCTGACTCATAGCAAGCCTACAGGATAGAACAAAAGTGTAACTCTTTATGGGAGTAGAAAGCCCTGTCGTTTTCCTGTGGAGCAGCTGGTGATTTCGAACCGCTGACCTTGCAGTTAGCAGCCGACAGTGACCACTATGCCACCACTTCCAGAGTGACAGACAGAAACCTATTTTTGACAGCTATCTTCAGCGAGCACCCTTCATGTAAGAAACATGGCAGCTGCCAGTGACGTCGCCTGTGTTGCTCTAATGCTAACCAGGTTTCAGCAGCAGTTTCCAGACTCCGACAGGCTTGGAAGAAAGGCCTACTCATTCAATTCCGAAGACCGGTCCGTGAGAACCCCCTGGACCACAGCCATCTGATCCACAGCCTCTCGGGGCCATGGCACCGACTGGGCATCCCTTCCATCCCTGTGCACAGGCTTGCCATGAGTCAGGGACCCATGGGATAATAACGAACAGCACAGCTCTTTGTACCTCACAGCTTTTGGCTTCTCTCAAGGCTGGGCCCAGATGGAGGCATCTGCTGCAAAACCAGTTCAACCCAGTGCAGGTGTGGCTGACGAAGCCACACCTGAACAGATCCAAATTGCTCAAATGTGAGGGGCAGGAACACTAGCTGGAACGGGACAGCTATGGGTCCAAGCTCCAGAACAGGAGAGACGGGAGCACACGGGCTGACGCTGGGTTATCACTAGGACCAGGGAGAGCACCACGCAGAGCAGTGTGGTCAGTGCCATCGCTGGACCAGGCGTGGCTGTTTGAGTCTTGGCATATTAGGAGTGTCTGGTGCTGTGTAACACACAGCAATGTCTGGTATCCTAAGAGGAAGAGTGCATGTCTAGCAGGTACTGACCTATAATTTTTCTCATTACAATTAGCACGGACCTTTGCCCATAGTCTCTTTAAAATTTGGATCCATTCCAGTGCCACTCTGTGCACCATGATTTAACCAGCTGAACTGGTTTCAATGCCCTGAGTAAAATTGCCATTATATAACAATAACTGACAGGATATAACAATATTAGTGACACTACCCACATGGTGGTGCAATGGGTTAAGCAATGGTTCACACCCATCAACTGCTCCTCAGGAGAGAGAGGAGGCCATTTATTCCCATGAAGACTCACAGTCCTAGAAATTCTTAGGAGCAGTTCCAGCTTGTCCTTTAGGGCTTTTGTAAGTCGGAACTGGCTCGTGGTAGGTTTGGGGGTATGTTGTGGTTGCTTTGATTGTTTTTCCACACTAACATAATCTGAATAGCAAGCTATCAAATAAGTTGAAGATCAGTGCAGTAGGGTGCACTATTGGGGATGTCGTACAAAAGCTGTGTTAGGGCTGAATGTCCTACCCTCCTACTGCTTCCAGGACTTCATGCATGTTTAGAGTCCCTTCTATCTGCAAGGTCTGAAGTTAGAAACCACCAGCTGCTCCACTGGGGAAAGATGGGGCTTTTTCTATTCTTTTAAAGAGTTACAGTCAGATGCTCAAGCGAGCAGGTCTACCCTGTCCTATAGGGTTGCTCTGCGTCCGCATCGACTCAATGGCAGTGAGTTTGGTTTGGGGGTTTGAATCTTTTCAGGAGAGGAGAGCACAAATATACTATGAGGCCTAATAAAGAGCTCACGGGCCTTTTTCTTTTGCAGGGTGAAGAGAGGTTTAGCCTGCATATCCCTGATGAATCACAAATGTAATACCAATTGCAAACTTCTCCACTGTTGTTTCTCAACAGAAGTTGAATTTGCTATTATTCTTGTCTTCACTTTCGCATCATGCTCGTGGAAATCAGACACCCCTGTCACGGGTGGGCACAATCAACTCCACAAACCACAGTCCGAGGAGGCTAACTCAGACCTAACTCACTGCCATCGAGTCACGTCCGACACACAGCGGCCCCAGAGCACAGGGTAGAGCCGCCCTGTGAGTTTCCAAGACAGGAACTCTTTATGGGAGTAGAAAGCCTCGTCATTCTCCCTCAAAGCAACTAATAGTTTTGAACTGCTGACCTGGTAACCACACTCAAACGAGTAACAACTACGCCACCAGGGGTTATTGGGTGAAGAGTGCCAGCTCTGGAAGAAAACACTGAAGCAAACCAAAACCAGCTGCAGTCAAGTCCGCGCCATCTGCAATCAGGTCATTGCAGACTCATGTGCCCCAAAGAGTTTTCGATGGCTGATTTATCTGTCTATCTATCTATCTATCTATCTATCTATCTACCTACCTACCTACCTACCTATCTATCTATCTCTCTACCTATCTATCTATCTATTTAGGGGTAGGGGTCATGCGGAATGCCCAGATCTTTCTTCCCAGCTGCCTAAGATAGAAGGAGCTCTAATGGCCTACCGGGTTGCAGGCTGAGTTGCTAACTGCAAGGTCATCAGTTCGAAACCACAAGACACTCCATGGGAGAAAGATGGGGCTTACTATTCCCATTAAGAGTTACCGTCTCGGAAACTCACAGGGGCAGTTCTACCCTGTCCTGTAGCATCGCTGTCAGTCGGAATCTGCTCAACGGCAATGAGCGTTTTGGGCCCAAGGGTGAAGCCAAACCATCCACCTTCGGTCCACAGGCGAATTGCTTAAGAATTTGCTCCACTCTGCGGCCATTCAGAAACTCCCCGACGCTACCATTGTGCCACTTGCTGCTTTCTACAATCAACTGAGGAGGTGCGGTCCTTCGTGCCTCCCACCTTGGGGTGCAGTCTGTGGACACGGGGAGTCTCTCTGCAATGAAATGCACTCAGGAGCGGCAGGGCTTCCTGGACGCCAGGACACCTTTTTTTTTTTTTTTAATTAAAAGATCACTTAAGAATTATTTTTTTAAAGCTCTGGATTTTGTATATATTTTCTTTCCCCCCAGAGATATCTCATAATTTACCTTAGATTTCAACCTGCTATTACTGTGCCAAAAAAAAAAAAAGTATAAGAAATTGCCTGGAAACAATAAATGGACATGCACTCTTTTTTTTTTAAATAAAAAAAATATCATTGGGGGCTCTTACAACTCTTACAAAATCCATACATCAATTGTATATAAGTTGCCATCATTCTTTTCTAGACATTGACTTTCCATTGAGCTCCTCTTCCCCTCCCCCCTCGTGACCCCTTGATAAATTATAAATGATTATTATTTTCATATCTTACACCGACCACTCTCTCCTTTCCCCCATAGTTTCTGTTGTTCGTCCCCCTGGAGGGGTGGACGTGTCCTTGTTTAATCAAAGGAGTCCAGAAAGTGTTCAGTAGCCTAAGGTAAGACTATGTGTTTGAGCCAAAGAGGAAAAATAAACTATGGCCCTTAAATTGTTTTCGTTCTTCCCTATTCAAAAACATACACAAACATATAGAAATGATACCGATGAAACATAAAATAAACATAAAATAAACTATGGCCCTTATATTGTTTTTGCTCTTCCCTATTCAAAAACATACACAAACATATAGAAATGATACCGATGAAACAAATCTCAACACTGAAGAAAAGAAATTAATACTTCCAACTTCAAACATGCATTTCCCTAATTACTTAATGAACCTCTTCCAACAGGTCTACACCTACTTCTATTACTGTATGGTCAAAATGGGTCATAATAAAACTTTGGAATATTGAAGACAATAAGTGAGGAAATTCCAGAAGATATAAATACTATTTCAGGCAGCCAAGGCTGTACTATATTTATTTTTCTATCCAAATGCATAGAAATAAGTAAACTAGCAAATTAAACAGACACTCACAAAAGGAAACATATGCAGATGTTTCCAAAAGCTTAGGGAAAATTCTATTATCTTGTGATTTCATTTTCCCACGAACTTTTGGAAGCACCTCATATACCTTTTAGATTGCAATTCTATAACATAAGGACTTCAAATTTTACCACTTCCTCCAAATCCATAAAAAGTATTTCCTTAAACAGAGTCAGCGTCAAGCACCCTCCAAAAGTAAAGACCTCATCCCTACTGGACTTCTTTTAATCCCCAGAAGCTAACACAGCTCCATGTGTGTTACAAAATGGAAAAGGCCATGGTCAGTTCTCAGTCAACACAGTCCATCGTTGTCTGGGATATGCCTCCAATATCACAGTGTCATCTTATTTAACTAAGCCTCCATTTCCTCACCTTTAAAATAGGTATAATACTTGTCCGAGCTAATCTCCAGGGATATTATAACAAAACAAGTAAGATGATGTATGTAAAAGTGTAAGGCAGCAAGTCTTATACAAATATAAAGATATTACCAATAGATATTTGTTGGGGAAAACCATATCCATTTACACCACCCTTCAATGCCTCAGGAACAGAGAAAAGATTGCTGGCTGTGGCGAGAGGCTTGGGTTCTAGTCTTAGTTATGCCCCTAACTAGCTCCTGGGCCAGGGGCACCTCTGCTTCCTTACCTAAAAATTTTCTACCTTGCCAAAATTAGCTCAAGGCAGAGAAAGCCAAGAATTCTAGAAACTTGATGAGTTAGATTCATCTAGCACAGGGGGTCTCAACCCTTCCTAAGACCATCAGAAAACACACAAATATTTCACAATATAAAATTACATTTTTTATTAATTATGTTCAATTTGTAACAATGAAAATACATCCTGCATAACAGATATTTACATGATGATTCAGAACAGTAACAGAATTAGTTATGAAGTAGCAACAAAAATGATCTTATGGTTGGGGTGTCACCACAACACAAGGAACTGTATTAAAGGGTTGTGGCATTAGGAAGGTTGAGAACCACTGATCTTGCTTATGTCGACTGCCCAGCAAGAAGCTGGTTGTGAGCAGAATCTTCCTAAACACCCCGAGGAAGACCTGAAACCAACAGTAGAGACATAGAAAAGCCTTCACGGGAGGTCTCAGAAGAGCTCAGCTCTCGTGTTGATTGATTACTTAGAAAAACGGAGGCTCTAGAAATGGGAGCAAATAGCAGTAGGTTAGTGAAATTAAATGCAGGGTCCAATGTCCCCCATTCCGCGTTAATGTTGCTGTTGCCGTTGCTGCTAAGTACCATCAACTCCCAGGGTCCCTCTGGGAGCAGAAGGGAACAATGCATGCTCCTGCGCCCTGCGCGCAGACTGTCTGCACCCATGCGCCTATCTCACTGAGGGGCGGGCTATGATAGGGACAGGCAGGCTTCACTCCAAAGCAGCTGGTGGAGAAGGCAGCGGAGGGAGGGTGAGAGAGCGCAGATCAACACACCGGTCGCCTAGTAATCAAAAAAGTCAAGGCTAGATTTCTCTCAGACCAAGGCCTCCATCTGCATGAATGCTTTAAATCCAAAACCGGCCATGAAGACAATCTCGATTTTTCTGGCTTTCTCCTCCGGTTTTTCCCCCCCGCAAGTTTTCACTCCTAGCCCTTGCCCTTTTCTTAGGACTGCTTTCTACACTGCCGCAGCAAAAAACAAAGGAACTTCCAAAAGGGTGTGGGAAATGAGAGTGTAAAGATCAGAAGAGCTCTTATCTCACACCCTGTTTGAAGCCCCCTCATACTATAGAAAGTTAGACTGAACAGAAACTATGTAACATAGTATCTGTTCTCCCTGAATCAAACCCCCCTTGTTACATTACAAGTGAAGCAAATGTACAGCTAAGAGCCAACAAAATGGAAGGTGCACCCCGATTCTTCCCAGATTAGAAAATGTTCACACCAACTGTACACACGTGTCTCACTGTGGGGTCTCTTCCACTGTTATGAGAACGTATTGCCATCTACCAGACCCGTCTGAAACTTTAGACCCGGGCTATAAGCTTTAACCTTCACGTAGAACCTTACCTGTGGGAGTGCATCAAACTGAAATGAAGCATTCAGAAACACAGTTACACGCATTTTATATCCTTTTACACTAAGTTAATATAGGATTTACGCTATATTAAGCTCGGACTGTTTTCACTACACACTTCATTATACAGGAATTCATCTTATCCCGAGTGTCCTCTCTATTATTTATTTCTGCAACTGCATCTATCATAGCGTCCAGGGTTAGCCCTGAGGAGTACGCATTACTGGTCTACTATGGTAAGAACTTCGCAAAGCATACCTTTCATTGTGCTTGCAGAGGCTACTCCGAAGTCCACCTCTGGATGGCGTTAGTGTGCTAGTGCACGTCCTTACCCATTTCCACGGTACTTTTACAAACAAAGCATCATGAAGGACACACTGTTCAACAGGCATGGAAACTGGGCTTTCCAAGGCCCATCTTTCAGAAATCATTTCACGGTGAAATAAACGTAATTCCCTCTTCCTGACGAGGGCAGGAGCAAAAGAACACTCTGACCTTGGCCAAGTTCCCAAAGGTTAAGGCCAATAGGAACGGCGAGAGTCGTTTGCTGCTCTGGTTTCTTTCGGCGGTGTTTCTCCCCCACCTCCCCACTAAATACTGCCTATTTTAAATCACTCCCTTGATTTTCAAGCCGGAAAGAATGGAAATGCCTGGGTAACACCAGTCACCTTCCGCCGCCTGCTTTTAAGCGCTTCAGAAAGTAGTCCCTGTGGACACCAGTCCTACACTGCCTTGTCTTGGCCAGCGCAAATGTTGACCCATGTGTTCCAGCAAAACCATGAATATGCTGAAGGTCAAACAAAACACGGTTTATTTCCAATCAGAAAGGAAGTCTGTGGTTTCTGGAAGGTGGCCCCCAGCTCAACCTTGACTTGGGGGCACGCTAGGAGGCAAACTAAGCAAGAATTGGCACCAGCCTCCGTTTAATCAGTAGGATGGCATACTGATAACAGGAGGGAAGTGTGAATCCACTCAAGGCTCACATCTTCTGCCTTCTGCCCTGGCTTGTTTCTTCCACTGATGCAGAGCAGGTGGGAGGGAAAATAACAGATCTTTTAAAGACTTCCAGAAATACAACACACGTACACAGATGTTTAAAACACTAACGTCGCCACCAATCAAGCTTTACATGTAATTCTGGCCCACTCACGAAAAAGGCTTGGCACATGACTTAGGTTGGAGTCGGTTTGGTATTTCTATTTTCCCAACCATGTTCCTCTCCCGGGTGAATGGTGCCCTAAGTGATAAGGGTATACTAAAGGAAATGGGAAAATAAGAAAGGGGGGTGGTTAGTAAGAAGGGGGGGAGCTTTTTGATAACTACTTTACACAAAAAAACGGAACTTCTGGTCTATGATCATTTGCAACACGTACTACAGACACAGTATTACCTCTCTTTCTGTCTTTGGCCTACTGGAAAAGTGACCTCCACTCACCTTTCGCAGGTGAAGAAATGATACCAGGGATCAGTCCAGCTAGGTGATTAGCCCTCAGTGTCACAGGGCCCCACCTTCTTCTGGCGGCCTGTGATCCAGAGAAGACGGGTGCTTCCCAGCTCCCTGTAGTGCATGCAACCTTCAGGAAGAATTTCCCCTCCATTCAGAAGCCCCACGGAGTCCTGGTGACGCAGTGGCTTAAAGGTTGGACTGCAAACTAAAAGGCCCTCCGTTCAGTCACACCAGCAGCTAGCTGCTCTGTGGGAGAAAGACAGGGCAACCTGCTTCCTGGTAGATTTACAGCGTCAGAGATGCGCAGGAAGCAATTCTGCTCTGTCCTAGCGGGTGGCTAGGAATCAGGATCGCCCCGACGGCAGTGAGTATTCATAAAAAAACGATACCTGGCCAATGCACCTCAGGCACAGCCACCACCTAGCACGGCAGTGGAGGCTGCGTGTTGCTAGGAAGCGAAACCAGGATCAGCAAAGCTTCTAGACGAAGATGAACTAGAAAGAGAGGCATGGAGCTGTGCTTCCCAAAACTTCAGTCACTGAAATTCCTGAGTCGCAAAGGTGTGGTCTACAAATAACTGACTACAGGGGTATGCGGGACCCAGCAGTGTTCCATTCCCTCACACACGCTCATCACGGATCGGAACTAACTCCTGTCCAGCTAACAACTCTGAACAAGCTGAGGCCCCACCCTTCCGTTCCAATCAAGCTCAGCGGCCTCCTCCAGGGCGCTTCTCCTGATACACAGCGACAAATAGCCTGGCCCTCTCCTCCGAATTCCTCCAGCAGACTGCAAGCTGAGCACTGTCTAAATGAGCGCCTACATCTAAGCGTGTTAAAAGCCAGGGAGCGTGTTAGCTATGATTATTCATTCTGCATAGCACCTAGCATGCGACCTCATAAAAACACTGACAGGTTATCAGATGGAGCATTTAATTGCTTGGTGAATAAAGTGGTATTATTATCAATGCCTCACAGTAAGGGAGCAACTGACACAAGATAAGGTGCATGCTTCGTAACGGCCATAGCAGTAAACTTGTACGACGCCACAGCGAAAATCCATGTCTACACAGATCGGGAAATGACGACATGTTTGTGAAAGGTTAAAATACATACATTTTCTTTCTCAGCATGAGCTCCATCAGGGTCAAGGCACCTTCCTAAAGGTGCTGTCAGCCACTTAGTTCCTCCTCGGGGATTTAACCATGCAGGAGCAGTCTTTTTTACATTGTTCACCGAAGAAAAATAGGTACCATTTAAAGACCTTTTTAAGATTAGGAAACAAAAAGTCAGCAGGAACCGCATCAGTATTGTAAGGTGAACACCTCATGATTTGGGGCATCAACGTGTTTGATCGTGTTTCGATGAGGGGTGATCAGGAGCACCTTCGTAGTAGAGAAAGACCCCGGCACCACCCCCACTCCTCCCCACCCAGTGAAGATCTCCCGGGCCCATTTCCTGCTCAAGTTTTAGCTACCTCTCACAAAACAGTCTCACAACGGACAAGCAAAATGGTGCATTCCAAAGCACTGTTGCCGTGACCTTGGCTCTTGACCCGTGTCTGCTGTGACCAGACTACTCCTACCTCTTGGTTGCCACTGCTTTTTTTGTGCGTTGTCTTCATGATCATCCTGGTAGAGCTATGTCTTATCTTCTATTACACTTCTTCCAAGAAGTGTTTCGGGACCTTGATCCCACCTGCTTAACATTTCCATCGAGAGCTCGGCTCTGGTCTGCAACTACTCTGGGTACAATAGTCTGGGCAGCCATTGAGCAGAAAGTGTGCTCAGCCTTATTTTTCCTGTTAGAAGTGGATGCGTTGACCCAAACGAGATGGTTATGGTGTGGGCAATTGTTTCTGCTGAGAACTGTCAGTCCTCGTCAATGAGCAGATTAACTCGATGAAATGTTTGCTCACACACTGATGGTCCGTGCCTGTGGGCTTCCTCTTCAACCCTGTCTCATCCCTTCTTAAAATGAGTTATCCAGCTTGACACGGGTGATTTCTTTGGGGCACTGTCCCCATAACCTTTTCATCAACCATTGATGGTTTCCCCCATTTTCCCACCCAATTTTCACCACAAATTCGATATCTGCTCTTGCTTCCATTTTAGCAGAATTGATGTTGCTCTGACAGCTGCTCTTTGCAAACCAATGTCTTGCCCCGCCTAGTCCCTGAAACTAGATCCTGTGCCGACATGCTCTTATAACGAGTTTAGCTTGTTTGGTGAGGGGACAAAGACCGAAATCCAGGGAGAGGTTTTCCATGGTATGCTTTCCCGTGAACTTCCCCTTGCTTGTGTGTGCGGTGAGAGGTGTTCTGTGCGTGTGCGGCCTCACAAGCAAGCAAAGACCGGTGAGATTTCCCACCATTAATTGGCCTGTTTTGTCTTTTAGAAATGTCAGCGTGGCCCTAACTGCTACTTTACATTTTCATTCTTTAATACTACAACTTTTTAAGCTGGATCACTTGCCCTTTCGCCAGGCTTTTTCTTTTCTTTTCTTTTAAGGACCGGGTAGGGCAACAGGAAAACCGCTGGGCTGAAACCCCAGGAAAAGCTGACTCGGCACATGCCTCCTTGTTTTCTATTTTCATTCCAGCACCGTGTGGCTCGAAGCAGCGTTTAGGATTCCCAGTGGACCTGCTGTTCCGGGTGTTTTCAAATGGTACACGTTGTACACCACTCTGAGAGGTGTGATTAAATCGAGCATGTTCCTGTTAGGTTCTAAGAGAGGCAAATGTATATCACGTGACTATGGGGAAAGCCAAAATAGGTGTTTGGAAGAAATGGGGAGAAAGGAATCAAGGGAGTACTCAGAGATGTAATGACACACAGAGAAGGGGGACCCTTTGTGTGTGTGCCCTGTGGGTGGGAGGCTTAATGCAAACAGTGACTGCATTTGCACTTTTGATTTTCCACATGCACCACCACTACACATCTGCTAAAATGCTGACATTATCAGAATGTCATTTACTGTTGCTTTCTCAGACTTCCTGAGCCTTCCTCCTCAAATACATTCAATGACTTACTTACAAATAGTAGATTATTTGACTGCCAGTAAAGGCCTTCCACGGTCCACAGAAGCCAGGGTTCATTTTACCACCAAGTAGAACTGATTCCTCTTTCCAATTGCTCAAGTTCTGCCACTCTTCCAGGGACCTACAAATGCAGGTCCAGGAAGGCGCTCAGAGACAATTCGCAAAGCCTGGCCACCATCCCACTCTACTGTCCCACGAAGAGTCCAACTTCTCAAAGAGCTACGCCATCCATGAGCTGAGAACAACCCTCTGACCCATAAAGAACTTAAACGCAAAGGGAGTTGAGGCCATTCATCCACTTAAGAGTCCTTCTCCTGACAGGCCAGGCCCCCCAGGAGCCAACTGCATCTAAACACTCGACTTTTCCTGGTGCTGATTTATTTTTTCTGGGCATTCATTTAAATCCACAGCTCACAATAACAGGACATTGCTGTCAGGATACCAAGGTCTCACTCCATGTAGCCACCATCAAAGTCATGAATTACGGCTCCAGGCCTTGACTCTGCGAGAGGCCTCCCGCCCCTCACCCACAAGCCAGACTGCACCAACATGCCTTTCTTTACTCATGCAGATGAGTCTCCCAACTCAGAAACATTTTAAATAATTCTTACAATGTTTCTCCTTAAAGTTCTTAAAGAGAACAGACCAGCTTCTGAAACTCCAAACTCACTGCCATCGAGAGTCAATGCCAACCCACAGTGACCTCATAGAACAAGGGAGGAAAAGCCTCGTCTTTCTCCCTGGGAGCTGGTTGGTGGTTTTGAACTGCTGACCTTGTGGGTCACAGCACACATTGCATAACCACTATGCCACCATGGGTCCGAATGCAGGGGGGTGGGGAACGGAAAGTAGGTCATCAGAAGATGAGAGTTCAAATCTTGACATGGCTTCTTCGAAGCTGTGTCACTTTATGCAAGTTACCTGAGTCAGTCTCAGAGGATAAATGGTGGAAAACTGCACATTCGTCACAGGAGTGTTACAAGATTTAAGTGAGATCACATATCAGAAGGAGTCCTGGTGGCACCGTGGATAAAATGCTCTGCTGCTCACCAAAAGGTTGGTGGTTCAAAGCTATCACTTGCTCTGCGGGAGAAAAATGTGGTCCTCTGCCTCTTCTAAAGATTTACAGCCTAAGAAACCCTGTGGGGGCACAGTTCTACTCAATCCTATAGTCACTGTGAGTGGGAACTGACTCCAGGACAGTGGGCTTTAGAGTATGTAAGAAAGTAGCTAAACAAGAAGAAGAATCAAGATGTTTGGGTAGATGCCCAATGACTCAAGGTAGAGCTGTAAACTGCTATATTACTTATATGAGAAAGAATGGAGAGGGCCATCAATAATGGTACACGTGCACCAGGAAACACACGTGGTTAAGTCAAAAAGTATTGCTATGAGGCTTTGAGTTCATATGTACATGGGTTTATTCTAAGCAAGAACATGAGTCAGCATGTCTCTGGAGTCCGTGGGTGGCTACAGACAAGTTCTAGCAGTAATACACTTGTCTTAGTCTTACTATTTGCCATCGAAAACAAACAAACAAAAACATTTGATCAAAACAGCTACAGAAAGGATCTGGTGGGCCCGTTAAGTACAAGGCCAAGAAGCCGTTCCGGATATGGAGACTGTTGCTGGGAGCTCCTTGCGGTCATCTGGATGGATTTTCTTGAAGGACACAGGTCCATCAAAGGG
>NW_022104341.1:27242041-27246481 GCF_000313985.2 Echinops telfairi | reverse complement strand
TTTTTAATTACTTCAAAACATTAAATAAATGCATTTTTTGAAAAGAAAAAAAAAAGGAGAAGAAGAAGTGAGTAGGCCTAGACGGAGGACACTGGCGAGAAGCAGTAGCTTCACAGTGAGATTTTTGTTTAGTAAAATCGCCAATGATCTTGTAGCAACACTCTTTGGCTTACCTCATTTATGCTGCATTTAGAAGAAGGCTATTTGTACTGAGAGAAGTAGATTCGTATATCGCAAAGATGTATTTTTAAAATTATATTTAAAATAAAACACAGTGCTCACCCAAAGAGTAGAGGTGGGGTAAGGAGGAGCTAGAGTGGGGCTGGGACAATGGAGGAGAGCTTTGGCTTCATAGCATTAAAGTTCACCATGCTTGCCAATAAAACGATTCCAAAAAATTAATAAACATTTTCCAAGCAGGTCTATTCCAAGATTTGCATCATTTAACAATTATTCACTAGGAATGGGAATGGGAATGGCAGGTATACACTGTAGCAAGTGTCAGGGTCAGCTAGCTGTCTGGATGCCGATTCCACAGTGCCTCACCTGACCCGCTCCACTGGAGGTCCAGATGACTCATCCCAACACCACTCACAAGATAATGAGGTGCCCAAGCTCTGCATTACAAGACCAACCATTACACTGGAATAAGGACCAATCAGGATGCAAGAATAGGGCCAATGGGAAATTGGGATAGGGACCGAGGAAAGCCAGTGAAGGCCCACCCCACCCCTATGAAACCCAATACTGTACCCCTAGACAGGGTCTTCCTCAAACGCATGAGGTGACCCATTTTTTAATTGAAGTGTACTTTGACTAGTAAATCCTTGCTATGCTTACTGTCTTGTCATACTGTCTGTCTTGCTGTCGTGCACTTGTGACTTCCCCTGTTGTGGTGGCAAACCACTTGGGTGAAACTTGCGAGCTTTTCTCCAGGAAGAAAACCCGGCAGCATCAAGCTTTGGCACAGCAGGACACTCCAAAACCAGACTCACTGCCGACAAGACTCGTACAGTGACCCCACAAGGCGGAGCAGAACGGCTTCTTTGGGTTTCCAAGACTGAAGATTTTTATGGGAGGAGTGAGCCTCATCTTTCTCCCAAGAAGTGACTGGTGGATTCAAACTGCTGACCTAGTGGTTAGCAGGCAACACACATAATCCACTATGCCCAATACAAAGCTGTCTGTCCAGGTAACTGAGGGAACACAAACAAGGGGTATGACTTTGTTCTTGATCTGTTAGCCCTGTGGTTCTCAACCTGCGGGTTGTGACCCCCTTGGAGGTCGAACAACCCTTTCACAGGCGTTGCCCAATTCATAGCAGTAGCAAAATTACAGCAATGAAAATAATTGTATGGTTGGCGGTCACCACAACATGAGGAGCTGTATTAAAGGGTCACGGCATTAGGAAGGTTGAGAACCACTGTCTTAGCCCTATGTGATCCTACTATATATGCGTAACTCTGTCTTTTATTATAAATCTCCCTCATACTTATTTTTGGAAGGAGGCTCCTATGGTGAACAGTATAAAGATGGAGTCTAAGCCAATGCAGGCAATGAATGAAAGGAGAGGGCTGCTGGGAACTCTGGGAAGGAAGTTCTCTCACTGTTGGCGCTTCCTCTAAGTAGGAGCAAGCACAAAGCCCTCGGGGCGCCAGGAGACCCAGCTGGAGACGACCCTATGGTCAGCTGAGCAGAGAGACAAGTTAGCCACGTTTCCTTTTGTTTCCTGCTCCCATTCCGTTTTAGAAGCACCCATACCTGTTCTGTTCCCTCCCCTTAGAACCCAGCATTAATCAACCATACACAAACCACGTAGCTTTGAAACAACAGAGAAACAGTGAATGGAGTTGCCAGTGGTCTGCTCACATAGTGCTCGTATTTGAAAGAACCAAGTTTACAAAAGAAAATTCACCAAAATGAAGATCTTGCTACGAAAGCAAACCAAGCAGTGCCCTTTCACTTGATTCCAGAAAGGACCCCGTTTTACTTACGGACGCTTTCTAAACCCCTTTCCTTCCTCCCCTTCCTGTAGTGCCCCTGTGAAAAGGGGCTAGGCTTCCTGGGGAAGGTCCACTTTTCCAGGCAGGATCCTGCAAGGGGTGGTTCAACTGCCAGGCATAGGGCTGGCAGTTGACGTCAGTAAGCATCACAGCAACAACCACCACAGCAGACCCAGCAGAGCGTGGCCGGGTCGGCTGGTGTCTATTCTCAGGATGTGCCGTTGACTTTTACTGACACGACGCTGAAGCACAGAAAGGGTCCACAATCCCTGGTGACTGGAACACAGCACCCCAGCTAGTAGGGGTGCGAGGAACCCGGCAGTCGTCCTCAAACCTCCTATTTCCCAAGAGTTTCCATGGCCTTTTCCAAACCGCTTCTAAAACTGCAATTGCCAAAGTAAACTGACTTCTGTGAAGATGTAAGAAGGTGAGCCCGAAGAGGTGCAAAGAAGAGACCCCCATGAGCCCTCCTCTTCTCACGCCACCGTGGGGCACCCCAGGCGATCGCTGTTAGCTGAGAGTCAGCTGCTGGCTAAGTTAACGATCCCTGACACACCGTGCTGAGTGACGACGGGAAACCGGAAGACATCTGAACACGGTGGTGGGTGCGGTGGTTCAGACTCACAGCAGCCCGGTGTACAACGTCCTCACAGGAGTGAGAAACCGAGCGCGCCCTCTCCCAGGTTCCCTTCTCTGTCCGCGGGTTCGAAACCGTCACAGGGCCTGGCGTCAGAAAGGGGAGCGCATCGGTTTTGCGGGGGAAGGCTGCTGTTAGTCACTGCTGCATGAGAGAATAAATCAAACGCCTTTCCTACACCCCGACCAGGCACAAGGCCCGGTGACTTAACCTCCATGCTCACTGAACTGAGACGGAGACCCCAGGCCGTCTGCATACTTTGCAGCACATTCTCTAGGTGAAAGGTTTTCACCTATTCCAGGATGCTGGCTTCTCAGATCGCTCCTCTCATCATGCCCCCCACCCTACCCTACTCTCCCCAGATTTGCCTTCCAACACTGGAGACCCCTGCTCGGCCACACTCTTGGCAGTCATGCCAAGACATGCATGCAGAGACAGTCATGCCGTTACAAATGCAGGCTCACCCTGGGGAGGTGCACTTCCCTCCCAGATTCAATGACGCATGCAGGGCACAGCGCTGAATTCACCTGTGCCAATAGCCACGCTTACGGTGAGCCCTTGGACACCTCCAGTCTTAGCCGCCCTTTCCATCACTCAGAGCCGTAAGTTAGCAGAGGAAGCAGACTGGCAGGTGGCCAGTGCGCACTTCACGGCCCCATCTCCACCCAGGCAGGGGAGCCCTGTGCACAGATGCTCACGCGGAGAGGAATGGCATCAAGAAGATCCCCCGGGTTATCCTTTAACTTCAGTCCGCCAAGTTAGAGGAAGCCTAGAGGCCAGCTGGCTCGGTTTGCCACCCGAAGAGCTCACAAGGTGTTACCATGAGTCAATAGAGGCGGCCACGTGGCATTGCAAGTGCACTGACCTGCAGGGCCTTCCCTCTGGATGGGCCAGCTCCTCAAGGCTGGGTGGCTGCTCCACCCCGACGCAGGCAGCTCAAGTTGAGAAGCTGAAGAGGCAGCTCCCAATGCTTCTAGGGAAAAAATGTGATTTAGGCCCAGGTTCTCCCGACTGCAGTCACATCCCCGGTTCCTTTGCCAACTTCTCCCCAAGCTCCTGAGCCTTGAACCAGATCAGGAAGGACACGGGAGGGGCCGCAAGGCTTCCCCAAGCAATGACTGGGTCGTTTCAATGCTAACCCTTTCATGAGCTGCAGGCTACAGTGTGCCCATCTACGTTTTCCTCCTCTGAAGTTTACTGGGCAAGTGCTTTCCCAGTGATAGTGCACTCAGGGACTTCTTGAAGGCTCCCTGTGCAAATAATTTCAAACAAAAGAAATGGGCATGTGCCAAACATTCTGATTTTTACATGGGACTATATGATGGGCTGCACCCTGAAGGTGTGATTTGGGAGCTTTGTTTATTGGGAGATCCATCGTGTAAGTATGTTTCCGGTTCCTGTGTGAGGCGGTGAGTAGGAATCACCTCAATAGCAATGGGGGGTAGGGGGTGGGCCATTTCAAGTTGCCTTTTTTCGCGAAGCGATGTCTGTCTGAACACTGCGTTTCCAGGTATCGAGATTGCCTGTGCCTGCCCACTGACTAGAAGGCACTGCAGAGTCCAGCAGGAGAAATAAGACCCTAAATCTAGAGCAGCGACTGTGTCCCTGTGGCACTTACAGAAGCTGGCGACAACGGGCATTCACAGAGGACGAAACACAGGCACGAACAGATGTCAATATACTTCTATATGAGGATGGGGAAATAGATCTATGTGCATGTATTTATAGGGTTAGTATTAAGGTAGCAGAAGGACATTGGGCCTCCACTCAAGTACTTCCTCAATGCAAAAATACTTTCTT
>NW_022104341.1:27188208-27240786 GCF_000313985.2 Echinops telfairi | reverse complement strand
CATATGGGCTAATATCGGACTAATGGACTTGATCTGGACTGGGTTGGGATGTTTTATTTATATACAATTAATGATTGTTATAAAGCTCTTTCTTATACACATATGAGTGTCTGAATTTTGATTCTCTAGTCTACCTGGACTAACACAGTCCCATATAGACATAACCCACAGTCCAGAGGGATGTACATGGTCTAAGTAATCCCGTCCCTAGCATCCAGAGAGATGTGTCCATTAGGTATAAAAATTCCCATTTCATAATAGAATTTTAGAAATGCTCGTTGAGACAGCCTGCCTTCCATTAATGAAAACACAGGGTATCAATGCAAAATTCAAAGAGGAAATAAGTGAGCCTTGTAAAGGTTTAAGCTAACGCCTGTGTATGAAGGAGTCTCTCTTCGAACTCATCGTCATGGGTTCCTTGGCTCTGTTGGTAAATTCCCAGGCCAGCCAGTTCTTCACCAGGAAACCTGGGCGAGGGCCTTATCAGACTCCCTCAGTGAGGCCTCACCGTGTGGAGAAGATGTTCTGGAATGTGGAGAAAGACCCACCCGCCCCTCTGCCTCTGCCAAACTAGCCACACGGCCCTGAGCCTTGCTGACTCACCGGCAAAACGGAGGCGTGAGGTCTGAAGGTTTCTGTGGACACCTCCAGCTCCACAGCTCTGGGAGCGTTGGACAGACTCCTAGTCCATCTATCGATACTACAGTGAGGCTACTACCATTGTGCTACTAAGTGAAACCTAGGGACACATATTCTGGAAGGGTGGAACCGTGGAATCATAAGACCAAGGAATGCTAAAGATACCCAGAATATAGCAGTGCCCTTAGGGGAGTCCTGAGCTTCTGAGCTGTACTCCAAGATGCCCGTGGCTCCCCGTTTCCCATGGGGAGCGATAGCCACCACAGGTGTTTCCCTTCATACACAAAGGACAATGGCCATGAAGTCAAGACCCCAAAGAGAATACACTTCAGACTCAGTTGTTCCACCCAAAAGTCTATGCTATAGTTACAGGCCCCAAAACAACCTTGCCATTGATCATAAAGGCAGGTGCTAAAATGGAATTTTCTAAAAGCCAGATCCTTGGTACCGAATGCTGCTCTCACCTAAGCCCCTGGCTTGAATCCAGAGTGTGGGCTTTGGCCATACAAGGGCCCTCGTCTTTGCCTCCAGCTCTCTCAGGCAGAACGAGACGAGTGCAGAGTTCAGCTTGGTGAAGGAGTATACTCAGGCAACGGGACCACAGCATGTCCCCAGAGAGTGGGGCTCTCCCCACCCCTACTTCTGTTTGGTACGCCTTTGTTTTGGTTTAGCCCTGGCAATCTGGCAAGCAGTCGATTTCCAGGGGGAGCTCTGTGCATGGTGTGGATGCTCCAGGCTAGAGGTCCTCATTCATTTTCATAAACAGAGTCCAGTTGCCACAGTGACTGGGTGCTGTAAGCACTTGGTAAACAGTAGCGCTCACCCAGAGCTGTCTTTGGGTTCTACGGTCTGGGCTATCTGTTCCTTCGAATTACACTGGCCAGTGCTTCACACAGGAGTTCTGAAGGGGATGGGCCAAGCAAGTAAAATACATAGAGGATTTCAAGGTCCTGTCTGGAAGATCTTGGCCCAGCAGAGGGAGCAGGGCCAGAGCTCAGAGCTCACATGCCTGGGAGTTTGAACCTGACCTCACACTCCTGGGAGTTGGGCAGGTGAGGTTTCTAAAGTATATGTCCTAGTCATTTGCTTTCTCCCTTCCCCACTGAGGTAGGGCACCCCATTCCCCCGACAGCCCCTACCCCACTGCCAAGTGCATCACACCTGTTTCCACGTAGCACATACTGGTAATCTTCAGTATGTACTGGACGCCTCAAATTCCCTCCAAGTTGGAGACTCCCACTGCCGCTAGTCCACCATCGAAGATGTACCGTTTTATGACAACCTACAAGTAACGACTGCACACTTGTTTGGTTTTGTTGTTGTTGTTTACATTTTATAACTGATAGCATGGACCAAACTGCTGGAGCACGTAATTTGCTGGTGCTGTCATTTTCACAGGTTCACTCATGCTATGATTTACAATTCAAAACGTGGCCGTGAAGCAGGCTGTGGTCTGGTCTCTCCATGAAGCTGGTATCTGGTCCAAGGCTGAGCTGGATGGAAAGTTGGGGAATGCTCAACTCTCAGCAACCGGCAACAAGTGAACCGTGCCCACGGTTGCTTGAACATATGGACTGTGATGCCGTCAGCGGGCAGATCTTGGAAACAGTGAGGCGTGACCACAAAACATATGAAGAAACATTGTCTCCATTCCCAGAGATAACTCAGATGAGCCAGAACCTTCCACAAGTGCAGTTACTACCTCAGCTGACAAAACGCCAGCATCCTCGAGCTCTTCGTTGTTCAGAGTACATTTTCATGATTTGTGCATTCTTTTAAGTGTGCATTAAAAAACAGCTGCACATATTTACTGAAGATTTCCCAACCCCCAAAGACAAATAAAGGTCAGATTTATCAGAGCCCCTTATCAGATACTGATTAATAAATGGCAATAATAATAGGGAATTTGTAATGACGTATTCAACATACATAAGAACTGAGTTACATCCTATCTAACTTAGAATGGAGTTGTCAATGGGGGCCAGTCAGAAATTGGGTTGCGTGGGTGGGGTTGGGGCTGCCTGTATTGTATTTCTACCCTCCCAGGGCAACACGTCCAGAGGCACAAGCTCTGCTTGACCTGTCCCCCACACTGAGCAGGAGAGAGAGGTAACCTGTGCTGGGAACATACAAGCCCTTCGCCACCTCCCTTGTGGTTGTCCGTGTGCCGAGACCAGTAACCGTTTGTCTTTTACTCTGAACGCCACTGCAAACAGCTAGAAAAGAGCCTGCTAGAAGGTCTAACCATGCAGACCTTCTCAGCCGCTGCAAGCCCCCTTGCCTTGGACAGGGGCCCAAGGAAGCTGCAGAACCCCCAGATCCATTCCCACACGAACAACATGGAAGTACTCAACATTCTTTGGCCTCACAGACAATTTCAGAGAAAAGTGATTATTGAAAACTTAAACAAAACGAAGGCTTACCATCTCCAGAAACAAATGCTTCGGTCTTCACCACACCTGCATCAACGAGTGCGCTCCGAGGAAGGAACAGTGGGAGTTTCCCTAATTTGCCAGCAATTCAAAGGTAAACCTGAAAATGAGGGTCAAACACTCTGCAAATGCCAATGTTTCCCATCTATGGTGTTCTGTGCTGTCCCACCTCAGCCTTGCTTTCGGGCCGGAGGAAACGTGAGCATGCCCCACACTGTCCTGAGGCAAACAACTCAGTAACGAGACTTCAAAGACTCTGTATTAGCCTCTGTTTACACAAAGTCATGTGTTTCCCTCGCCTGCTGAACATCAAAACATTTCAGAATTAATTACCTCTATTTTAAAAAAAATTCTTGAATGTAAAGGTCAATATTTTAAGGGGGGAAAAGAAAGTTCAAAATCTGGTCCATGCTTGTAGACACAAAGGGATAATGAAGACATCCATGGAATTAGATTAGCATAATTTATTTTCAGATTTGGCTTGGTTTTTCATTTACCCCTCAAAATTTCAACTTTTCTCCCTGTTTTATTTGGTGTTTATTCCCTCTGTTTTACTTACCTATGAACACGGTAATTCTAATAATGGAATCAAACAGTTTTTTTAATCCCCTTATATAGAAATCCGAGGTTGAAATTCCGAGTAATTAAAGAAGTATGTCTATAGAAAGGTATGTATTTAAGATATATGTGCACATGAAGTTGAGCTAATGCTTACACTGCTTTCCACTGGAGCACCCTGCTTCATAATTACCACCCTAGAAAGTAAAGCCGACTCCGCATCCAAAAAGAACGAAAAAGTCTTGATAAAACCTTGCCATCAAGTAGATTTGACGTCGCGGCAGCCCCGTGTGTTAGAGTGGAACTGCTCCACAGGGGTTAGAGAAGGGCCCGGGTGGTCGAAGAGCCTGGGGCTGCCAACTGCAAGGTCGGTGGTCTGAACCTTTGAGCTGCTCTGCCACCAGAGCTCCTCCGACACCTTAATCCTCCAACAACAACTCACTGTCATCAATGGATTCTGACTCCTAAAAACTCTATTTAAAGTAAATGGGACACTACTTTGTGTTCTCTATGGCAACCACCAATGGGAGAAAGATGGGGCTTTCCACTCCCGCAAAGAGTCAGTCTCCGAAAGCCACAGGGGCAGTTCTACTCGGTCCTATAGGGTCCCTATGAGTCAGAAGAGACTTGTTGACAGTGGGTGTGGTTGGTTGGGGAAACAAAGAACCAGATGCTAAGCCTTTCTTCGGTTGAGTGGGTGTGAACTGCTAAACAAGCATAGATCATTTGCATCACCCCAGGATCTTCGCCTTGAACACAGAAGGATAAGTGGAAGTTCAGCAAGTGGAATGAAACTTGGTAAACAATGTCACTGGATCACGGACAATCAGTGTTTCTGCCATTTGTATGGAGGTAGGGGGAGAGGAGTGTTAAATGTGCATCTACTTTCCACTACACCAAACCACTGCCATCAGGCTATCCTAACGCACAGCAACACAATATAGGGTTTCTAAAGCTGTACTTCTTTATGGAAGCACATAGCACCAACTTTCTCCCATGGAGCAGCTGGTGGGTTTGAACCACTGACCTTGTGGCTGGTAGTCTAATGCTTTACCCAAGAGTGCCACCAGGGCTCCTTATTTTCCACTATATCTATACTTGACAGCAGTAAAAGTATTTTCTATGGAATGTGTCCATGACCGGTCTATTGAAAGTCATGTCTGTAGTATTCAAGAATCAGCAGGGTAGCAGGCTAAGACAGACTAAGCAGAAAACCCTGGAGATCTACTTCTGAAAATTAGACAACAAAAACCTGATGGATCACAACAAAACACTGTCCTTATTCGGACTGGAAGATGTGCTCTGGGATGGAAGGAACTAAAATACACAGGGACCAGAGCAACGGGTTCCATACACATTCACCGTGAGGGTGCACCAGGACACGGCAACCTATTTAAAAGTATTACTGTGAACTGGGTAAACGTTTACACAGACGACCAGCTTTCCACTCAACTGTCCGTACATATCTTGTTTTTTATCACAATCCTACTTTTTCTCCACATTTCCCATCTCCATTGCTCCTTTCCTCCCCTTCCTGCCTTCCAAAGTTTGCCCTTGAGCAAAGGCTACCATTTTGATCTCAAACAGTTGATTATTCTAAGGTGTGAGCACCTCTGTGGTATTACTGTTTACCTTATAGACCTGCCTCTGGTTGGCTAAAAAGTGCTTCTCGGGGGCAAGTTCAGTTTCAGGCCTGAAGGGTGATGATGGATTCCACCAGTATCTATCCAGCCAGTAAAGCTCAGTCTTTGAAATGATTTTGAGTTTTGTCCTGTATCCCCACCCCCACCCCTACTCCATCTAAGACCTTCTCATGTGCTCTCTTTCAGAGTAATCAGGAGTGGGAGCCAGGTACTATCTAATTCTAGCATCAGGATCAAAGAGTCTACTGGGCAGCATGTACAGGTTGTACATGAGTCAGAGTTGATTTAATCGCAACTAACAACAAGGAACATTTTCTTTGTGGTCAGCACTCTTCTAAATTCAGCAACTCTGAGATAAATGCTAATTGTTCCCATTTTACAGATGAGATTAGGTAACTTGCTAAACTCCCCGTTAGTGATCATATGAGTAAGCTGAGGTCGCTCTACTCTCCAGGGCAAGGGAGGAGCCTGGACTAGATGAGACCAGCCTTCTGGTTCCAAAATCAAGGTGTTTCTTCTCGCAGAAAAATGCTGACTCAAGGGAGCCCCAGGTGCATCAAGAGTTCTCACTTAAACACTCATCGAGGTCCTCCTTTTATGGGAAACTCAGCTCCTGGCGAACTGACAAGAGAATAAATACCTAAGAAACAAATGAGACCCAGAGTCCCTTAAATGTCTGTGAGAGGGTCTCTGCTAATACCAATTTAACTTGACCTGTATTTCCTACTGCCATAGACAGTCTTGGCAGATTACCCGAGAAGGAGAAAATGCTTCCAGAAAAAGGAACCAAGTGGATATTGCACAGTGAAACTTGTCACTGGGTTTTCCTCCTGCATTCTAAAGTTTGAAGGCTTTGTACAATGAAGTGCTTTCGGGCAAGCTTGTTTTTTCACCACATAAAGTAGAGCTACGCTGGTGTCACGCAGCACCCAACCTGCAATCCGAAGTTACCATCCGGCCGGGCTGGTTTCATAGCCCAATTCTGATTGCTTTGAACGAACGATATTAGAAACCTTTCCTTCCTAGAAAATCCACACATATCAAAGGAGAAAAGATACTCCCTTCTGACTGTATCTGAAAGCTGCTACGAATAGTGGATACTTTCCCGGGGATCTCATTTCCTATTTTCTGGCAGGCTCCACTTTGGCACAGGCCCCCCACAAATAGGCCACAACGTAAGTGAAGGAAATGTTTACTTTTCAGCCCTGAATTGAAATGGTGAGAATTTAGAGCCCATCTCTACAGTTCCATCAGTCAAATATTGAGCACGGCCTGCATTATCTGGTGCTGCCGTAGCAGCACCACAGGCGGCTGGCTCTAAAAACAAACAGCAGTTTGCTTTCTCAGTGTTGAGGAGACCAGCGGTCCAAATGCAGGATGCCTGCTCTAGAGCGTTCTCATGGAAGAAGGACGAGGAAGTATTTCCATCAAGATCCCGCTTCGGTAGGCAGTTCCACCCTGTCCCACAGGATCACTTAGAGATGAAATCAACCCAACAGCAATGGGTAACCACCACACCACACCCCGCCACCGCCCCAAATAGGAACTATTTGAAGGAAGTGAATGAATGAAACTTTTATTTGGTATAAAATCATCTTAAAATTCGGTTCTAGGTACAGCACACACTAAGTTTACTATGATTTACTAAATTGCAGAAGCATTCAGAAAGTTCCGTTTCTAAGATGTATTTCCCAAAGGATCTTAAACACTAGAAGACTGGCTCAACACCAGTCATACGCTTTACCTCTGAGAGCACAATAAACATGCTGCATCAGACATTCCTTTTGGGGTGAGATCTCAGAGATGCCCAAATGAGTGAGCATTACATTGTTGGTCTTCAACTTCTGACAGTTCACATGTGAGATTCACTTTCCAATTGGCGTCAGCGGTATACATATGACAGGACATGATGGCTCTCTCTCCCCTTTTGTCTTCTCACATTGTTTAAAGTAAAGCCATTAGGCCTCTTTCCATAAAAATGGAAAAGAAAATAATATTAGCTCCAAATTTTTTATTTCTTCCTTAATACAGTCTATCAAATTTTTGAAGCTTTTTTTTTTTAATTGGTGGGGCAGTGTTTTGAGTGGCTTGGTGGTTTCAAACTGCTGACCTCGCAGTTAGCAGTGCAACACGTAGCCTACTACATTACACCAAGGCCAAGCAAAAGCTGGCCAACAACTAAGGTCAAGGCAACAGTATTCTGGGGATGCCCCAACATTGTGCTTGTTGACGTGAGGAGGGCCAAAGAATAGTAACACCTGCCTATAATGAGAGTATGCTGAGGAAGTCAGACCAAGTTTTAGCAGAAAACTCCCGTGAAAGCCTCCCCAGGTAATCTGTTCCCACCATGCCATACACCTGTTCATTACTCACATCTAACAACAGCGATTGTGTGAGTTTCCACGGAAAATCGGCAGTCTTCATTTGGCTCCTTCTGACTATTTTTTGTTTCTTAATCTTAAGTACATCATTAAACAGCATCCACTTTTCTTTGGCTAGTAATGTACCAAAGACTTCACTGACATGGTTACATTCCCAGGACTCTCTGTCCTTTAGGGATGGATGAAATGCGTGCAATCATCACCTACGCAAATGTCTTAATCTGGATGAAGCTTATGCTAAGAAATAAAATTCATGCTTTTACTTTTCAATTTCATTTGTCCACTAACTTTTTGAAGTCCTCTTGTGTGATAATCCAGTGATAGACTCAGTACTTGAAATCAGCCATCACAGGCCACTGGACCATATATCTGCAAATGCAAAAAGACATGAGCCACTCGCTCGGGCTTGACGGCGTAGCATTCCTGCCCCCTCCAACACTGCTTCTCTCTGAAGAATCCGTGAAGGCGATGCACCTGACTCAGCTGTATTACAGGTACTTAAGCTTTAGCAAAGTTGCTAGGAGGGCGGAGCCCTGGCAGCATAGTGGTTATGTGTTGGGTTGCTAAAGGAAAGGTTGGTGGTTCAAGACCACCAGCTACTTTCTCCATGTGAGAAAGATGAGCCTTTTTACTCCCATAAAGAGTTATAGTCTTGGAAATTCCCAGGAACAGTTTACCCTGTCCTTTAGGGCCACTGTGAGTCAGCAACCAATCAATGGCAGTGGGTTTAGCTTTGGCTCTGCTGAGAGCAGAACTTGAGTAGTGCTATGCTTAACATGCTCAGCCATAATCCAAAAGGTCGGTGATTCAAGACATCAAGACGGCGTAAGGCTGTGGTTCTCAACCTTCCGAATGCCGCGACCCTTTAATACAGTTCCTCATGTTGTGGTGACCCCCAACCATAAAATTATTTTCGTTGCTACTTCCTAATTGTAGTTTTGCTATTGTTATGAATCGGGTGACCCCTGTGAAAGGGTTGTTAGACCCCCAAAGGGGTAGCCTAATGATCTACTTCTGGGGGACCGGGGGGGGGGGGCGGCCATTGACGCACACAGGGCACCACACGCAAGTCAACTCGACAGCAACTGGTTCTTGGGGTTTGGGGTTTTTTTTGGATTTCTGGCTCTGTTTCCATGGGATGATTGCGGTCTGTGGACTTCTCAGGACAGACGCTGAAATTCAAGAAGGAAGGCAGAGAAGACCAGACGCTTGGAACTGTTCATCCACGGAGCAACACACGCCAGTTTGACTTGTGTGGAGCTTACGTTTTAGTGGGAGAAGATCAGCCGTATGTACTCAAGTATAAGCTGACCCGAATGTCAGCCGAACTGCATTAAAAATGGGCTGAAAAACTCGGCGTATACACGAGTATACACAGTAGTAAATATAATAAGCTATAGCTATGCTTCAAGGTGACAGGTGCTAATAGAGGTGGGGGTGGGGGCTGTGAGAGAGCAAAATATGGAGATTGCGAGTACCAAGGTTTAGAAGAGGGGGGGTGTACTTTTTCATGAAATGGTAGTGTGGGGCCCCACCCACCGCTATCCGGGGAGTTTCTGAGACTACGTCTTCGCCGAAGCAGGAAGTATCATCTTGCTCCCACTGAGCCTGGTGGTTACCAACCACCCACCTTGCCGCTAGCAGCCCAATGTGTCACCCACTACGCCACCAAGGCTCCTCCCACCTGATACCCCCCAAAACCCACCTCCCCGCCACTGAGTCGATGCCCAGTCGCAGATGGCTACAGAACTAGGCAGAACTGTGCCTGTGAGTTTCCGAGACTGTCACCCTTTCCAGGAGTAGAAAGCCCATCTCCCTCCCACAGTATGTGCCACATATTTAAATGCACATAACCAGGGGTATATTAGAATTAGCTTATAGTTTGCTATTAGATTCCTAAAGAAAATCATTTTTAAGCCTTCAGTTTAGCGGCTAGTCATGATGTTATTCATGTTATCTCCCAAAAATAACTGGGATATGTCCAATAGATCCTCACCGTGAGTCAGAATCACTGTTCCAAAATAATAGTACCATGGACATGGGAAAAAAATAAGAAAGTCTAAAAGAAAAAAACTATCATCATGAATCCACTTTTCCAAGGCTTTGTTCTAAACTTTTCAAATCACTTTCATGACCCATCTCACCTCTAAGATCTATGTTCCCATCAATCCCCTTAAGTTGCTTGGAGATGGTCTAGCACAGTGGTTCTCAACCTGTGGGTCACAACACCTGTGGGGGTCGAATGACCCTTTCACAAGGGTCGCCCGTTTCATAACAGTAGCAAAATTACAGTTGTGAAGTATCAACGAAATAATTTTATGGTTGGAGGGTCACCACAATATGAGGAGCTGTATGAAAGGCCATGGCATTAGGAAGGTTGAGAACCATTGGTCTAGCAGAAAGAGTTGCAAGCCCAGAGTTGCTGCTGGGAACCTGCTAGCCAATGGGGAGGGCTCAGCCAAACAAGACAGCAGCCTGACAGAGTACTCAGAGTGGCCCGTGCGGTCAGAAATCAGGTCTTCAGTCAACACATACTCTCCTAGGTTGTTGTTTTTTTGCATGGACACTTCTTCCAACAGAGTCCCCATTAAGGTACAGAAATAAAATGTGGTTGGGCCTTCCTTGAATTCAGGGAGAGCTGACAATATCGTGAAAGGGCTCGGCTAAGTCTTCTAATATTTTCCATTAGAATTCTTTTGATCTGAATCATATTAATAAAGTAAGATTTGGTCTGGGATTCATACATAACTACTTGCTCACAGGCTGTTTGTGCCCAGAAACACTCTGAGGCCTGTCAACAGACAGCAGGCCCAGAAACGGGTAGACTTCTGGATGTTTTCAAAGAGCGCCATACACTGCTCAGAAAAACAGCTCTTTTATACAACACTCCATGGTTGGATAAATCTGGAACATTCTTCTCCACTTGCATCTCCGACTGCCCACATGGCTCTCACATCCAATGGACGGAATTCTTGGCCCAAGAAGCCTCAAATCTCTTATCTTTAAGGGGCTCTGGCTTCCATGATTTTCCTATGATACAGAAGGCTGAGCTAATTCTAGGTGCTGTTAAAGATCTAACAACCACAGCAAGATCATGCAAACCTGCTCATCTTTCCATCTACCCAGCATGCCCTGAACTTTCATTGACATGCACTGGGATTTCAAATGGGATTTGGGGGTGGGGTGGGGGAGGGTTAAATCACCATTTTCCGAGTCCAGTAGCAATTGGAAAACTCACCTTCTGCTGACCTGAGCCAGCTAAACAGAGGAAATGAAGAGTCTGATTTGTTTTATTTTAGGAAGAATTAAAACACACACACACATAAATGCCTGATGTCTGTGCCTTTGAACAGTTAACACGTAAGACCTGAATTCTTTCACCACAAGCTAGATCTCCCTTTCCACTAAGGGGCCCATGGGAAGTATTTAGTTAGTTAGTAAATGTTTGGTAATTGTGTTTCTCTCATTAAAAAAAAAACAAACCCAACCCTCCTTGAGGGTGCTCTGCAGCTCTCTAGTCTCTGCAGCTCAAGCAGGGCAACAATAGGGCCACAAGCACTTCCCAAAAAGAAAAACAACTCCCCTCTTGGCCCACCTCCAAAAGCCAATTGAGGCGGGTAAGGGCCAGGCTAATCTCTGAGCAGCTTCTCTGCCAGCTTTTTCTCCTGCAGGCATTAGGGTTTTTCAGCACAGGCTTTTCAAATCATCTAAAATAATTCATTAGTGCTTTAGAATTCACCAGGACCATTAATGAAACCTTGCCAAGCTGTCTTTGATAGCCTATTTCTAGAGCTAATTAAACTTGGCAAAACAGTGGGCACAGATTCCCTGGGCATCCCCAAGGGGCAGGCTGAGAACTGGCTGGTGGCAGGCAGCGGAAACCATCGTCACAGAAAACACTGGGCGGCAAAGGTCGTGGGCTGCTGGGGTCACACCCTCAGGGTCCTGTGTAATATGCCAGCCTCTGCTCCCAAATGATATAATTATCAGGCTCTTGAACTTCAAACTATCCTAACGTTTGGTTTGGTTTATTCCCCCTTCTAATCAGCGAAACTCTTGATTTGGTATTTAAACTTCTGCTACTGCTCAAGTCTCATTCCCCTATCCCTCCAACCCCCGAGATGAATTTTTAAAAGAGATGTATAGCTTTGGGGTAGTTTTTTTTCTCCCTTCTCAATAAATCTTAAAATAAATCCCATGCTCAAATTCCCTTCTTCTCCCAATCAAAGAGTTCTGTATAATTCAAGACTTCCCACTCCCATAACCTCGGCTGGCCATGTGGGAAATATTTCTATTTTTTTCACTATCTAATACCACACAGAACTCCAGACCGCTCCGCATGCATGGCCAGCAAGATAAACACATTCTCAGGAGGCCTAGGGAAAAAATCGAGCAGGGGCAAGAAGTCAACGTGCTGCTGCATTCCTCCGGACTTTTCTGGTTCCAGCTCAGAAACAAAACGACCACCACCCGGGGGCCAGCTCTGGGGCTGTCCTTCCCGACCCTCCCAGTGCCCCCCCACCCTCCATGATGAGGCCCCAGAAAGCACATCAGAAAACCTAATACTCAGTGACAAAAATAAACATGTTATTTTAAAACACAACTTTTCAGGCGGCTCAGGGGCTGAATCTTCTCTGTGTCCTTTCCCAAAAGATAGTGTCAGAATGCTTAATAAATTTCAAACACAACTGGAACCTTCCCCCCCACCCTTTCTTAAAAAAAAAAAAAGTTAATTTTTTAAAAGTTCTGGCCTATACGCTGGTTATAGCAACGACGTAGCAGTCAGCGTTCCAGCTGCAACGAAGTATAAAACTCTAAAGCCAAGCTCACTGCCAAGCCAGCTCCCGGCAACCCTGCAGGACTGGGTAGAACTGCCCTTGTGCGTTTCCCAGCCTGTAACCCTTGATCACAATAGAAAGCCTCATCTTTCTCCTGAGGTGGCTTCAAACTGCTGACCTTGCAAACAGTAGCCTTGCGCAGTACCCACCCCACCCCCACACCAGAACCACCCTTATTAACCCACCTCAACACCTGCCCGCCCTTCTCCAGCCAGCTGGTATGATTTATCCCTCCCAACCTAGGCGCTTCTCAGCCAGAACAACTTTCTGCACCGAGGTCCCTGTGCAGTGAGCACAACTCTCCTATCTTGGTCTCCTACATGACAAGGCAGGGAAAAAAATGGGGAAAGACAATCGAAGCCCACAGAAGGAAGAAATGGGGGAGGGGGCGTGCTCCTCAGAAAGGATAATGGTTCTATCCAGGCAGAGCCCCAGCTAATAAAGACGCACCTGGTTTAGGCAGGTGCCCCACCCTTCAAAAATGTCAGTGGAACTCACCCTCTCAGACCAATTTCCTTTTTAGCACCTGGATCCCTCCGGGCCAAATGAGTTTCAAAAGTATGCAGACACTAAGCTCCTTTTTATGATACTAAGAAAATTTCTAGAAAGTTCTTGCAGGTTCAGCGCTACAATTGTGGAGCCCTCTGGTGCTGTTGAATGAGCTCTGGACACCTAACTACAAGGTCAGTGGTTCAAACCCACCAGCCGCTCCAAGGGAGAAAGATGAAGTTATCTGTTCCAGTAACAATTAGAAACTCTATATAACGCTGTTACCTGACGGCAGTGGATTAGGTTTTGGGAGTGGTGCTAACGTGTTCGATCTATGCTGCTGAAGAGGTCACTAGACCACCAGCTGCAGCCTATGCGTCTGTTAAAGCGCACACCCTCTTGTGACCCAACCTACGAGTCAATTCCAAGTCACAGCGAGCCTGCCCAGCAGGGTTCCCAAGGCTGAGTCTTTCCGGAAGCAGACGACCCTAACTTTCACCCTCGGAATAACTGACTGGTTTGAACCAACAACCTTTTGATTAGCCGCTGAGCCCTTTAACCATCAGGGCTTCTTTGCGCCCCATCAAAGCCTACTAAAACACACCTGCCTTTTCACAGGACGCCCCTGGAAATTCTCGTGCATTCTGAAGTTTAGAAAACGTGGGTCCGATGTAACTTTTCTGACTTCCTACTTCCAAAGCAACTTTTTCAAAATGTGTCTGCCCCATCTCAGGCAAAGCAAATATGAATATCCTTATTTACAAACCTATTTACAAGTGACTTACCACCACCCAAAAAACATCATCAGCAACAACAACAAAGTTCCCCTTTGATGGCATACAGTAAACTCAAAGCAAACCCACTTCCACTGAGTCTGTTCTCATGCAATCCTAAAGGCAGAGTAGAAGTGCCCCTGTGGAAGCAGAAAGCCTCATCTTTCTCCCTCAGAGCAGCTGGTTAGTTTGAACTGCTGACCCTGTGGTTAGCAGCCTAATACATAACCCACTTTGCCAAAGTGGGTGTCCACAAATGCTTATTGAATCAATTAACCAATCAATTAGCACCTTAGGAAAACAACAACAACAAAAGCATTATTGTCCAGTCAGTTCCCGCTCAGGGCGACTCCTTGTGTACAAAGCAGAACTGCACCACAGGGCTCAACAAGTTGTGACTTTGGGGAAGCAGACCACCAGGCCTTTCTTCCGAGGCACCTCTGTTGTTAGGTGCCATCAAGTCGGTTCCGACTCACAGTGGCCCAATGTACAATAGAACGAAACACTGCCTGGTCCTGCGCCATCCTCACAATTGTTCTCATGGCTGAGGGCATTGTTGCGGCCACTCTGTCCATCCAGCTTCCTCTTTCTTCACTGCCCCCCCAGAGGTACTTCGGGGTGAGTCCAATCCCCGGCATTGACCAAGAACTTAAGCATTTACACAAGCCCAGGACCCCACATGAGAAGACGCGAAGAGGGGAGCTCCTTCTTTACATTAATTCTGTGCCTGAGACATAGCACTTATAAAAGTGCCGGACACAGAGGAGGCATTCAAAAGTGTACTTTAGGCTTAGACTATAGCATAACCATTATTTAAATTTTAAAAAGTGTTTTAAGTGAGATCATAAAGAAAAGGTTCTTCCCTCTAACACGGATTCCCTGAGAGGTGCTGGAACTATCCAGAGAGGTTGTAAAAGCAGACACTCGCTGACATTTTATCTTGGGTTTTGGACTGGATAGTCCAACAGATTTCTAACTGCTCGGGGTGGGGGGCTGCAGAGTCTCTGTTTTCCCTGAAAAGGGGTTGGTAAGGCCAAATAAGTTTGGGAAGCGATGCTCTAACTCAAAGGCAAAGAAAGGGGCCTGCGTGGCATTTTGCTTCACCATGCCATATTTTCACCCAAACGTTCAGCACAGCACTCCAACTGGCAAAGCTCGTCAGAGAAAGTAAAGCAGCAACTCCGCACGGCAGGCCAGGCTGCCCAAGGGCGCTGACGCCAGCTCTCTGCTAGGGCTGGCGGGAGGGGAGGGTAAGGTTCCTGACAGGTGTAGTCAGGTTCAACTCACAGGGGCCCGTGCACAACAGAAGGAAACACTGCCTGGTTCCGTGCCCTCCTCACCACTGTTCCCAAGTCTGAGCGCCTGCGGGCAGCCTGGTGGGCCTGGTCTACCTTCTAGACCAGGGCTAAGGTCCTCTGTCATTTGAGGACAAAGGAAAGGAACACAAAGAACGTAGATCCGTTTCATCGGAACTTTTTCCTTTTGCACTTATTGCTCTGCAGTTCCCTTCGTTGCCAGAAAAGAGAGTAACTCAAAAAAAGAACATTTTCTTTGACAGTGGTAAGATTTTCCACATTCCACTCTCGATTTTTTTGATTTTTTTAAGGTTTCCGAGAATTGGCAGGGGAGGACAGGAGAAGAGCTGGGCTTCAGTTGCTGGAACACCTCCACCTGCTACATGGAATTAAGGTCCTGGGAGCAAAAACACTGTTAAGCCCAGATTTGTAGGGTCCTCTCAGAGAACAAAAAGATGGTGATATTGAACTTCAGCATAAATATTTTAGGCCACTCTGGCAGGTAACATTGGAGGCGATGAAAGCAGATGACGCAGACCTGGTGCAGCCTACAAAGGGCAAGCACCGCAGAGAGGGAACCCCGCACACAGGGCCAGGTTGAGGGGAGGCCCCACGCTGGGACATTTCCCAGCACACCCTCTGTTCCTACAGAACTTTCCACACAGGCCAACACGCCACAGCCCGGAGTGCCAGTCACGAGCCGAGGTGCCCCCACCTTTCCCGGGACTAGCTATCAAAGCAGGCAAGCTGAGAAGCATCCTAGATGCACCATTGTGGGGAAGTACGTATAGGCGCTGGCAGTTCAACATCTCAGTGGGCACCAAAGGAACCCCTGACCCCTGAAAGCTTCCAGGTCTTTATGGAAATGTTCGTCAGATTTTACAAACCAGGTTGTCACCAATGGCCTAAAATAATCAAGATGAATCAGAACTCCAGAAGGCAAAGTTGGTGGCAATTATACCGTCTAGATTACAGTGGTTCTCAACCTGTGGGTCTCGACCCCTTTGGGGGTCGAATGACCCTTTCACAGGGGTCGCCTGATTCATAACTGTAGCAAATGACAGTGATGAAGTAGCAAGGAAAATAATTGTATGATTGGGGGGGGGGTCACCACAACATGAGGAACTGTATTAAAGGGTAGCAGCATTAGGAAGGTTGAGAACCACTGGTCTAGAATGAGGATGCAAAGGAGAGACACCCGGGGGTTCTGTTCACTTAATAGCTATTTGGCTATCAGTAAATCGATTTCCATTCACAGCGACCCTGTAGGACAGAGTAGAACGGCCCTGTGGGCTTCCAAGACTGTGGCTCTTTATGGGAGTAAAAAGCTTCATCCTTCTCCAGCAGAGTGGCTGGTGGTTTCGAACTGCTAAACGTGGAGGGAGCAGCTCAATGCATAACCGCTACACGGCAGGAGCTCTTGAGCGAAACAAATTTCTCTTTCTTGACAGCTGCTAACTTCCCTGTGGGAGTGAGTGGCTGGGTATGCATGTCCGTGTGTGCGCGTGTGTGTGAGTGCGTGCGTGCGTGCGTGCGCAAAAAGATAAAGGAAAGGGGGAAGGAAAAACAAGAAAAAGGCTCATCACACTTGGCTGTGCCTGGTACTGTTCCCACAGGGAACACACTCCTAACACACAGGCCCACTCTGGGTCTTTCAATAGCAGCTCGTTGTTCTTTAAAATAGACAGGAAGTTTGGAGTTTCTCACCGCTGTGATGGCTGGCACCGCAGCCGACAAGCCCTTTCTCTATGCATCCCAAACACAAAAGGGGTCCACCAGGCCCCTGACCACGGGCATCATCCCAGGCCAAATGAGCGGGCCAGAGGAGCCCTTCTGAAGCCTTTTCTGCACCGCCATGCCATCCGTCCTCCATCCTTTCCTGCCCCTGGAGAAGGCGCGCCAACCGCGCTGGCGGGCAGAGGACGGAGCACGTGCTCTGGGGCCCCTGCCACCCGGCCGTCTGCTAGCGGCATCAGTGCCCATCTTCACTTTTTAAGCTGCTTTGTTTCTCCTTCTCCATCCCGTTGTTTTTCTTCTCGGTGCCGCAGCCTCCTCGCTTGCACCTCGGTAACGGAGCCTGGCAGTGGCGGCGGCAGTGGTGAACAGCTACCCCAAACCGGCCCCAAGGATGAGGCCTGCTGCGAGGGGGGTCTGTGAACCGACCCCAGCCAGGGCCCAGCTGCAATGGTTTCCAGGGCTGCTGAGGCTTGAGCTGGGGCAAAAAGACGCCCTCACTTCAACTGTGCAGCCTCCGCAGACCTGTGGCTGGGGCCCGCTTCTACCAAGAGGCCCCTCTTTGCAAAACTCACTTCTTTTCTCTTAGTCCCTTGATTCCCGTTCTACAGAAAAATACAATTAGCCCCACTTAGGGGATAGGGCGAGGAGCAAATGAAGTACTATGTAGAAAAGCAATTTGAAAACGGTAGCTATAAGGTGACACTGTCATTTGTTTGACTCCCCTCAGGCTGCCCCAAGGGCGCCCAACTCCAGAGGGAGGCTTGCCCCCTGCTAAGCCAAAGGCTGAGCAGCAGGTCTGACTGCTGCTGCTGCCCCACAGAGTCCAGAACTTTCACAGCAGGAAAGCAGGTCACGCCCCAAACAGCTCCAGGTTCCCTCACCTAGATCTGGAATTCCATCAGAGGTCAGCGTGTTTGTTCCCTACATGTGTACAGGGTGTGGGCAAGCCTCCAAGTAGGTGGTGCCTCTAAGGTGACCAGACGTCCCGCTTTGGGGCGTTTTTAAAAGTCCCAATTTTTGGAAAGAATGCACAACAAGCTAGGGAACGGTCTATTTGGCCCATATCGACCAAATTTTTAATCAAGAACCCCACCCCCGGTCAATGGTGTCCCACTTTAAACCTGGTCACTTTACTCTAGGCACAGAAGGGAGACAGTGGAATGCGAGGGACACAGCCGTCCCACCTGCAGCAGCCCCGGGCCAGGTGCCAGCGTTTCTGCGGGTTCACCTCAGCGGCACTCCCTGTGAGCTGGCACAGGGGCCGGCGGAGGGCACACAGTCCATCCTTCCGTCCAAACCAATTTCCCTGAATGCTCAGCCTGCCTCTTTTTCTCATTACCAAGCCTCCTGGAAACAGAGCCCTGCCTCGCTCTGGCAAGCCTCAGGAGCAGCAGCTAATATGTTTTAAAGATGTGTGGAAGGACAGATTTTAAAGCCAAAAAAACGTAGTAAGCCTTAATCTTGAGGTAGCAAGCATTTATTTTTTTCAACTTCTCATTTTTCTTTCATTCAACAGATTGCAGGCTTTAAGATAAAAGTACCAATAGCCTACAGTAATTTCTAATCAGGACTCTTTAAACCCTCTCCATATTACTGTATGATAAAGAAGGATGGGGGGAGGGGTACTTTTGTCCAAACAAAAACTGACCTGGGATATAGCTTGCTGCCCCCTGCCTCCTTGGTCCTCCACCACAAACAGAGAAGAAAACCTTTCACTCAAGGCCCAGCCAAGCCAATGGAATGGGACCATGTGGCCTCCTCCCATGCTAAAGGGGGCCAGTTTTATGTGTTGCCTCTTCCCGGACCACTTATCTAAAGGAGGCCTTGTACAGCCTTCTCCCTCGGTGCTACAATACGGCATCCCTGTGACTGCAGATGCAGGGCCATCTCCGTGAAGCTAGAATTCAGAGAAGGCCCATTGCTTGAGACCCCTTTAACCCTGGGGGTTCTCTTCTGAGGCCCAAAGGGTTTAATCTGGTTCCAAGATATCTGATTGGTGGTTAATCATCTGGTATTTAATAACCAATCAAGACACAAGGTTCATATATCCAACTGAAGCCTGGTGGCACAGGGGTTAAGCTGCTGGACTAACTGCAAGCTCAGCAGTCTGAAACCACCAGCTGCTCCTTGGAAGAACGATGGGGCTTTCTACTCCCCCAAAGAACTATAGTCTCTGAGACTCATAGGGGCAGTTCTACCTGTCCTGTAGGGTCATTATGAGTTGGCATCGAATTGGATGGTCTGCTTTTCGTAGCTAGAAGAGGCTCTAGTGCAGAGGTGAACGGGCTGGATGATGCCTACCACCTAGAGTTTCAACTTCTAGCTCTGTTGCTACAGACTCTGGGCAAGCTAGTCCTCAAATTGGATGCCAATTTCCTCATAGATAAAATGGAAGTAATGATCATCGCAGTAATAACCTACCCACCTCACAGGGGGGGTTGTCTTCTGAAGGAAAAATAAACGAAGGTGCGTTAGGTGCCACACGGAGGGAGAAGAGGACAAGTGCGTGACAACGCAGCGTGGTGCTACACTCTGCTGCTGGAAACGTGTGAGCCCATACCCACAGCCGCTTGGTTGGAGGGTGGTTTGAATTCTAAGATTACACAGTGCATGCCTCTGGTTTCAAGGCGGGTGGAGACTCCAACCTCAGAAGGAAATCCACAAGACTCACTCTGGATTCAAGGTTCTCCACAATCTACATGCATCCTCCTCTCCAAAGAGACCTCAGACTACATGCCCGGGCCAGCTCTCCGGCGCACTCACTCAGCCATCAGAAGCAGGCCAAGCATGCCGGTGTTCTGTTCTCCGCGGACAGCCCGGCGGCTTTCCCTTTGCCCGGGCTGCTCAGCCTTCAAGACAGCTCAAGACCTAGCCGTCCACAAGCCCCCTGTCTGCTCGAGCCCAGGAAGCGTTTTCTTCTGGCTCCTCCCAGGTTTTTGGCTTTTACATAGCATTCATCCATATATTGATGAGATGAGGAGACTTTGAAAAGTTCATGGGAAAACACCATTAACTTTTAATTCCATCTTCCACGCAATTTTTGAAGCTCCCTCATCCATGGTCCATGTGATTTGGTTTTATAGACCAGACTCAAATATAAGTAACTCAAAAGAAAGGATATGCTCACCTTTCTTAGTATGTGCCCAAATGAGTAGGGCGGTAAGCATGTAGTAGGGGCTTGATGTTTCAGGAAGGCACAGGTGGCTCAAAGCCAACCCATTATCAGTCTTTTAAAACAAAACTCATTGTTTCAAATCAGCTGCCCTTCGGACCAGCACTCCCTCATCATTGCGTAAATATTTCAGGGCTCTCTCCCCAGACCTAGCCAGGTTTGTGATTGAATCTGTCATGTGTTAGCTGTGGGATCTCGAACTTCTCTGTGCTTCCGTTTCCAGCACTTTATAGGGTATGAGAAGGAAATGAGGTTATACATGTTGGGGTCTGGCAGTCATTACTCTATACATATTCATCATTATTAATATCTTCCTGAAATTCAACTCATCTACAACATCCCCAAAAGGCATTTTTGCAGTGTGCTGAGTCGATACTGAAAGTACCTGGCCAATTAATTGATTCATTTAAACTAAATAATGGGAAGTGACCAGTTATCAGAGCACACAGCGCATTCTCTTCATGCACCTGGCCCCGTAGGTTGCTCACGTGAGAGACAATCAAGTTTCTCAAGGCAGCCCTCCCTCTCTACTACTGAGCAATTTCCTCACGATGATATAGAATCTTTAACTCTTCTATACCCTCCAAAGCTAACAGAGCTTCTTTAAGTGTGCCCACACATGAAGAAATGACTTCCCCAGTGGTCTGAAAAAAAGAAAGAAAGTCTTAAGCAAAGCAGATTCACTACCAGCCATCAAGGTCGTACAGAGGCACCAGCCCCTCCATCTGCCCACGGAGGAAGTTCCTTCTTCGGTTGGATTCTCCAGGCTGACCCAGGCATGAACCAAACCCTGTCTCAAGCCCGCCAGTTATGACCATACATTTATCCATCACATCATCTTTTTTTTTAATTCCGCTTTTCATCAATTCAACTTTTGTCCGCCAATTTTTCTTTTCTTTTGCTGCTACGTTTCAGTGAGTTTTAATTAAGATCTGTTTTAATGCATGGAGTAAAAGGCATAGAACTCCTCGATCATGAGATAAAATGAAGCTGCTGACAAGAAAGGGCAGCCCAAATTCACACGATGACATTCAAAAGAAAAAAACCTGGCAGCATTCAAGACAGTTACCATGAAAGGGATATTCTACTTCCATAGCTCATCCACAGTGTCTGCCACTAGCTTTCACTCAGTCAGTGTTTACATATGACCCTGGGTCTGAGTCTACTGTAGCTTTTAGGGTGATGTGAGTTCCCCTAAATCTTCATCTCAGGATATCTCTGAGATGAAGAGCACAGAGGTCAAGCCTGGGTGTAATAACAGGTTTCTCCACTTTCTAGCTATGGGATGCTGGGCAAGTTACCCAGCCTCGCTATATCTCATGCCATCGTGTATAAAATGGGGGAAATAACTGTGCCTACCTAGCACTGGTATAATCATTCCATTAACCTATTAAGTAAATCTTACCTCCCTTCTGATTTTTCTACTCTTAATTGTTTAGTCCAGTGCTCAGCCATAATACACACTCAATAAACATTAATTATTATTACTCTCATCTGTGTATACTACACACTAATCAAAACTAATAGGTTAATCATTTTGAAAGTCAATGCTTTTATTGTGAAAGCCAGTCAGTTTCCAGAGCTGGCCACAAAAATTAGGTTTACATTGGTCATTACAGAGCCAATGAAAAGCAAATTGAAACAAACACCAGCCGTTGAAGCTTCAGACTTGTGCACGTGGACACTAAGACATTGGGGTTGGGGAGCTGACGCTCTTACTTAAGCAGCATGATTCCAACCGAGTCAAATGCTTCGTCTCACCTTCAGGAAGCACAGTGGTCTTCCAAGTTAACAGGAGAATCAGGCCAAGCAAATGTTACACATTAAAATGTCTATAGAAGGCAAAATGTAAATGCTTCCCCAGCAGCTCACACAGGAGTGTTACTCGTATCTAGAAGGTCTACTAGTCATGTAATTAAAAAAAAATTTTTTTTAACTCCTTGAAAAGAAAAACCGTTCTTAAAATTCTTATTCAGGGACAAGAGCGCAAATGTGCGCTTTGCATGTGACAAAATTAAAATTAAGTGAGATTATATGTTAGCACATTTGGCCTCTACCCACATTAGCATAGCTACCAGAGCTTGTACAATTCAGCACAAAGATACTCCGACACATCTAGGCAGCAGTCAAACATTTTACTTCCCTGAAGTACGCTGACTACTCGTTTGCGTGAGCATTCCATTCTTCTGTCTAACTTCTTCGGAAGTGAGGAGAAGGAAGACACACTGACCCTCAAGCCCAGCAGG
This sequence comes from Echinops telfairi, assembly GCF_000313985.2. Classification (NCBI taxonomy): domain Eukaryota; kingdom Metazoa; phylum Chordata; class Mammalia; order Afrosoricida; family Tenrecidae; genus Echinops; species Echinops telfairi. The sequence goes on along the minus strand of NW_022104341.1, from coordinate 27,218,583 downwards.
AGCATGTCATTTCCATGACGCTACTTACCTGCGGTGGCCAAGCAGGAACTCATCAGGACAACCAGGACAATCCCGTAGCAGGAAGTCATGTTCACTTCCCCGACGCTGGGTCTCAGCCGGCAGCCGCAGTCTCCGATCCCAGAACACCTCTGTAGGCCAGGAGTTGCTGTAAAATGTCCTCTGTCCAATTTGTAAACTGCCTGTAAAAACAAACAAATTTCACTTAGGAAACGTAATGCAAAAAATTCGTTTCGTAAGCAAACACATATGAAAGGTAAATAGATGATTTCAGAAAACATAGGAAAATGAATGTGTCTTAAAAGATTCCACACCCATTGGTAGAGGACATTTGTGTGTGTTGTGTTGACTTTGGCTATAAATGCATTCATGGATGAGGTGGAGCAAGCAGGAGACAGTTATGAAACTTTCTTAAAACACCTTGAGGGGCTGAGTCACTGGGCCTGGGGAACAGAACCATAATGGGGGATGGGGCACCAAGGTCAAGGCCAATTGCCATTGTTCACCAAGACAATGTTCCACACACTAATTTGGTGAGGAGCAACTGCGGTCTTAAAAGCTCATGAGCATTCATCTAAGGTGCAATTATTGGTCCTTCCCCTGTGCAGAGGAAAGAAGAGTGACCGAAAACGAAACAGAATGGACCATTCGATCATCAGTGTCCACAACCCTGAGAACAGAAGAACTACATGGTGCCCAGCAACCCCCACCAACTGCTCCACGAAAGATCACATGAGACGGTCCTGAGTGGAACGGAAGTAAAACTCATGAACGAGGACAGGCTTACTGATCAGATAGTCTTAGAGGACCGTCCACCCCACTCTCATCCCCCAGGACCCTGGCCCTTACCCTTCAGATCCGGGACTGAATTCACCCCTGTGTAGGAAATAACCATTTGAGCTCAAAATGGAAGCATTGACCCAAGGACTAAGTGCTGAGGGTGAGGAAAGGAGAATGGAGAGAAACAGGAAACAACACAGGGAGGCGACAGGATGAGGCGAGGGCAATGGATGAGTTGAACCAGAATGTGTATGAAGTGCTGAACATGAAACTACCATCTGTAAACCTTCACCTAAGTCACAAGGAAAAGTTGTGGGTTGTTTTTTTTTTTAAGAGAGATGCCAAACCCCCAAAAGCTCACTGCTGCTGTGTCTGTGCAGACTCATAGCAACCCTACAGGACAGAGCAGAACTGCTCACGCCATAGGGTTTCTAAGGCAACGGCCTCATCTTTCTCCCAGGGAACAGCTAGTAGGCTTGAACTGCTGACCTTTGGGTCACCAGCCCAATGCTTAGCCCACCCCACCACCAGGCCTCTCTGGAAAACGCCAAGGCAATCCTAAAACAAATGAGAGTGAGGGAGTAGGTGATAATGACCTAATAAAGAATTTTCTGGCAAAGGAGACAGCTTCTTTTTAACATTTTATGTTTTGAGCTTTAAAATAAAATTTTAGAAATATCAAAGTAATGAAAGATACACTTGTAATATAATGGCATTGTTTTGTAAAATAATAAAGTTGTTTTGTGGCATTAAAGTTATCAAGAACACTCGATACAAGCATGTCCTTAACATCAGCAAGCAAACCTAATCAACTCTGATTAGAGTTGTTACAATCTCAAGGTTACAATCATAAAGTTATCGCAAAAATCAGTTAAAACACTAGTATGTCTGCAATCATACTGAAAATTGAAAATGCCAGCTTCTTGTTTGAATAGCTTGCCATTTTAACAAGAGCACAGTCTTCCTTGCCTCTCACCCTAGCGGAGACCGGACTCCTGTAAAGTCCCTGGAATAAAGAAATCCGTGGAGATTAGCTTTAACATTTCCTCCCTGACTCTAAAGAGTGCCTTAATTAGATACTTCGCAGTACGCGTCCCAGCTTTATAACCCCGGATCTGGTACAACCCACAGAAGTTGTTTAGGACAGCAAACGTTTATTGAGTTACCCAGGATGTCCCTGGCAGAGACTGGGTGGTATAAACTGAAGCACTTGGCTACTAAGGGAAAGGTGGCAAGTTGAAAGGAGTCCACCTAGAGTAAGGTGACCAGATTTAAAGCGGGACACCATTGGCGGGGTGGGGGTGGGGGGGTGTCTTGATTAAAAATTTAGTCTATATAGACCAAATAGACTGTTCCCTAGCTTGTCGTGCATTCTTTCCTAAAATCGGGACTTTTTTAAAACGCCCAAAAGCGGGGCATCTGGTCACCTTAAGGCACCTAAGGTAAGGTGACCAGATGTCCTGCTTTTGGCAGGACAGTCCCAATTTTTGGTGTTTTAAAAACATCCCGATTTTTGGAAAGAATGCACGACAAGCTAGGGAATGGTCTATTTGGTCCATATAGACCAAATTTTTTCATCAAGAACCCCCACCCCACCCCACCCCCGTCAATGGTGTCCCGCTTTAAATCTGGTCACCTTAACCTAGGAAGAAAACCCTAGCTAGTGACATCTGAAAAATAAACCACTATTGAGGCAGAAAGAAACAAGGCCTCACCCTATTGGACCTCAGAACCGACAGAGACACAGTCGTCAAACAGCTTTGTACTGGTAACTAACAAGTATGTAGGCCAACGGGACAGAACCGAGAACTCCCCTGAAAATCCCTCCACCTGCGGTCAGCTGATCTTCAACAAAGGAGCAAAGTGCAGCAACATTGTTAGAGACCGTCTCTTTAACAAATCCAATTGTCAAAATGGCATAACCCACACCTCGCACCATACACACACACACACACACACACACACACAAAGCACATTCAAGTGGATCAAAGATTTAAATATAAAACCTAAAACTATAAATATCATGGAAGAAAAAATAGTGCCCTGTTAGATAGCATAAATCAAATACCAAACGTAACTCACACTGCACAAACAGCAGAAGACAAGCTAGATGAATTGAGCCTCCTAAAAATGAAACACTTAGACTCACCAAAAGACTTCTCCAAAAGAGAACTTACAGACTGGGAAACAAATTTTAACAATTTATCTACCACGCACTGGTCTCTAAAATGTGTGGAATGCTTTCACACCTCAACGACACAAAGGCAAACAATCCAATCTACGGGACACGAAGAGTCACAGAAGATATGACATCAGGTAGTCAACAACCGCATGAAGAAATGCTCACAATCATTAGCCACTAGAGAAATAACATATCATCTGGCAATCAAGAAAAGAAAACGACAAATTCCATTGAAGGTGTGGAGAAGCCACACCTCTCGAGCACTGTTGGTGGAATTACAAAAATGGTACAACCGATGTAGGATATGGTATGGCGCGTCTTTAAAAAAAAAGCAAAAATATAGATAGTCTATGATCCAACAATCCCACTACTAGGTATCTATCCTAGAGAAATATAAGCTGTGACAAGAATAGACAGGTGCATACTCCAATACCATTCACAATATCTAAAAGCAGCCGCCTAATGCTCATCAGTGAATGCATGGATGAGCCAGGGTACACACACACACAATGGAGTACTATGCAACAGGACAGAATCGTGCTGAATCTACAAAACACCTCAGAACATGGACGAACCTGCTAAGCGAAATAAATTGATCACGAAAGGGCAAATGTCGTATGATACCACTACTGTAAAAAGGCAAGAAAAGGCTTATACACAGACACATTATGTTAAGAGTTATCAGGGCTGGCAGAGGGGAGGAAGGGTAAATCATTCACTGGAAAGCAGGCCTGTCTCAGGAGGCTGCTCTGGTCAGGATCACAACAGGAGGCTGGACAGAGTGGGAGGAAAATATAGGATAAGATTCAAAATCATGAGAAACACCAAACTTATGAATAGAGACTGGTAAAACCCCAAGGTGCGAGTCCTTAAACACCCTTCAACCTAAAACTGACCCCACTCCTGGGGCTCACCTTGCAGGCAAATAATAGAGAGGGCTACAAACGGGAACAACGGTGTCCGGGAGGAAGGCCCTCCTCAGAACTGTGGTATTCCAAGGAGACTAGGCAGGGAGCATTTGTCAAAAACTGAAAGTCCGAAGTCGCGAAGGGAAGTACAGAAGGGTGAATGGAAACAGGGAGCCAGGGAAGAAGAGCTATGACACTGAGGGTATTGGACTAATGTCGTGAAAGGAAACGCATCAGTGTTGTTGTTGAATAGGAAACTAATGTGCTCTATAAACTTACACCCAAGCCATAACAAAACAGCTAAAAAAAACACCCTATGAAGCACAATTCTACTCTGACACACAAAGGGTAGCCACGTGGTGGATCCGATGGATGGCAACTGGTTTGCCTTTTGGGTTTTTATGGTCCAATCCGTCATCCAATGCAGCAATGGGACATGGTTCTTTCTTGTCAAGAATAAAAAATTAACCAATAACTGGATAAAAGCTCAAGGACCCTGTCTGATCAGAGCCCTGGGCAGGAGAGGTTCATGGAGTGTCCAAGAACCGCCTCAGACAGCTAGCAGGCAGCCTTGCTCCCCTCACTCAGGAAGTAACACTCCACGAAGCCCACTTCAGACTGTCAGGGAAAGGTATAGGGCCCTTGTTGACACAGAACCAAAAAAAATCTAAAACCAATGGCAAAGTGAGTTTCTCGTTAAATCGTCTGAGCACAGCCCATCAAGGGTTGGGAGCGCGATGTGCAAAGTGGCTCTTTGCAGCAGGCGAACAGCAGCTGTCTCCTGAGTAGGAAGGAAGCAAGGAAAGTCCCTGAGGGTGGGGTCAGGATGGCGCAGAGCTTCTGCACTCACTCCCCCTCGGGGTGCTGTCCGTGTACGAGGGTGACAGTCCAGAAATGACAACAACAAAGTTTAATTTCAAAAAGAGCCTCTTAGGACCTTTTCACGATTAAGCTATTAGATATGAGGGGCACTATGGTTCTACCTTGGATTGACAGTGGTTAAAAGACGGGTATGACTAGAACATAAGTTATGTTGGTGTTAGTTGCCATTAAGCAGGCTCCATTAAGTAGGTGAACTTTTGAGAAAAGAATTGGGGTTAGAGGATTGTGGCTCAAAGCCTTCCTAGGTGGGAATCCACACTGCCACTAACCAATGGGGTGCTGGTCAGATTATCTTTCATGTAAGAACCTATCCTATGGGTTGTTATGAAAACTAAAAATGGTGGGGGTGGGGGGGTTGTGAAGTGCTCAGCGCAGTGGTTCTCAACCTTCCTAATGCCGTGACCCTTTAATACAGTTCATGTTGTGGTGACTCCCCCACAACCATAAAATTATTTTCATTGATATTTCGTAACTGTCATTTTGCTACTGTTATGAACCAGGCAACCCCTGTGAAAAGGTCGTTCAATGCCCAAAGGGGTAGCAACCCACAGGTTGAGAACTGCTGGTTTAGAACCATGCCTCTAACTCAAAAGCTCACTGTCATAAAGTCAATTCCAGCTCATGACGACCCTATAGGGCAGAGCTGAACTGCCCAAGTGGGGTTCTGAGACTGCAACTCTTTATGGAAGTCGAAAACCTCATCTTTCTCCCTCAGAGTGGCTGGTAGTTTCAAACTGCTGACTTTGTGGACAATGCTTAACCAGTGCACCACCAGGGGTCCTCATAACCCTGCCTAGCAAACATTATCAGCAACCAAATGTTCGCAGGTAGCACAAACGATGTGCACTACACGGCTAACCTAAGGTTGACAGGCTGAAGCCACCCAGCTGTGCTGTGGAAGCAAAGGCCTCTCCCTCACTGTCACTGGGTCCATGCCAAATCAGAGCGACCCTACCAGTCAGGGTACAACTGCCCTTGTGAATTTCTGAGACTGCCACTCTTTCCAGGAGTAGAAAGCCCTGGATTTCTCCCTCAGAATGGCTAGTGGTTTCAAACTGCCAACCTCTAGGATCACAGCCCAACACATACCCGCTCTGCCACCAGGGCTCCTTGGTGATGTGCTTTTGTTAAGATTGCCACTGCTGTCGTTAGGTGCCTCTGGGTCAGCTCGGACTCACAGTGACTCTGTGGACAGCAGCACGGGACACGGCACAGTCCTTTGAAAACCCTACAGGGCAATTCAGCTTTGTAGCACATGGCCACTATGCCTAGGAACGACCCCAGCATTATCGCTGATTGCCCATCCCTCTGGAGTTATCTGCATGGATACAGAGAGACACTGCAGTGTAACTATTTATGTTACTCTGCTACAGCAGAGTTCTGTCGCATAATCAGTCCCATCTTCTGTTTACATTCATCGTTGTTGGCATTGTCAGGAATCCTACGACAGACGGTAAGAGATAAGCTAAGAATGGAATCAGTAAAAAAAATTAAAAATTGCCAAACTGAAGCACAGGTATAATACGCTAATCTCAAAAACTGACTAATTTATAAAGATGCTTTTGGGAGCCATAAAATTGAGTTCATCCCTGGAAGTTCAACATTTCTATGGCCATCATACCTCACCTCAGGTGAACTGAACGCCTCCTGGGTTCCCTTAAAGAGGCCACAGCACAGAGAACATCTCCTTATTTCTAAAAACTCAAGACTTCCTGAATGGGTGGATTCTAAAAGAACAGCCTACATCATCAAACACATAAGACAGCTTTCATAAAGCAAGCCTATAAGCAGACATGGTGCAGGGAAGTATTTAATATAGCTCTTCTAGCCAAAACCTTTGTTTCTTCCACCAAACAACCCTTTCTTAATGGGTCTGAGAAGGGAGGGGTGGGGGCCGGAGAGATAAGATTCAATTGTAAGTGATTGTTAACAGGTTTGATTAGGATTGCCAACCCATTGGGTATAAAAATAGCCATCTCAGAAACAGGGAGAAGGGTAATCTCGCCATCAGACAAGCCAGGAGTAAAGTGTGACCCAAGATCCCGGGGCATTGGACCTCCTTGACTCAGGAAATAGTTGTGGCACTAGAGGTGCAGCAGCAGCCAAACCAAGAACCAGAGCATGAAGCAGAGCATGAAGCAGAGTGGTGAACGTCCCAGCCCACAACGCAATTAAAGCTGAGCGTCTCTGGGCAGGAGGCCGATTTGTGGAGTGCAGTGCCTTCAGGCTTGCTGACTCACTAAACCAGAGCTCAGTATCTTTGGGCTGAGTGGAGTGGTGCACCCTTGGGCATGTATTGGTAGCTCTGAAGGAGCTTTGGTAACAGTGCATAAGCAGGACAGAGGACAACTGGACCATGTGGTTTCCAGGCCAAAGACCAGAGAGGCCTGCCTGCAGGAGTGGTGAAGAGGCTGTTTGCATCTCAATAATTACATCTGGAATCCTGAGCATGTGTAACCTGTTAGTCTCCTTAATAAACCCTATAATCATGTGAGCTGTGTGGCCATGACACTGCACTGTCAGTCCCAGCTCCAGCGAGTGCTGTGGGAACGGCAGCTGGTGGCGGCAGAATTGGTAAGGGAAGTTGGGGGGCCAGGGGGAGTCTGGCTCAGCCTCACAGGAATCGTCCTGGGGCTGCTGAAGCGGATGGAGATTTTCCTTCCCCCTGTGAAGTCGGAGAGGTCGTACCCCACCCCACATCACATTCTTCCTTTTACAGGCGATCTCAGAAGACAGCCTCCCAGATCATTTTTAGATGGCACATAAACTGTGATTGGCACGAGGCGTGTGGACATAGTTAATGAGCTTGTGGCACACCCCCACCCCACACCCACCCACAGCTTCAGAGGGTCTGAAGGACTGTGCCATGTTAATCCTGCGGCGTACACCAGGTCAGAGAGAACCTGTGGAGAAGACAGGCCAATGATTCTATTAAAAATACAACATGCAAATCGCTGATGAGAATATTGGGCAATTATTAAAATGCAGCAATTACCGATATACTACACAGCCAAGGTAAACAGGTTTGTTGCCCAGAGGCAAACCGCAGCAGGTTCACACCAGATCTTAAAACATCTCTCTCCGAGGAAGTCCGAGGCAAGTTGAAACGACCCACGACTGTTTCTGACAGAGGGAGCTTTTCTTCTCGCAGCATAAACGCTCCTCCGCAAAGAACTGTGTTCCAAAAGACAACAAACTGCAGAGGGCGCTCTTCTAATCTCCCCAGTGTGGGGACAGGGCCCTAAGGTGGGGAGAGGAAGGGAAGGGTGTTCTTGACACACCCATTCAACTGGCACACACCAGTTCCTTACCAGACAACTTGGGACCTGGCTCTCCAGAGGATGAATGCCGAAGGATCAAAGGCTTTCACAGGTTATCCTTTTGAAATAAAACCAGGGCAATACAAGCTCGCCTTCCTTCTGCGAAGGTCATTGACATCACACTTTGCAAAGTCAGAGAACACCCAAACCTGGATTGCTGACCTGACCAGTGAGTCAGAATGAGCCCGGGGGGCATCATGGTTACAGTAGGCCATAATCCAAAAGGTCAGCAGTTCGAAACCACCAGCCACTCCTTGGGAGAACAACTGGACTTTCTACTCCTGTAAACAGTTACCGTCTCGAAAAAACCCAAGGGCAGTTCTATTCTGTCTTACAGGGTGGCTGTGAATCAGCATCATTTGAGAACAGTGAGTTTGTTTTTGTTCGAGTGGGGCAGGAGGAGCCCTGGTGACACAGTGGTTACGTGTTGGGTTTCCAATCTCAAGGTCGGCTATTCAAAACCATCAGCAGCTCTGCAGGAGAGAGACGAGACCTTCTCCCATAAAAATTTACAGTCTTGGAAATCCACAGAGGCGGTCTAGCCTGCCCTGACAGGGCCACAATGAGTCAGAAATGACTGGATGGTGGTGAGTTTGGTTTGGTTATTTTAGTGCGTTAGAATGGACTCAATGTCACTGTGCTTGGTTGGAGAGCCCTTTGAACTGTATAAACGAGGTACTTCCTTTAGCAACAGAGAAGATACTCCAAGATTGTGAAAGGACAATAATTAGATGACAAGTATAATGTCCGGCATTGTGGTTCAAGGATAGAATTCCTGCTTTCCATACAGGAGGCCCAGGTTCAATCCCTGGCCAATGCATCTAATGTGTAACCCTCTTCTGTCAGGGGAGGCTTGTATCTTATTGCTATGATGCTGAATAGCTTCCAGACTTAGATGGACTAGGAAGAACGGCCTGGCTATCCACTTGGGAAAATCAGCCAAAGTAATGTGCTGCTCAACATTCAATGGCTATCAGAACTTGGAGTATTCACAACCAACAGAAATGAATTCTGAAGCCTTAGCCTTCTTTTAAAAAAAAAATCAGATGAATGCGCTACTAATTCTTCCCATTTTGAAATTTCCCTGTTTCCCTCACCCTCTGAGGGTGCTGCTTGCCCCTCTCCCCCCACACCAGCCTCAGTAATCCAATCAATAAGACAGGAATTACCTGAAAAACCCTACCCAACTGTGTCCTTAAAACATCTAAGGGTTAAATCAATGTTCATATTCAAAACGACTAATTGGAGACAATATTCTCAGAATGGAGAATGTTTTCAAAACAATAAATCTTGCTCCATCTGAGAGGGAAATTGTTACAAAATGAAAGTCTAGCATTATGAGCCAATTAAAATAATAATAATAATGTATTAATTCCCCTGGCATAGTTGCTGCTTAGCTAGACTAGGGGACTTCACAACATTCCTAGAAAAATTCCATTATCTTCTCATTCCATTTCTCCATGAACTTTATGAAGCTCCTTTGCATACATGAGATAATTCAAAATCAGAACTAAATCTCAACTTGTAGCCAATCAATTTCTTGATGAAATTAAATATAGGAATGGCTTTTCGAGTTGGAAGAGGTCAATATGATTTTATTGATGGAGGAACCATTCCAAGACCCCGAAACCAGTATTTGCCCCAAATAAACCCACTGCTATTGAGTCAATGCCAACTCATAACAACACTGTAGGGCAGAGCAGAACTACCTTTTGGGGTTTCTGAGACTTTACGTCTTTACGGGAGCAGACAGCCTCAATTTTCTTCCACAGAGTGACTGGTGGGTTCAAACTGGTGACCTCCCGGTAACAGCTCATGGCCCACTCTGCCATATGGTCTAATCAGGGCTGGAAGCTACAACTATTTCCATGGCCATGTAATCTATCTTCTAGCTCCAGGTCTGTCACCACATATTGGGGGCCAGTTCTCTGCCCGTCGGCACTCAAATGACCCTTGGTAATCCCGCGTGGCTCAAAGGAAATGCAAAGGACGAAGTGAAGCCCCAGCCTGTGCATGCTCGTACCCTGACAGTGATGCTAGTCAGCCGCCAAAGGAGGGTGGAGGGCAGGAAAATACGTGATGGATGCGAAGGTGTGAACAACTGACATCGTATTCAGGGGCATAGAAAATAGCCACTCTCTAAACTCACACAGTAAATAATAAAGTTGCTGTAACTTGGCCATGACACGGTTTTCAAAGAGATGAAAGTGTCTCCACTGCCATTTCAGTGACTTCTTTTCTTTTCTTTTTAACGCTCATATACACCATTACATCCGCAAATGGTTAAATGAAGAGCTGGTGGCAGAATTGTTCTGATGGCTATTCAACATGCTCTTCGGGGGATTTGGACAAGTAGAGGATGGATGACATCACTATCTCACTGGCGCACAGGAGGCACAACAGATACTGTTGTTTGTCTGATGACATTCAGATGCCCTTTCAGACCTGTACACACAGAAAGGCACCTTACTGAGTCACAACGGCAACTCTCGGATTTCTCTCTTACACAGAAGGGCGGGCTGACCCCAAACATCCCTTTTCAGCCAGACCTGGCACAAAGAGAAGGGAGAGTCCTGCATGTGGAAAAGAAACCCATACTCAACAAAGGTATTTACAGAGCGCTACTATGTTCCAGGCCCTCTATGAGGGGCCAAGGGGGGGAGCGGAAAATAAAAAGGGGGCCAAAAACCCTACTCTCATGGAGCTTACGTTCTAGAAGTGGCACCGTTTCCTAGTTTAGGCCAGCCCATTTGCAGGGCCTCGTTCCTTCTTTCAACGAGTCATGCTGGGTCGGGAACTGGGGTATAATGACAGAGCAAAGAGGCCCATTCTTTGCCCCGGCATGTTCAATGTCTGCTGGAAGAAACTGGCAATCAAATAAGCGCAAGGGTCCAATTACCCGCTGTGATAAGGGTACTGAGGAGAAGCCTCAAGGTCAGAGGAGGGGAAACACTACAGATAGATGGGTCCCGGGCACTGGGGGGAGAAATACAGCAGGGGAAGACTGAGCTGTTAAAGATCTCCTTGGACACTGTGTGGAGAACAGACCAGAGAGGGTCCAGAGTGGACCAGAGAAGATCCGTAAAGATGCTGATGGCAGGCCAGACAAGAAAACATGCACGGAGGGGTAGACCAGAGTGGAGTCTCCCTCTCTTCCTTTTGTGAGGCGGTGATAATCACAACCCCACCTCACCTCCCATCAAGAATCAAAGGGAGAAAGTACACACACAGAATGAAAGCTATCATTATTTATCATTAGCAGGCTGTCCCTAGCCAAGAGAATTATTACCTTGAGACCTAAGATTAATTAAAGTCCAAACATGCTGGGGCTGCTCGTGGCAAAAAAAGAGCGGAGGAAGGTTCCTTGTGAACCAACTGAACACCCCGTGGGAGAGGGAGGAGGCACAGAGGGCATGAGGCTGGACTCCACCCTCCCCAGCGCCTCTCCCGCAGACTCTCAGAAACAAGGTGGGCTGCACCTCCAGGGACCACGGACACATCTCTGGCCCCAACATCCTCAGGGACCTTAGGGTTGAGGGTTGGACTTGAGTCCATTTGGATAGTTCTTCCTTCCACCCAGCACAACAGGCCTCCCAGCAAAATGCAGCAAAAGAGCGGCAGAGGTGTGGGTCCATGTTGCCAGGTGGGCAAAGACCAGGTTTCACTCCTCTGGAAACCGCAAACTAGAAGGGATGCCTCGCCCACCCTGACAATACGCTACGAACCACCTGTCACGTTCAAGTTGCTTTGGGGTTTTCTTTCGAATGAGGACCTCAACTTTCTCAGCTGGAATTAATAGAGAGTAAGACTTGGGGGTTCAAACTCTGCCATGCCCAGACTTTGGGTAGGTCAGTCATTTAGTCTCCACCATTCTTCATCTGTAAAATATGAACGGAAATTTTATTGTGATATATGCGACAGAATATGGCCTTGGTACCTAGAACAGCACCTGGTCCACAAAGTATGTTTTAAATAGTCTTGGATGCTACTGTCGTTAAAATACACCTAAAACTTTCAAAAAGTAAATAAAACTACTCAAGTCAGAACTCATGGCCACCGAGTCGACGCTGACTCACAGCAACCCCCCAGAACAGGGTAGCACTGCCCTGTGGGTTTCCCAAACTGGAAGTCTCTACGGGAGTAGAAACCCTTGTTTTTCTCCCATGGAGGGGCTGTTGGTTTCGAACTACTGATGTTGCATTTAGCAGCCCAGCGTGTATCCACTACACCACCAGGGATCCTCCGCTAATGCCAATGTAAGTGATACTTTGTATTACATCTGTTAATTTTAAGATTAGATTTTTATGTCACCTACAATTTCAAAATTTCCCTCAATCACAAAAAAAATAAGAAAAATGACTCCAAATTCAGTGTGCCAATATGGGTGCTAAGAAACTCAAAATATCGCAAAGCTGTGTCCCGAGAGACGTTAGGCATATTTCTGGTACAAGTTACAGGGATCTCACTATATGGAGCTTGTCTGGCTCACCGCATGATTTGGACATGAGCCCCCATGGTTTCAGACAGAGCATGACAGCGGGGCGAGCTAAGGAACCCTGTCTGGCTCGGCCACCAAACGAAGCAAGCTACCCAGAACAGGGACCATCTGTCACTAGAAAGGCCTAACTCTTGGAAGTTGCCATGTTCGAGCACACGTGAATATTCTCAGTCATGCTCTCTGACCTTCGCAAGCACCTGGCTATTGGAGAAGGGGAAAGAAAAAAAAGTTTGGGGCAGGGGTACATCCTTTAGGCTGTTAGTAGAGTATTTTATACAGAGTAAGTGGTAACTGAACTAAAGCCCTGAGGAAGGCCCTCAAAATGGACTAACACTGTGGCCGCATCACTGAGCTCACACACAGGCACAACTGTTAGGGCGGTGAAGCACCGGGCACTGTTTCGTTTTGCTGTGTATAAGGTCACTATGGGTCAAAGCCAACTCAGTGGTACCTGACAATAACAACAACTAAAATCGTTGATTCATACATTGCCTTAGATTTGCAAGACTTCTGCAAACATATGGATTCAGAATAAACACCCCAGCAATAGATGGCTGCTGCTGCTGCTGCTGTTGTTGTTATTGTTGTAGGTGGCTGTTGTCATTGTGGTGTTACTGTGGTAGCTGTTAAGTTCTGTCAAGTCCCTCTGACTCATAGCAACCCTATGTATGAAAGGAAATACTGCTGGGTCCTCCTCACAATTGTTCTGCTTGAGCCTACTGTTACAGCCACTGTGTCAATCCTTCTTGCAATACATTTTGTGTTAGTCCAGGTAGACTAGAGACACAAATTCATAGACACTCATATGTGGATAAGAAAGAGCTTTACATACAAGAGTAGTTGACTATTGAGAAAACATCCCAGCCCAGTCCAGATCAAGTTCCTAAGTCCGATGTTAGCTCATATGTCCAATGCCAATCTATAAAGTCCTCTTCAGACTCACACAACACATGCAATGAAACAGAATATAGGAAGTTGGCAGGCCAGTGGGTGGAAAGTCTTGTGAATCCAGTGGCGTTGTAAGCATCTCAGCACTGTCAGGGGTCTCCATGTGGCTTTTCCAGTTACCAGGGCACGGGGTCTATCAGTGTAGTGCCATGTGTCTGGTCAGTAGAGCACCTCTCAGGGAGTGAGCCAAAAGGGAAAGTGTCTCCCACCTCCAAGGAGGAAAATCCAGGAGTTCCCAGAATTCTCAGGAGAAGGCCTGGCCCACACAGAGGCCTCATTGGCTATGATCTGATCGACAGACTGGACCCCACCCCTTCACTCTTAATCCTCTCAAGTCCCAAATTGACATCAGATTATGTGACCACCACTGCACATTTCAATTATTTAACACACATTATTTGGTAAGGAAAGGGCTAACCCACCTGAGTATGTGAAGCATCAAGCATAAAAAAGACCAAGACCCCTCACATGGCATGCTATCTATTTAGTCCCACCTGGTCCTCTGAGCACACTCTCCAGCTACACTAGCCTTCATTTAGTCCCTCACCTTCCAGAACTCAATGTGCCGCCAGGGCCCTCTTAACCTGACAACCCTCTAACACCTGCAGGTCTCCGCGTAAGCATGCCATCTGCAGGGAAGACTTCTTTAGCTCCCTCAGGTGAAGTGCTACTTGAACACCTAGAATTACAGTAAAACTTATAACTCTTTATTATTTGCTTCAAAGCACAGATTTCCCACACGATCCACTCCAGAAAGAAGAACCACAGTCTACCGCGCTCATTACATCAACATGCAGTCGGCATGAACGCTGGGAGCAGGATGGACAACAAGTATAGTTACCTTCCCTGGATGCATGGCAATGAAAAGTGTAAGTAAGGGCAGTAAACTATCAGAACACTTCTCAAAAGCCAATGGCAAGCCAACAAACAAGAGCTGTGTACAAGAAAAAAACATATACTTCTTACAACCTCAAAGGAGCATCTTATAAGCTTTCTGGGCCTTACCCTTGATCTCTACAAGTTGGGCCACTAATTGCCCAGCAAGGTCAGCACTTTGAAACCACCATTTGTTCCCCAGAAGAAAGGTGGAGCTTTCTACTCTCATAAGGAGTTAGTGTGGGAAATCCACAGGGCAGGTCTACCCTGTCCTATAGGGTCGCTATGAGGTGGCATTGACTCGATGGCATGGAGTGAGTTGAGGAAGAGATTAGCAAAAAGTATTTTATTAGATTCCCTGCTGATAATTAGACAGATGAACAATAGATCCGGAAGCCTGCCTATAAAATGAGACTTTGACTACACAGGTGGAAATTTAAAATGCACGATCATGCACAGCCAGCAGAAATGGCCTAACAAAAATGGAAAGTATTATCCAAGAAAATCTTTCAACTTGACCACATACGGGTAAACAAGATACGAATACTACATTAGCTATTTATAACACCCAAGTTATGTAAACAAATAATATTTACCTTCCCAGCAACGTAAGTGCACACAAACCCTAAATTTTGTCAGTTTCTGTCTACTTTATCCAAAATTGCTATTTTTATTCTATTCCCCCAATTCCATGAACTCTACTCATTCCCCTCACACCTCAACCCAAAAGGTCACTTTTGATTAATCCTACCCACGGTTAACACTGTCTGCTTACCATTTTGTGTATAATTTGCTCTGTGTTATCTTACTTAGAATGTTTGAAATAGATCCTTTTGGCCTCAACCCTTTAATTTTAGAGATTAGCAAACCAAGAATTAGAAGAGCCATTGTCAACCTGTTCCACAGCTAGCTAGTAGCAAACCCAAAACCTGTCCACAGGTTGCTTTGTGAACCAGTCTGTGGTTGTTCACATCTACACTGCATCCGCCTGCCTCCTGGGAGGCCACACTCTGCTTTCTTCTTCTGAGGCTACATGACTCAAAGGGACCGTGTATTGAGCATCGACTGGTGTTCCAGTTTCTCATTTAATCCTTTCAGCCTCAAATGGCTTAGATAACCTTTACTGTACTATATTTTATAATAAGAAAACTGAGGCTTCAGGATGCTACACAACATATGGTCACCAGTGGACAAGCAACGATGCTAGAATTTGAGCCCAGGCTTTGGGCTACTTCATACAAGAGGTCCTTCAGGAACCGTTTCTAGTTAAGGAAAGAGAGAAAAGAAACAAAAGGGCGCACGATTGGGTCCCAACTGTACCACCATGAAACCACTACCCATGGGAAGATGAGACACAAGGGACACGCTGTTTTGAGAGATTTTCTCAAAGAAACAGGATGATCATAGGGACCTATGACAAAAACTGTTAAGAAAATGGGAAACTACTTTTCTAAGGGGTCAGACAGGGAAGTTGCTCAAGGAATTCTTTCCATCACACCAACACACCTGCTTGTTCTTCAAGGATGGAAAGGGCAGTCCGGCCTACCGAAGTTTGCTGGGAAACCTTACTCGACCCTTCTGACTTTCGTCTCCCAAACGCCAAGGAAAATGATATGCATCCCTTGAGGATGCCAGAGCTGCCATTCTGGGAGGGCGGGGGCAGCGAATCAAGGAGCACAGAATTTGGGGGGAAGGGTCACTCGAGATGGAAACACTGCCTTTGGAAGTAGATGGAGGATAGGTCAAGAAACCGTCGTCTCACATGTTGATTTTTTTGTTTAATAGGGTTGTCTATAATTTTATAGTAATACGTTTTATTGTAACTTACCCTCCTGGCGGTAAGTCCAAAGAAAGAAATATAAAACCGGTAAAGAAGATGAAGAAGGTATGCCGTTTTCTATAAGGGAAGAGCCTCTTTCAGCACAGGAATGTGAGAGGGAGCCGGAGCATCCCGGGCACTAGAGGTGGCACGCACAAAAGCCCGGAGGGTAAGAGCATGGTTGGTGTGCTGAAGGAGCAGCTTAGTGCCCTTCACCCTCCAGCCTACCTAAGTTTAAATTCCCACCCTGCCTCTTCCTAATTGTAGGCAAGTCCCCTGACTTCTTGTTTCATCTGTAAGCATAATAATAGTATCTCCCTTCTGGGGTTGTTGGAAGAATTAAGGCGGTTAATAATAGGTAAAGCACTCAATGCCTTAGGCTCCGGAAACAACAGCTACCATTATTTTCTAACTAAACCATTGATAACTTAGCTCCATTCAAGAGATTGTATGTTCAGTTGGTAGTTTGGGATCCCTGAATTCACTTGCTGGCTTTGTGCATGGCCAATAACTTCCTCCTGGACCTTTGAATTCCCTGGCTGGGCTTCCTGTCCTGACAAAAAGGGCTCTGGAAATCATACTGTTATCACTGTAAGATCTAGAGGCAAATGACTCCAAGATCTGCGTTAGACTAAAACAAATCCTGAATTCCCTCACCCTCACCCCAGCCCCCAGGGATCTGGGGCTTCCTCGGAGTGGTAACTTCCCCGCCCCTTTTGATTAAAGTGAAAGATTTCCAGGGACTGGGCCCCACTGGTGCCCACTTCTCACTGGCAGCACTCACAGAAACAAGGGGCCCACCAAGAACAATCTGCATGGGAAGTCTATGTCTTCCAACTGTTTGAGATTGTATTTCAAACATAGGAACTACCATCTCCGGTGACCTCCCTCCGTGCAGAGAACAACTGGCTGGGGTTTTCAAGGCAGTATGACCTCCAGAAACAGATCGCCAGGCCTTTCCTCCATGGTGCCTCTCACTCGCCCATTCACTCATTGCCATTGCATTGATGCCGACTCATCGTGACCCTATAGAACAGAGTAGAGCTGCCCCTGGGGGTTGCAGAGACTGTAAATCCTTACAGGAATAGAAAGCCAGGCTTTATATAAAGGAGCAGCTGGCGGTTTTAAACTGCTGACTGCTCATAGCAGCCCAAAGTGTAGTCCACCACAGCACTCGGCCACTGGGCCACCAGGGCTCGGGTGTCTCTGGCCAGGTTGAAACCACTAGCCTTGCACTTGGTAGCTGAGTCCTTAACTGTGCCACCTAGGACCATACAACTTCTGAAATGATTTCATTTCTAAAAGGCCTTTACCCAATGTAAGAATTCCTGGTGGCACTGTATGTTAGGATATGGGCTACTAATCACAGGTCAGCGGTTCAAAACCAGGTTTCTCTGAGGGAGAAACACGAGGCTTTCTACTATCTTCCCATAAAGAGTTACCGTCTCACCCACAGGGGCAGTTCTTACTCATCCTATAGCATTGCTATGAGTCAGAATCTACTCAATGGCAGTGAGTCAGGTTTGGGTTTGAGCCCAAAATTAGCATTTTTCTTAAAAAAAAATTAGAACATGAAGGCAAAACTCAAGAGTCCTCTGGCCTGGTTGCCTCTGGAAGGCTTTTCCTTACACCAGGGCCCCCAGAGTACGGAAAGGTACTGGAGTCCTCGAGGCTGGGATTGGGGTCAAAGGCAGATGTGAGCTCCACAGGGCAATTCTGCTCCCCAGTCCCACACACCCAGCTCAGCCCCAGTCCTCCAGCTCTTTTCTCCAATGCGACATTTGCATGTCATCTTTGCACCCAGCGGCGGGTTAAAGGGTAGGCCACAGGTGGAGAAAAATCACAGCAAGCCCCTGCTTGTTAGAGGTAAAGCGGAAGTCTCCCCCAACCACTTGCAAGGCTCGGGAGAACCCACGGTCACTGCCTCAAGCCAGACAATTAGCGAGGTCAGTGTTCTAGTCTGACGGGCCTTGAATGTGGCTTTTAAAAGTCAGATTCTCCTTCTTCCAGGCAGACCTGAGGGTTTTCCTTTCTGATGCCATAAGAATACATGTGACCGGAGCAACAAAGAACGACAAAATCTTACAAAACAAAATGTGCATAAGCTGTTAAATGGGAAACTACTATACCCTGTAAGCGCTCTCCCAGTTACAATTAAATATATAGGTATGTAATTTATATATCTTTATATATTTCAATATATTTTATATTTAATTTATATAATTTAAATAAATACATTTCAAGTGTAATTGGGGGTAAATATACACATGACAACTCCCCCCAAAAAGGGGAATCTATAAAATCATACTTCTTCTCATTCATTTGCTAATTCAAAAAAATATTTATCAAGTGTCTGCTGCTCTGGGCCAGCACTGTTTTAAGTGTAGGGGTTCAACAGGAAATAATGCATCTAAAACCCCTGGCTTCGCTGAACCTGGAGCCCTGGTGGCATAATGGTTACCCTTTGGGCTGTGATCCTCAAGTTCGGCAGTTCAAAACCACCAGCCAATCCTTGGGAGAAAGACACGGCTCTGCTCTCCTAAGCAGTTACATCTCAGAACCTCCCAGGGGGTTGCTAGGCGCCAGCAGCCCTCGGTGGCGGTGGCGGGGAGTTCGGGTTTGTGGTTTGTTTGGTTCTCGTTGAGCCTGAGTTCTAGTGTGGGTTCACAGACTGTAAGGAAGATGTTGCTGCGGTTGTTAACAGGGGCTGTCAAGCGTCAGTCACCATGTAGAGGACCACATGACAGTGTAGTGCGGCCTCCCCCAAAGCTGTTGGGTGGTTCAAAGAGCCGATCCTGTGGCTAACAGGCAAGCACTTCATTACTGCACCAGGGCTCCCAATAAACGATCAGAGCTTCCATTCTGAGCACTCAGTTTGCAGAAGGCTATGGATGGCACTGAAAACCTAAAACCCAGGTGCAGGGTTCCCAGATGGATTAAGACGGCATAGAATGCCTTCAGACCTTTAGTAAGGGCTGTGAACAGACATGCAGGCATGCCTTAGTTAAAGTGCTTTAGAGAGTAAAATTGCTCCCTCCAACCAGCCCAGGGAGAGGCAGTCTCCCTTCAGGACTTGCCTGGATGCATCCTTGACGAAGCTCGGGATACTGGGAATCGCAGTCATGAGTCATGTGTGCCTGGTTAATCATGCCCAGACTGCCTGGGTCAGAAGGCCCTGGATCAATCTTGTAAGCAATTCCAGCAATCACATCCATGTCTTCATCCTGTTTCCAGGCCCTCTCCTGGAGTCCCATCTGTAACTGTGATGTCCTGACCACCCCCATCATGACTCTCCATGGCCTAGTACGTGGCTATGATGACCTCCGGCCAATCTCCTTCATCCAGATAACGTGTCCTTGTCTTTGGACGCTTTGAGGTTTTCCTTAATTATATTTGAGATCTGAGGAGAAGTGGCTTGGAAAGTATGTCGAGACCACATTGTTAGTCAAAGTACATATTCTATGCTAGGCGATTGGGTGGGGCTAGATCTGTATCTTAGAAGGCAGCAATGGCAACAGATAACTAATTGGAAGATAGAGAACCTGAAGCCAAGACAAGCTAATGGTAGACTATTACAATTGTCCTGGTGAGACGGATTTAGGGCTAAGGAAGAAGCTGCCAACTGAAGAGGTCTGCTCAGGGTAAGACACCTCTGGTCCGGGTGTGCGTCAGCTCTGGGAGGGAGTACCACCGGGAAGCGGGCCTGGGAAGTAAACGAGGTGAGGCCGGGCACTGGAGAGAAGCAGTGACCTTAGGGGGGTGGGGGGGGGTGGTCTTTGGCTGGCAATAAATATCTTAATTTTGTGTTTATTTGGGGTTGAAGATGACAAATAATTGCCAAGTTTATTTCCTTTCTTTTAAATATGTGCTGACCCACAAACAGTAGAACCAAGATATTTCATCTCACATGTGCAGGCCGAGGCAGGAGTTCTCCTCCAGCTGGTTTGACCAGTATAAGCCAAGATGAGAAAGGGGAACTGTGTATGCTTGGCGAATGTCAGCACCCTGAAATCAAGAGGTCAAGCTTCGAAAAAGGAGGTCAGAGAGAAAGCAGACACATCAGGGGAAAGTTACCTCAGAAGAAGTGAGCTCAAGGAAACCAGGCATGAGGACAGAGAGGAACCAGATGCGGGGGAAACAGGAGAGCAAAGGAAGTGGTCCAGCCCTGGAGGACGAGACCACGAAGATGCTGACTGCGAACCAGCAGAGGGGTGCGCTGGGCACCTTCTCTAGTGCCCCACCCTGGTGTGGTGGACAGGGGGACAGTCTGAGCAGGCCAGGGAGTAAATGCAAGGCCAGAAGAACCCATAACAAAAACACCCCCAGCCTTGCTAAGGCTGGGGGTACATGGTTATCAATGACCCCAAGTGCTATGGGGAAAGAATGATTCCAAACGCCATGGAGGAGGGACGTGTGAGAAACTGGAACTCTGGCCGGGTGGGAGGTGATCTGGTAGTGGAAAGGAGATTTCCTCGTTCACACCTGCCTCTCAGGGACCACTCATTCCGAAACCAGCAAGCAGGCATATATGCAGAGACAGTACACTCCCCCCCACATCCTCCATCTTCCAGTCAGACTTCTCACCTCCTGACTCTTCTCACACCAGCATCCGCTCCCTCAGGAGCATAATGCTGAGCAGTAGGGATGACATTTCGGCTAAATCGTAGTAAAAAGTCTAACAACCGCAAAGCACGTGGCAACAAATACCAAGTGGGATGCTCTAAACCCTCAACCTGGCACCAGGCCGGCAGGAGAGAGCTTTGCCAGAAACATAGCTGGGCCCCAGCACACGGGGCCAAGCCCTTTCGTGTCAGCAGACACTGCATGTAACTGCTGTCCTCGTTGCTCCCTGAGAAACAGAGGTGCAGAAGGAAGGAAAAAAACCTTAATCCTTCCATTATTCTTAACTCCCAACTATAGAGAGCATGCAAAAAAATCCAAAAGCCATCAGAAAGCCTAGCGTATTTTTTTTAATGTCTTGACCCCTTTATCCTCTACAAAAAAAGGCAACCTAACCCCCAAATAATCATTTTTCTTGGCTTAATTTCACTATTTTTGTGCTTTATAATTGGAAACAGACTGCTTTTCCTGGCTTTCAAGAATAAGATCCTCAGGGCCGTAAGAATTACTAACTATAGAATCTCAACCTTAGCAGAATTTCTTCTGCAAATCTCTTACCTACATACCTCCAGGAGGCATGCATGCATTCCAAAGAAAACATTTCAATCCCCTATTATGCATAAGTGAATTTTCTCGTAACCAATTACAGAAGCCCCTTCACCTCATCTTCAGTGCCCACCTTTCCAAACACGGAACTCTGTGGCATAGATCGAATGGACCCTGACTCAACAGTGACCCTCTAGGACAGGTAGAACTGGCCTTGTGGGGAGCCACAGGTGGTTTTGGACTGCTGAGGTTAAGTAGTGCACTGCTCACAACCACTACGCAACAAGGCACCTACGCCCTTACCCCTCCTAAAACCACAAACTGACATGCAGGATCTGACTCATAGAGATCTTCTGTTTTAAAAAATGGGATACTACGTTTGGTCCTCTCTGGAGACCAGCCACTCCGTAGTAGAAAGACAAGGCTCTTTATTCCCATACAGGGCTACAATACGGGAAACCCACAGGGGCAGCTCAACACTATCCTACGGGATCTCTGTGAGTTGGCATCAACGCAATGGCAGGAAAGTGGGTGCTGTGTTTGTTGGTTAGTTTGTTTCTCTTCCATTTAAAACATGACCAAGGGTTCTTGTCCCAGCACGGACCTTCGGTGGGACACTGTCTGGAGAGCTCTTCGAGAGCCGAGTAGAACAGTTCTGCGGTTCTTCGTCACTAGCACACACGGGAGGAGATCAAAACGTTGACTAGCTTAGAAAGCCGCCGCAACCTGAAGATGCCACAACCTGAAAAAGGCATAAGAATGGGGAAGTGGGCTGTAGAAGCAAGAATGACCCCGTTCCAAAGACATCTTACAGAGACCCATTTATAAGTCCCCAAAAGGATGACAAATAAAACCAATCGCCTGGACGGGACCATAGCGGCATCCCAAGGAGTCACAGTCCTGTGATGACTTATAAACAAAGGGCATTCTCGCAAAACCCTGACTGGTGGCCGATCAGTCCATCACAGCCCCAGGTGGAACCACGGGCACAGGAAAGGAACCAAGACTGGCATTCCAAGCAACTGCTGTTGTTGGCTGCCATCGAGCCTGCTCGGACGCAGAGCGACCCTGTGCACAACAGTGAAACGCTGCCCCGTCGGGCGCCCGCCCCACAATGGTTCCTCCGCTCGAGGCACTGTGTCAAGCCATGTCCCTGAGGGCCTTCCTCTGTGGCAGTGCCCCTCTACTTCACCCAGCGTGCTGTCCTTCTCCCGGGACTGGTCTCTCCTGACAACGTGTCTGAAGTCGTATGAAGTCTCCCCATCCTTGCCACTGAGGAGCACTCTCGCCATACTTCTTCCAAGAGGGATTTGCTTGTTCTTTCGACAATCCGTGGGACTTTCAATATTCTTTGCCAGCACCACAATTCAAACACATCCATTCTTCTCCAGTCTTCCTTATTGACTTTCACATGCATATGATGCGATGGAAGATACCATGGCGTGGGTCAGGTGCACCTTAGTCCTCAAAATCCTTGAAGTCACCTGGTTGCTCTTCAACACACCTGCGCAGCAGATCTGCCCAGGGCCATGCATCATTTGATCTCTTGACTGCTGCTTCCGGGAGCATTGTGGATCCAAGCAAGGCGAAATCTTTGACAACTGGAATTGCTTACAAGTAATTACAGATTAGAAAAACTTACAAACTTGGTTCAGGGTCCTCCAACCACCTTGGCCAGGGTCTGACTCAAAACCACCTAATCGAGGACACAGTCAGGCAAGCTCTCGATGGCAAGACTGCCCACCTCTCCCTGGGCTGGCAAGGGCAGTCTCAGCGAGCACTCTGGCTGACAGCCAGGCCTTTTCCAATGCTGGTCAGTGGCCTGGAAGAACTCCATGGAAGCTGCTGCATCTGTGTGGGAACTCAAAATGGATTTAGGCCTCCCCCTCCACTGTGCACCAGTGCCGCACACAAAGCTCGTGCGCAGAATTAAGGCTCCGGTACAAAGGCAGCCGGGGTCCCCTCTCCCCAGGCGCTTGTGTCAGAAGTTCAATGCGCCCCGTGACTGTGCAGCAACTATAATGCACACGAGTGTGATGGATTAACATCAAGGAGGCGTGTCTTCAGGAAACAGGTTGTCAGCCTTTCTTGTTTTGTTTTTTTAATCAGATGGTCCACTATCAATGCACAACAACCCCTCTAACGGCACAAAAATAATAAAATTCTTCAAGAAAGCTTTGGCAAAAAGATACACACCAGCCAGAGTACGCAAGCCCACTCAGAAGATCAGAAACTCCTCACACACACACAGGGGACCTGGTGCTGCAATGAGTGCAAAATGCATGTAATGAGTCGAGGGTGCTTCCCCTCAAATGGAATTTAATTTGCCCACTAGACAAAGTCTAATTTAACGAGACAGGCCATTTGTGTATTCCTGTTGGACACTCGAGAGAGTTTTATGTTTAAGTATGTTTTGTTTTAAAGAACCAACCAGAAAGAAAGAAAGAAGGAAGAAAAGATAGCTCTTAGCAACACAGTATCCCCCCGAAGTACCCAGGGCACCATGTAAACGCAAGGTTTGGCCGTGGAATCTAAGTGTTTCACCTTAAATTGCCTTGCACATGTGAGAAGACGAGGAAAATCTTTCCTTCTTCTTCTTCTTCTTTTGTTCTCCAGCAATTAGTAGACAGTTAGCTCGTTACGGAAAATTAGCAAATAGCCACCCATGTACTATTGAATCCAAGGACCAATTTCATGCTGAATGCTCACAGAATTATACTCCCCAAACTAAATGAAGTATTCACCAAGTTTCCATTAATGAAACATCAGCATGAGACTGAAAAGGAAATCCAGAGTTGCGCTGGACCTCCCATCTGGCCCTCTGGGGGTCTGCATCCACCTTCAGGGGCGGTGAGGCGTCACCTCGCCCTCTGGCTTGGCATGTTCCCCCAGGGCAGTCTGCTCACCCACACAGCTCGGGCGCTGGCATTGTAAGAAGTTGTTATTGGGTGTTTTTTAAAACATCATCTTGTTCAGGGACCAGTCACCTTTCATGTGTTTTTCAAAAATGGTCCCTCTGTAACCGTACACTGACACCTGACCTTCAGCAAGTACCTGGGAAAGGGCTTCTGTTCTGGAGGACAGTCAAGCAGGTGCTGCTGCTCCCCACAAAAAGCCCCCCAAACCTGAAACCCTTTGCCCGTAACAGACATGTTCCCAAGAGGGAGGGTGAAGATAGCTCACTCTCACTGACATGGAGTTGATGCCGGCTCACGGGGACCCTGCAGGATGGGCTAGAACTGCCGATGTGGGTTTCCGGGACTGTCACTTTTTACAGAGGTAGAAAGCCCCACCGTTCTCCCATGGAGCAGCTGGTGGTTTTGAACTGCTGACCTTGTAGTGCGCAGCCCAACTTGTACCCACTATCCCACCAGGGCTCCAAAGTGAAGACAGAGCCAACAATTCAGCCTTCATTCTAAAGTCTTACTGTGGAAAAAGTTTACAGTTAATTTCCAACATGGAACTTTCCCAGATGCTTAGGCTTTGGACTGTTAACCACAAGGTCAGTGGTTCAAACCCACCAGATGCTCCAGAGGAGAAAAGTGAGGCTGTCTGCCACTAACTAGATGGCAGTGGGTTTGGGGCATATCACACTCACTGGCCTCTTTCCAGACTTCAAGGAGCTTCAGCATAAAGGGATCACTGACACAAATACTGAAATAGCAGCTTTTAACATGGCCTAGAGGCGTGGTTTGGGGGTCTGTGTTCTGGACCCCCAAGCCAAGAACATTCAGATGGCTACCAGGCTATTAAGTCTTGATCTCTGGCCTAGAAAACTGAAGGACAAAAAAAATGCAGACGAGGAGCCAAATGAATGATAGTAGCTTCACACACACAAAAATGCCTACTGGTGTAGCCTCAAGCACTCAATATTACGCACATGTTGGTGGAGAGATAAGAAACCATTACTCTATCTCTAAGGGGGGGAGGCTCAATGCTTGGAAATCCATGATAAATCTTAAGCAAGGACATTTCGGGCAGAGAAAATAACTTTCAATGACAGTACACAAAGCAAATGTACTGTTTCAAAAGGTATAAAACAAGATCTCAAAAAGGGCAGAGCCCAGGAACTGGACCCAGATCCTTCTGGTCAGGCCCTTCCAAGTGGTGTTGATCCATTTCTGCCTGACTAGAAACCAAGTGAGCACCAGCTTGTGTTTCATAATGCTAGAAAGAGACAATGCTATCATCTAAGTGTTGCCCTACAGATGTGGAACCGGAAAACTTACTGCCATGAAGTTTGAAGCAGTACTTTTTTTCCCAAAGCCGCAAATGCTCTCGCTGAATTTATTAATGGCTAGCTACAGTTCTTCTCGTGTAACCTAGTCACTATTTCACATTCCACTCGAAGTCCATGTTCCTCATGGTAAGACAAGGTTGCTTTTAAGATACCTAAAAACATTTCTCTAACTTGATTTTTGCACAGTTCGAAGATATTCGCATTTTTTCATTGCAAAAATTTTTAAAGGTGCTTAAAAATAAAAAGGTAATGCTCCATCAGGCAAATTGAATCAGCAAAATAAAGTCAGTCTTTAAATAATTGTTAAAGAATCTTTTTTAAAAGGATCTTTTAAAAAACAAGGTTATGCTCTATTAGCTAATAAATATGACACCTTTGCTTTTGGTCAATAGCAATAGAAGAACAAAATGAATTCAAGGATAATTTCACAAAACAGTATTATCCTAGAAAAATATTTTAGCAAGGTTAATACTTACCAGTTATCCCCTAAACTCCAACAGCCCTGCCTGCTCAGCTTAAAAAACATTAAGGTCAGAAGCTCCCCCAGATTTATGATCCCAGGAAATTAGCATCACTTAGGTACTAAAGAAGTCTGCAGTGATCACCTCCTTAGCCTACTGCCTCAACCCTTTAATACAGTTCCTCATGTTGTGGTGACTCCCCACCCCCACCACAACCATGAAATTATTTTCGTTGCTACTTCATAACTGTAAGTTTGCTACTGTTATGAATCGGGCGACCCCTGTGAAAGCGTTGTTCGACACCCCCCAAAGAGGTCGCGACTCACAGGTTGGGAACTGCAGGATAGTTCAGTTCTCTGGACTCTCTCTGACCTAGAACCTATCCCCAGGAAAGCAGTCCCCTGACCTTTTATAAGATACTATGAAGTCTGCATGCAAAAGAAAAGGCTGAATGATTCGGGGTCTCAAAAAGAAGGGGACAATAGTCTCCTCCAAGCTACCCAAGGTTGTCCATCCACAAAGGCTCCCCATGACAAAGCCCAGGCAGCTCCAAGGAACCTTGGCCTCCTGCTATCTGATGAGTTCAAGGGTCGCCATTTGCCACTTAGCAAGACCGGGAACCCAAAGAGTAGGACAGTTGAAAACTGTTTGCTCAGTAAGTAAACTTCATCAGTGCACAGAAGAAATAAATCAGATCCTAAATAAAATGCTCCTCTGCAGGGTGAGTGCCATGCTGGGATTGAGAAAGGGACTACAGTGGAAGCTATGGCGTTGAAAGCAATACTACAGGAAGAAGGACACGAGAAACACAACGTGGCTACTCACCGAAAGGTTGACAGCTTGAAGCCACTCAGCAGCTCAGAGGACGAAAAAGTAAAGACTATACCTCAGAAACCCGGCGGGCAGTTGAACTCTGTCTCCTACTGTCACTGTGAGTCAGAATCCACTCCTCGGCATCCAATTGGAGCAAACAAGAGAGGACACTGGCCTACCGAACCGGGAAAACCAAAAACAGCTTTCAAAAGGAGTCTATTTGACGGCTTTCCACGCAGGTTCATTCTAAGTATTGTCTAGATTTACAGAATTCCTAATGACATGCCACACCGATGCAAAATAAATACTATTAAGCCTCTGAAGACTGCAAATAACTTCTCGTAAAGAAATTCAAAATAGGAAGCCCTTGCCCCCTTCTGAACAGGAGGAACTAAAGCAAAGGCACTGAAGGCCACATCACAAAAGAAGAAGAAACCCAAGGATCTGATGGCAGCCCAAAGAACCTCAGCTGAGCCTCTCCACAAGGAACAAGCGTGACTGCCAAGTTCCCCTGATCACCGAGCCCACCACGGCGAATACTAAAGACAACACACGTGTGTTCCTCGTGGATGTAGAGGCCAACAAACACCCGATCCACCAGGCTGTGTGAGGAAGCTCCTGGACACTGATGTAGCCAACACAACATCTTGTTCAGCCCTGACAAAGGAAAGAAGACTGTGTTCTTCTGGCTCCTGACTATGATGAGATTATCTACACTGAGTCCAGCTGGCTGATTCTAATGCTAAACAGAAATTCTTTTAATACCAAAAAAAAAAAAAAGACAAGATAATAGAATTGAAGACTGTCACTGTTGTCAACTGCCATCAAGTGAGCTTTCAACTCACAGTGGTCCACAACAGAACAAAAGGCTGCTTGCTGTGTGCTTGACTGACTGAAAGTCAGACCACTGTGAGCCAAAGGGTGTCACTGCCTGATTTTTGGAAGTGACTGCCAGACATTTCTCCCTAGTCTGCTGAAATCTGTTCAGTATCACAGCAACAAGCAAGCTTCCACTGGCAGAGGGGTGGTGGCTGTGCCTGAGGTACCTTAGCTGGGAATTGAACTCAGGCCTCACCCATAAACTCAAACTCACTGCCATCGAGTGGATTCCAACTCGTAGCAACCCTGTAGGACAGGGAGAACTGCCCCAGTGGGTTTCTGAGACTACCTCTTCACGGGAAGTAGAAAGCCATCTTTCTCCCTCAGTCTTACCCAAAGAAGGGGAGATTAGACCTTTGAACCACCACTCTTCCCTTTGACTTAGGATCACAACCCCTTGCTGTTTTTCTCTTGGAGATGTTAAAGACCTTAACGACAGAGTTGTGAGTATCCGTCCTGAGAGCAAATTCACTCTACCCAGTTTTCTACAAAAGACAAATGGGAATCATCACAGAAACTGGTCTAATAGATTGCTCTGGCTGCCAGTCTCCCTAGAATATGTGAAATACCATTCAAACTACACAGAATACGTTTATATACACCTGTTAGGAAAAACAGACGGTGAACGCCTACGCGTGTGTGCGAGTGCCCAGCCACCACAGAGTTCTTGACATATATCCAACATATAGTCCCTGTGCTCAAGGTCATTCTGGTTTTAACCAGTTGAAATTAAATCCAGTTCTCCACTGTAAACTCAGGAAGCAACTTGATCATGTTGCTAGATAAAGCCATAACCTTGGCCACTTCTGAAATACATGTATATTGTTTTCATGCCCTAAAAAAAAAAAAAAACGTTTTTAGGTGCCTTATAGTCATTAAGAGTGTATTATGCTCCCCCTATTGGCTAATATTCAAAATAACACTTTATTCCCAAGGGATTGCCTTTGAAGTGCTGGGGTTCAAAAGTAAGTAAGTGATTTTATATTTAAAAGCATGAGCTGAATCAACAGTTGTTAAGCAAAGCTGCCAGATTCCATTAAGCTGGGAGAATTTAAGGTTGACAAACGACACAGACAAACTGAAGGGCAGCAAAGTACGCAGAAGCCTTGAAACACTAAACAATGTGGAATTAAAGCCAAAAAACGCAGAACAGCAAGAAACAGAGCAACATCCTTTTGCTGACACAATGGCATGAAATCAATTTCATTTTAATAGCCCTTGAGGGGCTAAGAATGATGTCCCTGCCTGCCATGCCAACCTCAAGCTGTTTCCTCAGGAAAGCAAATAATGCTGATCAACAATGTCTGGAGAATTAATAAAAGAAATTAAGACTAAAGAGCTAAATTAATTAACATAAGTCAGACTCTGAGTTATAATGAATTTATCAAGGGCCAGTTTCAGACAAGCTGCAATTTGACACTGCCATCAGTATATCACACATAACCAACGCTATTTGTGTTTCAAGAGGTACATGTTCGATTCCACTGGAAAGCTGATCAATGGAGAAGATGCATGACTGACAGCACGCAAATCAAATCACGACAGAAGAGCCAACGGTGCGTGATCGCGGGCAAGAAACTTCGTCTCTAGTAAAATGGGGCTATTAATAGTTTTCACCACGGAGTTGGGAGGGCTAAGTGGGGCTGTCTCCATTAAAGAATTTAGCAGAGTGTGTCTGACGCACAATTTGGGCTCCATAAACGTCAGCTATGGCTATTAACAGGAGTCTTGGCGCGCGGTGGTTAAGGCGCTTGGCTGCTACCTGGTGGTTCGAACCTGCCAGCAGCGCGGGGTTCGTAAAAAGATTTGCAGCTTGGGCAACACTGTGAGGCTGATCTACTCTGTCTTACAGTGTGTCAAACTGAAGGTTGCTTTTTGTGTTTGTATTCGGGGGCGGGGGGTGGTTCTCCACCAAAAGAAACAGCTGGTTTCATACTAAAATCGTTTTTGCAGCCCCCGGAAGACCATTTCAGGCAAATGAAGAGGTCCTGACAATGTGTTCCTGCTACATAGATAGCCTTTTCCTACTGTCCTCCCAAACCTTCCACTTTTCTTCGAAGGGAGATGGAGCTCAGAAAACGCCTGCTTCCCGTGGGGTCCGAGCACTCTCCGGGCCACTGCCGGCCAGGGACCAGCCGCGCGTGCTCCCGCCGCACACCACCTTCTCTGCGCAGCCCAGGAGGCTGTGCCTGCTGCTACCCTTCCCAGTTCCCCGCTGAGGACGTGGAGCGAAGGTCCGAGCCCGGCATCCAAGGGGACACTAGACCCATTAAGTTCCACTCTGCCAAGATCCTTCAAGCCTAACACGCCGGCTCCCCGTCCACTAGATGATTCTGGAAAGTGGGATAAGACCCTAAAAAAGAGCAATTCTGCAAGCAGATTTCTCTTCTGACAACTGCCCCAGATGCCCAGATGTGTTCAGATCACACTAAGAGAAGTCTTCCAAGTCTTCCAAAGAAGTCTTCCACATCTTCCACACTAAGGGGAGATGTGCTTCCTGCCGATCCGCGGGGCGCAGCGCTGGGCGCCGCGGCCGGAGCACCCCGAGGGCGCGGCCCGCGGGGAGCGCAGCTCGCGTCCGCCCT
>NW_022104341.1:27177062-27187210 GCF_000313985.2 Echinops telfairi | reverse complement strand
TGGGGCCGGGGTGGAGGTCCCGGTTCTGCAGGCGAAGGCGAGGGGGCGCGGGAACTTTCTGCAGTGGCTTGCTCCCTCGAACTAGTTCCTTTAAACTTGCCAGAGCTCTCCCGAGGGAGCTGGGATTTTATTTGATTTCTCAGTTGGGGTATATACCAATTCTAAAATCATCAATCTGATCACATCCTCCTGCTGGGTTTCAGCGCTGTACACCCCCCGCCGTCGGTCCCCCACGAACGTGCGCGCGCGCGCGCGAACACACACACACACGACACGCACACACATCTGTCCTTGTTTGTTTTAATTCCCACCACCAATTCAATTGTTATCTCAGATAATGCTCTGATTGTGGGGCCAGCCAGGCCTTGCCTCATTCTCTCAAGCTGCCAGGGTGTACTGCCCAGCCGTTTGCCACTGCTCAGATTGCTGTTTTCTTTCAGTCTGTAGACTGCTGCGCAACCTGCATGCACGTGTGAATTATGCGCTGCAAGGGTTTAAAACGGAGTCATCAGAACATCGCTTTGATATTCCTTTTCGCACCTTTTCTTAAAAAAGTTTTATTAGCACTCTATTCACATGTCATACAATTCAATAATTCAGTCTTATCAAGAAGGGTTGTCCAAGTGTCATCATATTCAATTCTAGAACATTTTCCTCCTTAGAGTCATTGTTACTCATTTAAGTTTTTTTCTAATTGTGGCAAAAATATACACAACATTCTCTAATCTCATAACTTCTACTTGTATAATTCATTGTTATTGATTATACTCTTGCGCTGTACAGTCACTATTTATAACCTTTCCCAAATTATTCTACCTCCTTTGACATAAATTCAGTGCCCCTATGCAGCAACTCTTTCCCCTTCATCCGTGGTAACCTTATTGGTCAAGTCGGATTTTTGTGTGCGTATGGTTTTCTTGATATAGTATTCCCATATCATATACTTACATGGTTAAATTGCTTTTAAAATGAGTTGTGTATTCACAATCAGCTCTAGTGCTTCCTCCCTCTCCCAAATTCATTGTTTACTCCCCTCACCCTTATCTCCTACCCTCCCCCAACCCCACTTCCCCTATAACACCTTGCATCAGTTATGGTCTCTATGCATCTACTCCTTCTGTGCTTCACAAACTGGTTGACCCAACAGAAACAATAAAAAACAAAAACAAAATAAAGTGGTAAGAATAAAATAATAATATACAGATAAAAAATACAAATAATGAGTAAGAAGGAAATTACCATCGCTATTCAAAAAATCGGGGAAGAAATTTTTGTCATAGATCATGCAAGAAATAGTTGAGTCTAGAACAAATTCAGGTTGGGTCAAGAGAGAGGCCAACTGACCAAGTATGAAGTTTGATCCAACATAATCGAATTTACAATGATCTCTATCTAATAGTAAAACTGTTTGAGACCCTTGCCTGTGGCTAGAGGGGATCTGCTAGAACAGCTGTTTTCAACCTGTGGGTGGTGACCCTTTGGGGATCAAACGACCCTTTCGCAGGGGTCTCCCAATTCATAACAGTAGCAAAATTACAGCTATGAAGTAGCAATGAAAATAATTTTTGATTGCGGAGTCACCACAACATGAGGAACTGTATTAAAGGGTCTCA
The DNA here is from genome assembly GCF_000313985.2 of Echinops telfairi. Lineage (NCBI taxonomy): Eukaryota > Metazoa > Chordata > Mammalia > Afrosoricida > Tenrecidae > Echinops > Echinops telfairi. Next base: position 27,185,597 of record NW_022104341.1, on the reverse strand, counting down.
ACATTAGGAAGGTTGAGAACCACTGTGCAGGGGATTAATTTGACTAGACACCCTACAGATGGCTTTGGGGCTCCCACTGTCCTCCATAGCCTTCTGCAAATTGGGTGTTCACAAGTTAAGTTCTGAAACTTTTCCTTTCATCATATTTAGATTTTGTGGTTGTCATCTTTGGATTAGACAAGCTGGTGTGCTTCTTCCATGTGAACTTAGTTGACTCCTCACTTAGATGGCTGCTTGTTTGAATATAAGTCTTAAAGACCCCAGACACTATTCCGATTTATAGCTGGGCACCATCTGCTTTTTTCACCACATTTTGCTGTAGCACCCTTATCGTCAGTGATCATTTCATGACAGCGAATATCATGTTATCAGAACTAACTGTTATCAGGCCCATGTTAACTAATTGTTCTTGGATTAGGGATAGGGTTAAGTGGGAATCCATCAGCTTGTCCACAGGTTATGCACCATTCAGGTTTGCTTTGACAATCTGTATTATGACACAATCAAAACACATACTTACGCCAACAACAGCAACAAACCAACCAGGAAACAAAAAAACAAAAGGCAGGAAAACAAAACTCATAGAAACAAAAAAGTAAAGCATTGTCAATCATTCCCCTGCAATTGCACTGATAACATCTTCAAATTTTCCAGTGACAGCTCTGTCAGTATGAGTAATCACAGTTCCACAGTTGGTCCATGGGTTGTTGCCCTGGAAAGATCTCCCATGTGAGTGAACTCTGTTCACCCTAAGCATGGGGACTGGGGCCAGGGGAATACTTCCTGGATCAATTCTGACAAGTGCAGATTCCTGCCTAGAGAATCAAAACCTGTCCTATCACTGTGAGGGGGCATCAAGGTACTGAATATATGGTGATTCTGGGTCCCTTTCCATTGGACACCCAACAAGCTGGGGGTTCCCCCAAGGTTCAATCACCGCCCTCTCCACAGAGCAGCCACCCTCTGCTTCCTCTCCCATCCAAGCACCCCAGTCCTCAGTCCAAGGGTTCAGGCAGCTTCAAGACAGGATTCAACTCATTCAGTCGGGCCTCTATGTTGTCCTTCTGGTGTAGACCCTGGGTTATGCCATGCTGCCTACAAGGTCAGCGTCCAAGGTCATCATGGTGCCTAGTCCATGGAGTGGTCCTGTTTTGTTTTTCCTTTTATGATAGATACTAAGCCACAGGTGAAATGACCTTGGACTGGGGTTTTAGGGACTAGATGTCCAGTCCTGAATCTGCAATTAGACTAGCACAGAATCTTGAACTCTAACGTCCTGGGGTGCTCCCTCTGTAAAATGAGGGGCTTAGCCTTGGGCCTCTAAGATCTCACTCAGTCCCAAAGAGCTGTGACGCTAGATTTATTGTGTTGGAAAGTGACGAAAAGGATTTCATGTGGTATTTTGTTAACGTCATTTTTTGGAAGTTACTAGGTTTTTCTTGTTTGGGAAAGAAAGGAAATACTTCTTAGCCTCTTTCTTTTGTTCACTCACAACTGTTGATAAGATGTCATTGATCACCTCGATTCCTTAGGAAACTTCCAAAAGGAACCACTGATTGCTTACCAATATTTACTGAGCACCTAGCAAGTGAGGGAGATGATGAGCTAGGCATTTGGGGATCAAATAAACATGACCCTGAAGGAGCAAGCAGCCTGGGTGCAGTTGGTCTTGGCCTTCATATGGTCTGGAGGTCTAGGACTTTGAAGTTTCTCCTAGGCTCAAATTACACAGTATTCATATCTCAAGTTGTCACGTTTGGGTTTCAAGTACAGACACGAACACGTAAGCTGGGTGTGACTATTTAATCCCACATTTAAATGTTCCATTGTGCTGAGGCTTTCCCAATGAAATGCACCACAGAAGACCAAGAAATCATGTTCCGGACCCTTAATTTAGGAGTCTCTAAACAGTGAAAGGACTATACATTCTCCACAGAGCCATGTTCACAATAGCAACCACCAACATCTATTCAACAATGGCTTGTGCCAGAAATAGGGCTAAGCATTCCATGCATTTTAATGCATTTATTTCCTACAACCCTTATAAGAAATGTGACTTCCTACACTGAGACCTTATAGCCAATACTTAGAGGAGCCAGGATTCAAACCCACATCTGCCTGGGTTCAAGAATTCAAGTTTTTAACCAAAAGCTTTACATGTTGGCAAAATTAAAGATTTTGAATATATTTTTAAAACTCTTACACACTCACACCCACTGCCATTGAGTCGATGCCAACTCAGAGTGACCCGATAGAACACGGCAGAACTGCTCCTGAGTTTCCAAGGTTGGAACTCTCTCAGGAGTGAAAGCCTCACTTTGCTCCCACAGAGAAGTTGGGGGCTTCGAACGGCTGGCCTTTCATATCCCAGTCTAATCTCAGGGCTATCTAATTGATACAGTAGATGATATGAAGAAATTATACATATTATATTACTATTTACTAAATTCATTATGTCTATAGAGGTGTTTTCTCTTTAAATCTTTACACTATCATTTGTTATTAGTGTGCAGATACTTGAAGCATAAAGCAACAAGAGTTTTAAAAATATACAGATTTAAAAAAATTTTTGTTCCTAAGCAAAACTCTGGCAAAGGGGATCCCAGTCTTTCATCAATGAAAATATCACTGATGATATTTTAGGAGTTAGGTCTTCTCCTTTCATAGGTTTCTTACAGGACTGCATTTGGGGTTACATGAATCAATAGCCCTAGAAAAGTCATTTGTTTTGTTTTTCTGACAAGTGTTTAGTACATGCTTCTCACTTCATTTAACTCCCGTTTTAAAAAACAAAAGGGCCACAGGTACCATGGGTCTGGCCACTGTGCCTCTGAGTGGAGCCGCCCCCTGGGCAGAGACTGTTGTTACTGAGCACCCTGGAGGGGGTTTCCACCCATGGTGACTCTATGCATGGTGACAGAGGGAACACGCCCCAGCCCCTTGCCATCCTCACAAGGCTCTATGCATGAGCCCAAGGTGGCAGCCCCAGTGCAAGCCATCTTCTTAAGGACCTTCCTCTTTTTCACAGTCCCTCCGCTTTACCAAGCATGATGTCCTTTTCCAGGGACTGGTCTTTTCTGACAACATGTCCAAAGCGTGTAAGACAAATTCTCACCATCTTTGCCTCTGAAAAGCACTCTGGCCATACTTCTTCCAACACAGATTGGTTTGTCCTCTTAGCAGTTGATAGTATTTTCAATATTCTTCTCCAGCACCACAATTCAAGTGCATCAATTCTTTGGTCTTCCTTATTCCATGTCCAACTTTCACATGCATCTGAAGCAATTGAAAATGCCATTGCTTGGGGCAAACACACCTTAGTCCTCAAAGTAACATCCTTGCTTTTCAACACTCTAAAGAACTTTTATGCAATGGATTTACCCAACACAAATGTGTCATTTGGTCTCTTGACTGCTGCTTCCATGAGCCTGGATTATGATTACAAGCAAGAGAAACCCTTAACAACTTCAACATTTTCTCCATTTATCATGATGTTATCTATTGGTCCATTTGTGAGAATTTTGATCCATACTGAAGGTTGCAATCCCGGATCCTCATCAGCAAGTGCTTGAAGTCCTCCTCCCTTTCATCAAGCCAGGTTGTGTCACCTGCATCTCACCGGCTTGTTCATAAGCCTGCCTCCAATCCTGATGACACCTGCTTCTTCATCTACTCAACTTCTCTGATCATTTGCTCCCCATACAGATTGAATAAGTATGAGAGGCTAAACCCTGCCACACATTTTTCCTGACTTAAAACCATACAGTATTCCTTTGTTCTGTTCATATAACTTCCTCTTAATCCATGTACAAACTCCTCATAAACCCAATGAAGTGTTCAGGAATCCCCATTCTTCTCAAGGTTATTCATGGTCTGTCATGATTCACACGGTCAAGTGCCTTGGCATAGCCAATAAAACACAAGAAAACATCTTTCTGGTACTCTCTGCTTTCAGCCAAAATCCATAGCCAGGCCTTTCTCCCGAGGTGTTGCTGAGTGGGTTGCAGCCACCAACATTTGGTTTGTCTAGGCTTAGTCCTGTGCACCACCCAGAGAATCCTTCAAGTCTCATAAAACAAACAAGAGAAGTTCAACCCCTAGCAAACCTATAGAACAGAGTAGGACCGGTGGGTTTCCAAGACTCTTCAAAGGAGTACAAAGCCTCATCTTCCTCTTTCAGACTGGCTGGTCGTTTCAAAGTTTTGAGGTTAGCAGCCCAAAATGTAAACAACATGACACCAGGGCTCTAAATCCTCATAGCAGCTCTATCATCCTCATTTTACAGATTAGTGAGAACACAGAGGCCAGCTAATTAATTTACCTAAGGTCACGCAACCAGCACGGACCACTGCCAGGCATCAGATTGAGGCTCATAAATCCTCATAGCAGCTCTATCATCCTCATTTTACAGATCAGTGAGAACACAGAGGCCAGCTAATTAATTTACCTAAGGTCACACAATCAGCAAGGACCACTGCCAGGCATCAGATCCAGGCTGTCTAACCCAGCATCTGGCCCTGAATCTCCATGAAAGGAGTATCTCTCTGCTCATCAAGGGATAGGGGGCTTCTTCTTCTTTTTTTAAGTTCAATGCTTTAAACGTTTTAGAGGAATGATTAGGAGAACTATTATCTCACCACCACCACCACATAAAAATAGATTCTTTTCACCCAATAAGGGATTAGTGGGGAACCACTAGCTTTAAAGTGTATCCAACAAGCCAAAGTCAGTCCGTCATATGAGTTGTAACCAATTGGATGGCACCTGAAAACAAGCCACTATCTTGAAGGCAATTGCACAGCTACTTTTCAGAATGTGTGACAGAACAGGAACCAAATTAATGAGGGAAAATGCTATCAGATGAGCCCCTATGCAGAGCAAACCAGCAAGCATCATTTCTTTTAGAAAAACCAATGCAAAACTAGCCCCAAGGAGGTAAAAGATATCCCGAATGTCCAACTTTTCCAAAATGCTATCCCAACTACATTATCCCTAATATCCACCACCACTCCTGCCCTTCCCATATTCCCACTCGTTCCAGGGCTCTTTGCATCACTGCAATGCCTCACAGAGCTGATAAAGCAGCCAGGAAATGGCTCCCTCGCCGGGCTGTAGGTGCTGTCATCCCACATTGTCATCCCAGGTGTCCCTCTGCAGGATCCTCCTCACCCACAAGGCTGTGGAAGCTGGTGAAATCAGGCCCCAAGAACTAGAGGTCAGACAGATGCCAACCAAATGCAAAGTCGAAAGCCAGACTCCAAGAGGGCCCACAGTCAAAGCAGGTCTTGCTTCTGCACATGCTCAGTTGGGAAGAGGTGGTCGCGAAAAGAATGGCTTTGATGGAGGTGTGATTTTTGCCTTCTGCAGACCCCAGGAAACAAAGACTGTCAACATGTGTCACGCCCCCTATTTAAAGTGGAGACTTAAAATACACCCTACCTTAATCCTGTTCATTAGCACAACAGAGAACTGCCTTCAAAATGGGCTGAAAACCACCGGCCTAGAGGCTAGAATTTACAATACCTCACAAAAGGGATGGTAGCTGCAAGGATCATCATTAAATAGCTGATTACATCTCAAAGCCCAACAAAAACATCAGGGTTGCTGCTGTTTGGGGGATGTCAGGACTACAGAACAAAGCACCGCCCAATTATCAGTCTATTTGAGGCCATGGCTGCAGCCCCCGTGTCAATCCATCTTGTGAGGGGCTTCCTCTTGTCTCGGAGTCTCTACTGCACCAAGCTCGATGCCTTTTGTCCAGGGCCCCCTTGCTGATAACATGCCCAAAGTCTGTGAGCTCAAGCCTCTTTATGCTCCTTTCTAAGAAACCTTCTAGCTGTGCTTCCTCCAAGATAGGTTTATTAGTTCTACTAACGTCTGGTGTACTTTCAATATTCTTCACTCACACCCGGATGCAAATGCGTCAATTCTTCCACCACCTTCCTCCTTCCTGATCTTGCTCTCACACGCAAATAAGGTGACCGAAATGTGCTCCTAGTCCTCAAAGTGATAGCTTAGCTCTGAAGGAAAGAAGTCTTTTGTTTCAGAAGTGCCCAATAAAGTGCAGTGTTTGACTCCTCGACTGTTACTTCCATGAGCATTGATTGCAGATCCTAGCAAAATGAAATCCTGGATGACTTCTATCTTTTCCCCCTTCCATCATTCAGTGATGACAGAAGCTCTGGGGGCGTAGTGGGGTCCAGCTTGGGCTGCTTCCTGCCAGATCAGCAATTCAAAACCCCTCTCCGAGAGCGGCAGACTACGCTTTCTGCTAGTGTAAAGAGAGACAGTCTCAGAGCCCTCGGGGCCAGTCTGCTCTGTCCTACAGGGTGGCTATGCGTCAGCATCAGCTCAGTGCCAGTGAGTTCATTGGCGTATGCTTTGGCCTGCTAAATGTAAGACCAGAAGTCCAAAACCGCTGCCCATAGGGCCAGGTCTACCCCAGCCAATGAGGCTGCTCTGAGTCAGAACCAATCCCAGGGCAGTGTTTTTAGTTTTGGGTTTTTTTTCTAGCTTGGTCTAGTCATGAGGAATATCAGCTTTAGGCCTGCGGAGAGCCTCAGAGAGTTGAAAAGTTAAAAACTCAAAGTAAATTCCTTTCAGAAGGCCAGACAATCATGCAAACTTGCCATTTCCTGTCACAGAATAAGAGCTTCCATGGAGGTTCCTGCAAGACAACTTCCATTTCTCCCTCCGCAGTGCTGTCCACAGGGCATGAACCCTCCCATCATTTCAACCCCCCCGGAGGTCCCGGTGTTTTAACCCCACAGGGATGCCACTGTTTTGCAAGCAGCCACTGGGATTCCAGAAGGAAGACTTAGGAGATGCCGGGCAGGCAGGAAGCTAGTGCCCATCTTTTGTTTGCTGGGTCTTTATCTATTTGTGTTAGGCCTAGGAAAGAGCACAGCAATAAAAATCACAAATTATGACACACTATTTATGCTCAGGAGACCAACAAGAGACACGCAGGACATCTATGATTATCTGTGACTGTTAGAATCTCAGTCTGCAACTCAGGCTAATCAGAAACTCAACTTTTTAAAATTTTCTGAAACCAAACTGAATTTCCATTGTGAATGACTGCCCGACTTTGTCGAAGGTTTTCCCCAAAACCTCTCTGTCTAGCTGGTGTGTCTAAATTCCTAGAGACTTACATGGAGCAGAGGTGGATGGGGAAGACCCTTATCCTCAGAGTCAGCAGCAAGCATGATTGTTTTGTAATGAACAGACCAAGCATGATTGCTTCGTAATGAACAGGTTGGCATTTCACCAACCCTGATAGAATGGGGGGTTGTTTTTTTCTTTTATAAAAGTCCAATTCAACAAAGATTTTAGGATCACTGAGCTTTAATAGTAAATTCGAATGCCAATCATCTGATTACCAGTTGAGGCTTTGTGTGAGTGACAATTTATGCATAACAGAGAATTGTAAACTCACATTCATGTTCATTTTGAGTTGCATCTGTGGGGTATCTTTCATCCAAGTAGTTTTTCAGGCTTATAAATGTCATACCAGAGCTTAAAGTCCATGCACTAGCTTTGGAGAAGACCATGGTTTTCAGTGGGACTCCTAAAACTATTTTGAGTCTCCACAGTGGAGTCAGCCTCCCATGAGTTCTCTCTGATCAGTGACCCCTATGAACGGCTTTGCCTCAGTCCAAGTGTGCTTTTGCCACTGCCCTGGCCAGCCCAGGAAGGAGCAGTCTTGCCTTCAAGGACTAGCCCTGGATGGAAATTGGGGTCTGTAGAGTCCTACCCCGACCTAAGTAGTTTGGCGGGCCCTAAACCAATCTTATAAGCTTTTCTAATTTGCCACACTGTATATATCTTAATTATGATCCCTTCCCCACGTCCATTGTCCCAGCTGAGACAGCGATGACGTGATCTGCCTCCAATCATTATTCTATGCCACTTTCCTTTTCATTCAGGTCCTGCTTAAATAGCCCCATGGCGTGAATCCATGGGTCGCCATTATTGCTTCATGCGGATGGTCTTCCTTGTTCAGATGATTCCTTTTTGTCTTTGTCTTTACCTGTTTAAGACTTTATAAAGGGGTCTCTTTAAGATACATTTGAAATTAGGGTCTTTTGTTCCCTAGACAATATCAACCAAGACATCTTCAGAGAAATACTGTATTCAAAATCCAACTAATTAATCCTTTCCTTCCTAATGCCTCTGACACTCAGTTAACACTGTACAGAACAAAAACTAACTGCCGTCACTTTACCAAGTAGAAAAAAAATGGGATACAGTACTGTACTTCTAGAAGCCCCTGAATTTATTATTATTACTATGACTATTATTATTATTGCCTCCGCAATAGAAGATGGTGATGTTTAATGTTGTTGCCCTTTTAAACTCTTACTTCACGTCAGGTCCAGTTGTGGGGTTAGCTTTATAAAATTCATTTCCTAGTATATTTTGCAAGTGGGTCCTTCCAGGTATGTGCTGCTATAAGATTTATTAGATTCTTTTGATTATAATCTAAGAAGAAGGAGAGTTTTTCTCAACTACATCTTGCAGACACATTCTTCA
>NW_022104341.1:27162430-27175184 GCF_000313985.2 Echinops telfairi | reverse complement strand
TCTTGAAATAGCAAAGGGCCTGATAAAGGAGAGCGATGGGTCTTCAGCGTCTCTGGCTACTCCAGAAGTGTATGTGAGAGGAAGCAAGTGTTCGTTGATTTAGACCAGGGGTCGACAAACTTTTGAGACTGCAGTCACTCCTGCCCTTCACAACAATTTTAGAATCATTTGAGAGCCATAAATATATGTTTACAAACAAATGGAAATCACCATTGTCAATGTTACTTCGGAGCCACGTGCTAAAAGATCTGAATGTGGTTTGAGTGTCCCAGATTGCCGACCCCTGATTTAGACTATGGGTTCCCAAACTTATTTGGCCTACTGCTCCTTTTCAGAAAACAAAAACACAACTCAGTCCCAACTCCCCAACAATGAAAAGCAGTCGACCTATAGGTATCCCGTAATTCAGGATAAACTGATTTTACAGGCCCCTGGGATCATCTTATTGCCCCACCCCACAGGGGTGTATCACCCACTTTGGGAAAAACTGATTTAGACACTCACCTTCGATTTTTCCCTTGGAGAAGGGTTGCATGATTTCTCCCCTAACCGACCCTGCTAACACCAACGAGCTTTGCCTACAGAATGCGAAGACACCTCTATTAGGTTTGAAAAATCAAGCCAAGCAGTTTTGTAGGGCCTGTTTAAAAAAATCACATAACTAAAAAGCTTCATAGAGTTTGATGCATTCTGGATGATTTTAGTACCTTCCTCATTGTTATCATCGTCACCAAATCTTCTCCTACTTTTCCTTAAATGTAAGTAAGCTTACAAACAGAAGATGTACATATGTAATATTTGTACATATTTGTAAAAACAAGCATATAAATCAGGAATTTTACTGGAAGGTTTATCTTTGATTAATTATTTTCCAGTTTCTCTAAATTGCATCAACTAACTTCCCAACTTCATTAGATGGTCTTTAAAATTTTTTTTTCTAGGCCTGATATTCTTCAAAATATCAAGTTTGGGGGAGAAGAAACCTCACTAGGAATGTTGAACTATAACTTCATATTTGAGCGAGAATAGTCTCAGATTTCATTCTGTTGGGTATAACTCCCTTTCAACCTTTTTCTCCCCACCTTTTTCCAGAGAGTGAACTGGTATGTATCTTAAAAAGCAGCAACTGCAAAAAGACTGAGGCTCCCAAACTGGTTCTTCAGATAGCTGACTTTTCTTAAATACCTCGGAGTTCAACTCAGCCGGAATTTTGAGTGTCACTGGAGGGCACTTGTCTACTTGCCTATTTCTCTTTCTCTTATATTTTTTACTAACTGGTGTTCTAGCCTGTGAGACTCTTGTTTTGAAGCCGGGGTGGATGGTCTTTTCAAGTCTGGCTGCTTTGCAAATATTACACTGTCAGCCTGCAGACTCCTGTGTATCCTGTGGCATTGGGCGGATTTAGCAGGATAAACAAAAGCAGCACCGCAGGCCTATGAATGTGAGAGGGTGAGAGATCTGAGAACATTGTGTGAAAGGGTTTGCTCTCTTTAGGAAAACTCATGTTGCAACACTAGATAAAGCACCATGTGCCCAGGGTCCTGATGAGGCAGAGTTAGGGAAATAGCATATTTTCCTTGTGCACAGTGGTTCATTAAGCTCGAATCAACCTCATAATGACACAACTGTGATGAGATTAACTAAGCAGACAACCCAAAGTCCTGAAGGTCAACCGAGGGGCCCCTGTCCAATAATCCTTTGACTCCCCAGTTATTTTTAGGTAGGCTTGGTGAGAACGTGCTGTGCAGCTATGCCGAGGGTTACACATGCTTTGTTCCAAGACCCATTTATTACTATTGTGCAGGCTGACATGCGCACAACGGGCCAGACCTAGGCCCAGAGCAGAAGACTGACCTCCAAAAGAAAGACCAGGAGTCACTTATAAGAAATCTTCTGATGCCTGTTACCCGATCTCGTTGACACGTCATGTTCACACGGGCTGCTTCTTCCACGTGGGCTTGTTGCTTCTGAGCCAGTTGGCTGCTTGTTTAACTTCAAGCCTTTAAAACCCCAGATGCTGTATCTTTTGATCACTGGGCACCATCAGCTTTCTTCACCACATTTGCTTATGTGGTCGGTGTAAGATATGAAAATAATAATAATCTATAATGTATCGAGGGTTCATGAGGGTCAGAGGTAGGGAAGGTTGGAAAAAAGAGGAGCTGATAACAAGGGCTCAAATGGAGAGCAAATGTTTAGAAAATGATGATGGCAACATATGTACAAATATGCTTGATACGATTCATGTATGGATTGTTATAAGAGCTGTAAGTGGCCCCAATAAAATGACCTTAACAAAATTCAAATTATAGAAAAATAGAAAGAATATAACACCCATGTGTCAAGACCCAGAAGAGATCACTGCTGACATTTTGGCAAGTCATCATGATACGGCAGTCACTCACTACCGTGAGTTGACTCTGACTTCAGTGGCCCTATAAGACAGAGTGGAACTGCCCTCATGGGTTTCTGAGACTGTAACTTTTACAGGAGTAGAAAGCCTCTTCTGTCTCCTGCCCTACATCATATGTGTGTGAAATGCAATAACACAGGTAACATTTTATCGCTCTTGACATTGCCTCAGAGTCCTGGTGGTGACGTAGGTTGTACATTGAGCTGCTAATTGCCAGGTCAACAGTTTGAAACCAGCAGAGGAAGAAAGATAAGGTTCCCTGCGTGAGGATTTACAGTCTGGGAAACACACTGGGGCAGTTCTACCCTGTTCTATAGGGTCATTATGAGTCAGAATGGACTCATTGACAGTGGGTTTTGGTTTTGGTTTTGCACATTGTCTCAAATACAGTCAAGATTAATTCCCCTCCCAGTCTCTTTATTAAGTTAGTATGTATCCTTCCAGTGTCTTTGTATGTAGAAAGATAGATAGATAGATAGATAGATAGATAGATAGATAGATAGATAGATATACAGCTTGACACTATATAGTATGGACATATGATTTGTGTCCATTCAAAAATATTACATAAGCAACTAGCTGTTTTCATTTAACATTTTGATTTTTATATCCATCCATATTGTATGTGTGGACCTGGTTCTTTTTCTCTAGGTGTTAGATCACATTATTACATATCACATTATAATTATGCTATAATTTATTCATTTATCCCCTTAAAGATGGCCATTTGAAGTAGAAAGAAATTGTTCTGGAAACGCTGATGGCAACATATGTACAAGGGTGCTTAATACGATTGAATGATGGATTGTTATAAGATTTGTAAGAGCCTCCCACTAACATGATTAGTTTTTTTTAAAAGATGGCTATTTGAATTTCGAATTTCTACTATTACAATGTTTCAATGACCAAGAGTTCTTTCTACCTGTCTCCCGTTTCAAGCATGCAGCAATTCCTCGATCTCGGAACCAAAAGCAGAACCTCTGGGGAAAGGTCTTACCCAAGTGGGACAGGTACTGGCTCTCTAGGGGAGTTGTAGTCCTTGAGATCCCTCGGGAGCGGAGAAGCTGTTCTGCTCTTCGCAATCCTCACCAACACTGGGAGGAGTGTCCGGCTTTCAAACGTTTAAAATCTGAGGAATGATTTGCTTTTCCTTGACTTAGTGACGTTGAATATGATTTCCTGTGTTTATTGATCATTTCACTTCCCTCCTTTGCGATACATCTTCACTTCCAAGTCAGAGCAAATAGTAAAATCATTTTAAAACATTTTTCTCAAAAAAGTAGTAGTATTTAAAATCCTGGCAGGTGGGTCCTTCGCCTGTAGTTGATTCCAGCACACAGTAATCTCATCTAGGCTTGTGAGGCTGTAAATCTTTATGGGAGCAGACCGGCTCAACTTTCTTCCTTGGTTTGAACCACTGACCTTGCAGTTAGCAGTTAGCAGTGCAGGACCTACCCCAACAGCACCACCAGTGGTCTTTGACATGAAGGGAATTGATGCTTAAACTGGGATCTTTTTTTTAAACTATCACTTTCATTTTTTTGCATCATGGAGAATAAAATGTTTTCATTATACTTAATGCAAATAAAAATATACTTCTTACCTATCGTAACAAATACCTCTGGTGCTCAACGCAATGTTTGACAAATAATAGGTACTCAGTAAATACTTGATGAATGAATAAATTAAAGGAAGATGGCAAAAGGTAATCTCAGAAGGTGCATTTCAGAAATAGTGCTCCGCTAAAGAGGAAACTATACGCTCAAAAAGAGTTTAAAGTACAGTGTCGATACTTTGTTACCTGTGTTTCACCTTACCTCTGGCCATGATATATGGACTGTTCCACTTTTCAGGGTCAAGAGCAAACCCTTCTAATGTTAGTGTTTTAACCAGTGACTTTCCCCAGGTCTTCTCTTCCTACCAACAGCAGCCTTGACAGCCTTGCAAAATTCACAAGGTAGTTGAACATTAGCCATTTGGAAAATAGCTGGAGATCATGACGCAGAATCTTCATACAGAAAAACAGTATCTCAGAGTAACAAGTGCCAAGCCTGCTCTGCTCACCTCGCTGTACAGTCCACAGAGGGGACTTCAGAGCACACGTGGGAGAAAGGAAGTGAAGGTCTTTAGGGGAGCACCTGACAACAGCAGCCTGCCTTCTCGGTATTGGGTAGTATTTCTCTAACTGATGTGCCAAGAATAGCATATTCATATTTTAACATGAATATTAATGAGCGCACCACCATGAAGAACAGTCGATTAAATGTCAATTATTCATGTGAATGCGTGATTAGCATTAAACATGAATATTGGCATACTAGCATTTCTACTGGAGTCCCTGAGTGGTGCAAATGTTTAACCCGCTCAACAGCCCACTGAAATGTTGGCCATTCAAGTCCCCCCAAGACTCCTCGAAAGAAAGGCTGGGCAACAGATTTCCATAAAATCACCCACTGAGAGCCCTGTAGAGTGCACTTCTGCTCCTTCCACAGTGCTGCCATAAGTCAGCGTCAACCCCATTGTAACTGGTTGCACCTTCACATGCGCGTAGTTAAAACCTTTTGAGACTTTCAGGAGTAAAGACTCCCATTGAATTCTTTTGAACCCTGTGTTTTCCAATTTTTTTGACCCCAGTACTCTTAAAAAATGTAATTGCCAGACAACTAGTATTTGACAGAGCAGTTTGGGAACAGACATGATTTATTACCTCATTTTAACAATCCATCCCATCAATGTATTCCACCAGCAAATATTTCCTTACCAGTGACTGACATCTACTCACGTTTCAGAGAAAGAATTCTGAGCCAAAATGCAGGCTCTTCGGTCCACCGTGTTTCCCCTGCCCACGCCACAAACAGCTGTGTTGAGGTATTCATTTATTCGTTGGTTGGGGTCTTCATTTGAAGACACCTCATTGACAATGACGCCAACCTTTCAATTACAAAGTACAGACCAGCTAAGTCACCCAGGAACCTTCTCAACGCACAGTTTTTAAATTGGTCCTTACAGACTGAAAAGACATTCTCTAATCTGAGAACTCACCCTCGCCTGAATCAAGCACTGAGCTTGGTGACCCTTGTATCTCTCTCTATCAGACTCCATGTGTGACACAAATGGTGAAATACCTGGTATTACCAGGCACGGAAAGTTTGGTGTGATGGTTAGTTTTGTGTCAACCTGGCTGGGCCAGGATTCTCAGTGGTTTGACCAGAGCTAACACACTGTAATAGCAGCCAATCAGTTGTAAGATTAGGGTGGAATGCAACACTCTTACACTGGTAACAGCCCTGATGCAATTGATTGAAAGGAAATTTCCTTGGGGATGTGCCTGCTTCCAATATAAATGAACACCATGGAAAGGCCTGCTTGCTTTTTGCTTGGTCTGGATCCTGCATCTGGCGCATTGACCTCTGGTTCTTTGGACTTGAGCACAATGGCCTGCTATTTTGCCTGCGGATCTTGGGAAACAGCAGCAGTTTGAAACAGAAGCCACACCTGCAAGTGGGCTTCCTGCTGCCAATCTTGGTTAGGTTTACCAACCCCCTGCAGCTTTAAGTCAGGGAAAGCCTCCAGCTTAACATCTGACCCAAAGGCTTAGAAGCTTGGACTTGCCACTTCTACAACTGTGTGAGCCATTTTCTTGATTTACTTCTAGATAGATAGATAGATAGATAGATAGATAGATAGATAGATAGATCAGCATCACTGCATTTGCTTCTCTGAGAACCCCATGTAAGACAGTTAGCATTTAGAGTCCACCTAGAAGTACCTTCAAAGACAGAAATCTTCACACACAAACTCACCATGGAAAACTTTATGAAGTACATTTCTAATCTGACACACGTGGATTTGCCAAGAGTCACAGTCAGTTGGTTTAGTGTGGGTGTCTCTGTCCCTTACTTGAATCAGCCATCCCAGTTGCTTCAAGACAACAAAGCTTTCTGAATCATCCCTCTAAATTTACATTGTGTTCACATTTTAAATGTTTTATTAACTTTTGACTAATTATTGGTGGGAAAACTGTTGCCACTAGTTAAGTTCAACTCATAACATATGAGAGTGAGAATTTACGCCTTCCAGAGGGGTTTATAAAAGTCTTGTCTCAGTCATAGTTTATGTTTAATCTTTCTGCTGATTATTAACTAAATCACTCTGAAGAGGATGCATATGCTACATCATTTGGTTTTTACGTTTGTTTTATTGTGGTGAAATATATGTAACAAACATCTCAGCCATTTTTATGTGTGCAATTCAGTGACAGAGAACACATTCGCCATGCTAAACAATCATCACTAAATCCTTTTCTAAACTGTCTTATCGCCCTTAACAAAAATGCTATGTCTTTTAGAAAGCAATGTGGGAAAGAAACTGAATACCACATATAGTTTTATTAAGTATATTTTTATTTGTTCTTAGTATTTGAAAACATATATCCTTCTTTATTAGTCCAAATATTTGATTATCTGTGGCACATAAACATGGTCTCCAAAAAAAAGTCCTTTCCCCAGCATAGAACTGAAACCCAGTAACACCAAACAACTGCAAATAAGCAACTAAGGAAAAACATCCCCAAACACGGAGTGAAACAGGCAATCTTTCTGAAATTGGATGTGATGAAAATGACAAGCTTTTAAATCTTTATTTCTCAGCAACTTGTTTAAGAGCCATTGCATATTTTAATATTAATAACAGTATTATAAACGTTATTTTGATGTATTTAAAATTGAACTTTTGTAGATTTTGAAATCGTATAACCCTAATAGAACACATGATGTGTGTCCCCTGAGGCTCAAGGGATTTCTAGGGTACTGATAGATTAACGTTTGCTGTTGATCATTGCCAACTCCTAGCAACCCTGTGTACAAAAGAACAAAACATTGTCCAGTCCTGTATCAGCGTCATGACCGTGGGTGGGTGCGTAAATGGTACACGGGGCTCTATCAGACCTCCTCTGGCTTTCCCATTGCCCCAAGGCCGAGGCCAGGCATGCGTCCACGCTCCTTTCTCCTCTACTGGATTCTGACATGAACGCTTCCTCCCACGGCACCGCACTGACATGCTGCAAACCATAATTTGTTGCAACTGCCACACAGAGCTCACAGACTATACAATTAGGAGAGTTTATCAGGGGAGTCAATAGGTTACCATACATTAGGATTAGTAAACGTAAAGATTCAGCCATGCGTCCGTATCAGGGCCACTCCTCAGGCAGCAGCAAATCTGTCTCTAGCCCTTGGGCTCTGCCTCCGTGGGACAGGGAGCCAGACCGCTGCTCAGTTTCATGGTCTCAGAGGCTCTGCATTGCTCCTCTGATGGCTCAAGGTCTCCTCGTCGCGGCCTCTCATCTCAGCCTGGCCCCTTTGCTGCGTCCATGCTCTCTGGGCAGCAGCCCCTGGTGCCTCTGGTCTCTGCCTCTGCAGCTTCAACCCGGGGTCTCCAGTGTGCTCCACTCGTGAAGGCCTTGGGATTCCTCTGTGCGTCGAAGACGGTTCTTACACAGTAGAATGGCTTTGATCGAAGTGTGGTTTGTTTTTTAACCAACCATACTCACGAGGAAAAAGAGTCGCATCGTCTACTAAAGGCAAGCCTTAATCCAACCCCAATCTTGCATAGCAGAGAAATGTGGTTACAGCCACAGACATAGAGGCCAGACTGTCATACAGCACAGAAGGAATTATGGCCTGAAGGGCCATATTAAAGGACTAGATCAGTGTGCTTGAACCCACACTTGCAGGCACTGTGTCCTTGAATGCCGTGCAAATAGGGGGCTCATCTTCCAGCACTGTATCAAACAAAAATATTCTATTGTGAACCCTTGGTGTTCATTAGCTGATTGTAGAACGTAGATTGCCAAGCCTTGTTTCCTACTTCCGTAAGCAGTTACAGTGTCAGAAATCCACAGGGGTTGCTATGAGTCATCATTGGCTTCAGGGCAATGAGGTTTTTAGTTCTACCTACCTTGAGTGATCTTGTTGGTATTTGAAGGGCCAGTGGCTTAGCTTCCAGCATCATAGCAGCACACAAGCCACCACAGTATGACAAATGGACTGACATCGCTCTCTTTCCCTCACTGTCATCAAGTCAATGCAGACTCCTAGAACCCCTGGAGGGGTTCCAACATAGAAACTGTTTACCGAAGTAGAAAGCCCAGCCTTTCTCCCACTCAGTTGCCAGTGGTTTTGAAATCCTGACTGTGAGGATCACAGCCCAAATTGCAACCACTGTACTGCCTGGGCTTCTATGGTGGGTAAATATTAGTTGGGCCTATTACTTTCTGGCGGCGCTATTTTGTAAGTATTGGACTGCTAGCTGCAAGGTCAGCAGTTCAAACTCACCAGCTGCTCCTCAGGAGAAAGGTGAGGCTATCCACTGCTATAAAGATTTATGGTCTCAGAAACCCATATAGAATCACTATGTATTCCAATTTACAGAATTACTATAGATTCCGATCTAATCCCCCAGCATTCCTATGAGTTAAATATTATCAAAAGACTGATGTTCAAGCAATTTGCCCAGAGTCACATATTCAATAAGTGGCCTCGCTGAGCGTCAGAGCTCAGGGCTCTCCTTCAAGCCCATGCCTCTCACGCTTCCATTGGAGAGCAAAGTTGTACTTGAATGCATCTCATTTTGCTATTCTCCCCCACCGCCACCCTGCACCCGCACACACATCTTTTTAGGGTTGAGCGGATTTTCAAATAAAGGCTCAATCAGCTGCACTCTGGACTCGTTCCCCCACTGGGAAGAGAACCACCCAGGGCCAGTACAGCTCCCGGCTGTGAAGAGTCAACATGAAAGCCAGGTGGTGCCCCACGCCCAGATGATGGAGCCCTATCCGCATAAGACACCTGGCCTGTGAGCGGAGAAAGCTTGCGAACACCGCAGCTCCCTCCTCCAGCCTGCTGGTCCTAAGATCACCAGAGATGCCTTCCCAGTGTGCCAAACCTCGGGGGTTGTGAGCGTGAGGAAAAAGCCGCAGTCTGCCAGCTGGAGTACGCCCCTTTGTTCTTTTCTTTCTTTTATTTTGAATGCCAACCTGGGCCTCTTTCTCTAGTAACAGAAACTTTTTTTTTTAATTCAGGTATTGCATTGTTGCCAAAGTTCTTATGTATCTATAATAAGAGTTTTGAAATAAGATCTCTAGGTCAATTAGAAATTCTTATAAAAGGCTCAGTGCTGGCACTCAGGAGAGCTTGTGGAAAAGACGTTGCTAACTGTGTTGGGTCGGATTCTCTAAAGAAGCAAACCAGTGTTGTTTGCATGTGTCTGCGTATGGAAAGAGCCCGATAGCAATACATGGCTCACACAGGTAGAGAGAAGAGTAAGCCCAGTCCAGTTCAAGTCTGTGGCTCAGATGTAAGTTCAAGGATTCTTCTGATGTCTGTAGCTGCAGGGGCTGACAAATGGGAGGTGGGAAGGTAAAGCAGGAAGGCCACAGGCTGCTAAATGCCGAGATGAATGCATTGGAGATCAGTCAAAGGAATCCCAGGTTGGCAGTCCACTAATGGCTCCTGGGATTGCAGGCAATATAATGGGAGGTATACAAGCCAGCAGCAGGCTCCGAATCCAGCAGTAGACGTGAGCTAGCTTCCGCACACGCTCCGTCTATGCTAAGAGTTGGCCACACCCCGAAGGAAACCTTCCTCAACGTTATTAAGACTCACCAGATGAAGCCACTTGGCTGCTTCGCAGAAGGACCTCATCATGGAGTTGACAACGTTATGTTTGATCATGTCCCTGGAGAAGCGTGGCCCAAGCGGACAGAGAACCTAATGATCACTGTAACCAAGTGAATTGTTATGAACTGATAGCTAGTATATGTGGTTGGCAAACATAAAGGGTTAAGTTAACGCTAAACCAGTGTTGATAGCCCACAACTCATGGTGACCTCACATACAATCAAGCACTGTGCAGTCCTATGCCATGCCCCATGATCCGTTGAGGAGAGGACCACTGTGATCAACGGACTTCTCATTAGCTAATTTTGTTCTTAATCCACCTTAGTATGGAAGCGCTGCCGCTGTTTAGCATCCTAACAATGCGCAGGCCTCCCCTAACAGATGGCTGGGCTGCATGTGAGGGGCATTGGCCCAAGCTGAGTCTGAGTCTCTACTGAACCAATAACCCCTCATCAAAATTATAGTAAGCACTGCTAACTCAGAAGTTCACTTTGGAAATTTACAAAGATCACAGGGGCTGAAAGCATAGGCGTTGAGATGAGAAGGATCCAGGCTTGGATTTGGGGTCTGCTCTTTGTCAGCTAAAGCTCTGGTGGCACAATGGGTTAACTGTGGGGTTGCTAACCTCAAGGCATATGGTCCAAACTTACCAGCTGATCCTCAGGAGAAGGAGGAGACTGTCTAATCCTAGAAGGGTTTACAGTCTTGGAAACTCTAAGGGGCAACTCTACTCCTATGAGGTCAGGATGCCTCAGAATCGGCTTGATGGCAGTGGGTTTGGTTTGGGCTTCTTGTCAGCCGTGTGAACTTGTGCACATTGCTGAACTTTGAAAGATTCCTTTCTGTAAAAGGAGAACACTAGCACCTACCTTTTAGGAGTTCTGTGACAATTAAATCTAATATAATGACTTAGCACCCTTCTTGGCACTTAGAAGATGGCAGTGCATTGCACCTATTATTAGTACAGGGCTCAGGATCATTTATCTTGGCACCGATACCTGTAGGATAATCTTCTTAATGTTGAAAATGCAGGTAATTAAGTTGAATCTATACCAACACTGTGACATAACCTGGGATTACATCTTTGAATAATCCTTGGAATCAGTTGGTTTACTTAACACTTGTCTCTAGGGTACAGAAAAAAATGTTAGTTATTTTAGCTTTCTAAATTTAGGATTCCAAACCAACAAAAACTTACTACTTATCCAAAAGATATTTCAATAAGCTTTTCTATTACTCAGTTTGGACTGTTGACCAGTTACTTTTGCTTGTACTTAGTAGATAATTTTCACCTCTAATTGGACAGCATTAATCAAAACTCTTTTGGTTGCAAGAGATCAAAATCCAATTCAAATTAGCTTTAATGAAGGGGCTGTATGGGCTCCAGTAACTGGGAACTGTAAGAGCTGCTCTGGCTTCAGGCACAGCTGGACGAAGCTGGAGCGCTGGATCCCTCAACGCGCTGGCCTCATTCAGCAGAGCGTTTCTTCCGTGATGTCCGGGTTAGAATCGAGAGGCACTTCGGGGTTAAGAGATTCTTTCATCAAGTTTGAGGACGCCGACAGAAAGAGCTTGTCCCTTTCTTTTTCTTTGTAGCTATCAAGCAAATTGTGTTTTTATTTTTTAATGAACCAACCTGGCCATGAACTTTTTCCCCTTTAACTCTAACTGTTATCATAACCTCACTCTATCCGTAGCCATTTCTCTCATTCTAAACCTAGCCCCAACAGCCTAACCCTACCACTAACCCTACTTTTCCCCCCCATGCTACTGTCTGTGTTAATATCGACAGAGCATATTTGTATGTGTGCATACTATGTTGCTATCTGTTTACTTACAGGCTTGTCTATGCTACTGTGGTGAGTTTTGGTTTTGTTTTATTGTTAATGATTGTGAGTGCTTCTTTGCCAATATGGTTATTGGCCACCTGGATGTCATCTTTGGTGAATTATCTATTCATATCTTCTGCCTACTTTTCAATCGGATTATTCGTGTTGTTCTCGCGGAGCTGTTTTAGTTTCCTATAGATTTCTGAGATCAGCCTGTCTGTGCTGTGTCACCGCCAAACTGGTGTCGCCTGTCTGTGGTTCTCTTTCACTCTTGGGTGAAGGCCTGGGACGTACACAGTGCACTTCACTGACCAAGTCCTCTGTTTCTTTCTTCTGTGCTGTGAGTCATTTTCCTCGTGTTTGTTAGCGCATTTATGGCTTGTTTGCGGTGTGTTATGGACTTTAGGTTTGTACCTAATTTTTGGTTTGTTTGTTTTTCACTTTGCATCCTTTCCTATTTTATTTCAAGTGTCTGTCTGTAAACCTAAACTCAAAACATTGTGAATTATCATAAATTCAAGGATCTTTGCTAAACCTACATTAGGTCCTTTACAAGATATCCAAGTTTGTGAACCCGAGAAACGACCTGAGCGTTGCTTCTTTACCTTTGTCGCAGGCACGACCGAGGAAAGGACAAAAACAGCAAAAGGTAAAAGGCAAAATGTCACAGGAAAGCAAAACCACAGGTTATAAGCAGTCCTCTAATTAATCAGAAGTATCTGAATGCCTTTTTCTAGATTATTTTTAACAGTTTTATTAGCACTGTAGCCACATGCCATTCAATGCAATAACTCAATCCTATCTACAGGATTTATAAAAATGTCATCATATTC
>NW_022104341.1:27159708-27160956 GCF_000313985.2 Echinops telfairi | reverse complement strand
AGAAGCAACAAAGCCCAAGCCCATCTGCAGACAATTGGACATCTCCTTACAGAAGGGTCACAAAGAAGAGATGAGCCAGTCAGAGTGCAGTATAGCACCTATGAAATACATAACTTTGCTCTAATTCTTTAATGCCTCCTTCCCCTCACTATCATGACCTCAATTCTCTTACAAATTGGATTAGACCAGAGCATGCACACTGCTACAGATAAGAGCCCTCAACCCAGGGAATCCAGGATGGATAAACCCCTCAGGGACAACAATGAGAGTAGAGATACCAGGAGGATTAGGGGAAGGTATGGGGAAAAAGCGGGAATCAATCACAAGATCAACATATAACCCCCTCCCAGGGAGACGAACAATGGAAAAGTGGGTGAAGGGCGACAGAGGATGATGTAAGATATTAAAATAATAATCTATAACTTATCAAGGGTTCATGAGGGAGGGCGGACGGGGGAGGAGATGATATCAAAGGCTCAAGTAGAAAGAAAATGCTTTGAAAATGATGATGGCGGCATATGTGCAAATGTGCTTGACACAATGGATGAATGTATGGATTGTGATAAGAGTTGTATAAGCCCCCAATACAAGTATTTAATTTTTTTTAAAGTTGCGTAATCACAACCACTTCTAGTACTCCCTCCCCATTGTTTCATTGTTTGCTCCCCACACCCCTGCACCCTCCCTAATTCCCACCCACAAACCCTACATCCCCTATAACCCTTGCATCAGTTCTTGTCTCTGTGCATCTACTCCTTCTGTGCTTCACAAATGGGAAACCCAACAGAAACACTAAAGACAAAGTAGTGGTAAGGATAAAATAATAACAATATAAAGATAAAAATACAAATTGTGAGTAATAAAGAAAAGACCAAAATCAATATTTAAAAGGCCAAGGAAGAAATTTTTGTCATGTGACAAGTAAGAGATAGATGCATCTAGAACAAATTCAGGTTGGGTCAAGAGAGAGGACAACTGACCAAGCACTAAGTTCAATCCAGCATAATCAAGCTTACATTTAATGATTTCTGTCTGAGAGTAAAGCTGTTTGAGACCCTTGCCTGTGGCTAGAGGGGATCTGCTCGAGCAGCGGTTCTCAACCTGTGGGTCAAGACCTCTTTGGGTGGTCACCTAAGACCATCGAAAAACACATGTTTCCTATGGTCTTAGGAACTGAGACACCGCTCCTCTATCCGTCTCCAGGCGGGTCCACCCACCTGCAGATATGCCCACATATGAGTACCCAGC
>NW_022104341.1:27157148-27158927 GCF_000313985.2 Echinops telfairi | reverse complement strand
TCTTGGGTTTGCTTTGGCAGCTGTATTAGGACAAAATCAAAATCCCTTAAGACCGATTACATCAACAATAGCAAAAAACCAACCAGCAAACAAGAAAACCAACTAAACAAAATAAAAACAAAGACAAGGCAGGAACACAAAACCATAAAGCATTGTCAATCCTCCCCCTGGGGTATAAGGTGATTGCACTGGTCAGATCACCAATAACATAGCACTCCAGACACTGCCAGTCTGAGCAGTCTGTGCAAGTATAGTTCCGCATTGAGCTACAGACCATGAATTGTTGCCCTACCCTGTGTGAGCTCCCATGGGGATTGGGGCCAGGGGAAAACTTCCTGGATCAATTCATACATGTGCAGATTCCTGCCCAGCAGAGCAAAGCCTGTTACGTCACTGTGAGGGGGGCATCAAGGTGCTAAATATATGGTGATTTTGGGTCCCTTTCCATTGGACACCCACCAAGCCAGGGGTTCCCCCCCAAATCCAGTGACCACCACTTCCACAGCCCCAAGGCAGCCACTCTCTGCTTCCTCTCCCAGTAGAGTACCCAGTCCTCAGTCCCAGCGTACAGGGAGATTCAAGGCAGGACCCAACTCATCCAGCCGGGCCTCTATGTTAAGTCCTTCTGGTGTAGCCCCTTGTCCATATTTTTTTCATTGATGATAATTAAAGTTCTAGGGCTTACATGTAGGTCTTTAATTCATCTGGAATCTGTTTCTGTATATGGGTTCTGTTTCACTTTTCTGCAAATGAAGAGTCAATTTTGCCAGCAATGTTTATTCAAAAGATCATCTTTGCCCAGTGCGGTAGTTCCATAATCTGATGTCAATTTGGGTCTTAAAGGACTAAGAGCGAAGGGGTGGAGTCTAGTCTGTCAATCAAGTCAGAGCCAATGAGGCCTCTGGGTGGGCATGGCCTTCTCCTGAGGAATCTGAGAACTCCTGCATTCCTCCCTGGAAGTGGGAGACACTCTCTCTATCTCTCTGTGCTCACTTCCTGAGAGACTTTTTACTGACAAGACACATGGAGCTTCACTGATGGCAGCGAGAGCCCTGGACCTGGAGAAGTCATGTGGAGATCCCTGCCAGTGCGAAAATGCTTACCACTGGATCCACAATACTTCCCACCCGCTGGCCTGTGATTTTCCTGCATTTATCGTCATTGCATATGTTGCATGAGTCTGAAGAGGAATGTATTGACTGGTAACAGCATATGGGCTAATATCGGACATATGGACTTGATCTGGACAGGGCTGGGATGCTTTCTTAATGTACAATTGCTCTCTGATATAAAACTCTCTCTTATACACATGTGAGTGTCTATGAATTTGTTTCTTGACTCAACCCAGACTAACACATTCAGTTTTGTATGTTTTTGTCTTCGATTTAACAAATCAATTATCTGTAGGTGCATGATTTTATTTATTGGTTCTCTATTCTATTCCATTGGTTTACTTGCCTATTGTATCACTAGCAGGGTGTTTTAACCACCATGATTATGTACTAAGCTTAAATTTATGAAGTCAGAGGCCTCCTATTTTGTTCTCCTTTTATTATACTGCTTTGCTTATCCTGAGTTTCTTTTATTCCCATATAAAATTGGTGATTCTGAGGCAAAACACTAAGGGTGTGCAACAGAACAATAAGGGGAGCAGAGCAAGGAAGTCTGAGGGAATACCAAAAATAGACTTTGGGGTCAGGGCATGGCACCCCATAAGATTCGAGAGGAAAACAAGGTCAACAACCTTGAACTATTTGCAGGTTTTTCTTTTTTTTTTTT
>NW_022104341.1:27154034-27155991 GCF_000313985.2 Echinops telfairi | reverse complement strand
AAATAATAATAATAATTTCTAAATTATCAAGGGTTCATGAGAGGGGGGAGTGGGGAGGGAGGGGAAAAATGAGGAGCTGATACCAAGGACTCAAGTAGAAAGAAAATGTTTTGAGAATGATGATGGCAACAAATGTACAAAATGTGCTTGACACAATGGATGTATTATGGATTG
Source organism: Echinops telfairi (assembly GCF_000313985.2). Classification (NCBI taxonomy): domain Eukaryota; kingdom Metazoa; phylum Chordata; class Mammalia; order Afrosoricida; family Tenrecidae; genus Echinops; species Echinops telfairi. Next base: position 27,155,817 of record NW_022104341.1, on the reverse strand, counting down.
TGATAAGAGTTGTATGAGCCCCCAATAAAATGATTTAGAATAAAATAAAATTGGCGATTAGTTTTTCCATTTCTTTTAAGAACTATGTTGAGATCTGAATCACAATTGCATTATATTAATAGATATATTTGGGTAGTAATGACATTTTTATAATGCTAAATCTTCCAGTATATTAACATGGAATATTCTTCCAATTTTTATAGGTAACTTTTGGTTTCTTGTAGTATTGTTTTGTAATTTTCTTTTTACAGATCTTTTGTTTCTCTAGTTAGGGCTATTCCTCAGTCCTTTTGGAGTGATTATTGTAAAGGGCACTGTTTCCTAATTTCCATTTCAGAGTTCTGTTCCTTAGTAGACAGGAATCCCATTGACTTTTCCCAAACACTTTCACTGACATATTGTTCATGCATCATACAAGTCAATGTTCTGAATCCCATAGATTTCTGTGTGTTGCCCTTATCTCCTGCCGCTTTGCCAAACTGCAGCGATTGTTAGGTCTCTTGGGTTTTCTCTAAACAGAATCATATCATCTGCAAATATAGTTTTACTTCTTCGCCGATTTGAGTGCCCTTGATTTCTTTTTGTTGTCTAATAGCTCTGACTAAGACGTATCGGACACTATTAAATAAGAATGGTGATTAAGAGCATCCGCGCAGGCTCCCATTCACAAGGGGAATGCTTTCAGTTTCTCCCCAGTGAGCAAACACTGGCTCTTGGTTTTGCATATACGACCTTAATTATGTTGAGAAATTTCCCTTTTATTCCTATCTTAGTGGGTATTTTTATACCAATAGGTGATGGATTTTATGCAATGCCTTTTCTACCCTGATTGATATGGTGTATGGTTCTTTATTTATATGGTGAATGACATTGATTGGGAGTTTTTTCCAATATTAAACCATCCTTGCATACCTGGTATAAATCTTACTTGGTCATGATGTATTTTTTTAAATGTTTTGTTCAAGTCTATTTTGTCAAATATCTTGCATCTATGTTTATGAGTATGTTGCTCTGTGATTTCCTATTCTGATATGTCTTTGCCTCGTTTGGGTATCGGGCTGCTACTCACTTCATAGACTGAGTTTGGGACTTTGCTGCCGTTTTCTCTATTCTGGGGTAGTCTGTGCGGAACTGATGCCATCTCTTCTCCGAATGCTTGGTAGGATTCCTCAATGAAGCCATCTGGTCCTGGGCATGATTTTGTTGTTGGGATTTTTAAAATAACCTATCTATTTCTTCTTGTGACTGTATGTCTGCTCACAGCTGCAAGCGATAAAGGTACACAACATTTTCCACCCCAGGGTTGCAGGAGAAACCAGGTATTTCAACCTCACCTTCATTAACTTCTCCTGCTTAGCCCTCTCAGATCTACCCTACCTCCGGCCACACCACCATCCTCTGTGGGATTAGATCAGGTCCAGGGTATCCCCCCATTCACCTGCCAGGTGTGGGGAGCAAGGGAGAAGACCACCTGTCCCTCTCCCGTCTAGTGGACCAGAGGCTCCTGCACCAGGGAAGGGGCTGTTTGGCAGACAGTTGGTCCACCAAGAAACTGCTACTTTTCTGGTTCCTTGGCGTAAGCTTCTCTCCTCCATTTTCCCAGCCAGTGGCTGGACCACTCCTCTTTCCTGTCTAGAAAATTCAGAAGTCCAGATTTGTGCTCTTTTTCCACTTGTTTCTGGTCTTTGTTGCAGAGGATGAATGTAGAGCTTCTGTCTATGTGGTCACGTTTTACCAGGCGTCTATCAAGCAAATCTTAGAGAAGAGGCTGATTAGTTTAGAA
>NW_022104341.1:27151448-27153369 GCF_000313985.2 Echinops telfairi | reverse complement strand
TGCACGGGGTCCACATGGTCAGCGCCAACTTGATGGCACTAAACCAACCATAACAATAATAACATGCAAAGGAAAACTTTATTTCCATAGTAAAATAGCAAATCAGACGATTCATAAACAATAGCAGTTTAAAAGTCCTTGGATAAAAATTTGGCCAATTTGAAATAAGAAGAGTTAGCCTCTATAGCTAATTTCCATAATACTACAAATGAAATGAACCAAAAGGGCACTGCATTTGTTGCATGAGCGAATGCCTGCTGTTGGCTGAGCCCTTTTCCTGAGTGTGTGAAGGTCACTAAGGAAGATGAGCTGGGAGTGAAGCATGTCCCTTGGTTCTGGGGTCGCTGCACCATGATAGACCTAGGGGACAGTTGATGCCAAGACACATGGAGGTCTCCAGGGACTCAACGCCCACATGTGGGAAGGAGACAGGACTTCCCTCCAGAGCCACCAGAAAGAGAAAGCCTTTCTTGGGGCTGGCTGCCATGCTCTGGACTTCCAGCTTTCTCAACTGTAAGAGAATAAATTCTGGTTCTCGATAAAGTCAACAACGACATCGAAAGTATGTAACACTTGACTTATTTTGAAATTATTCTTGTTTTTTAATATTCTCTGCTTTTATTTTGATTGAGATTTTTCTCTGTTTTATTGAGTCATTGTTGCTTGGTCCTTTCTTGTTTTTTTTGGTCTGTTTTTCTGTTAGGGCAGTCAGGGTAGGTGGATCTATGAAGACAGCAACTGAATTAATAAGTACCTGAAGATATAGAAAGGGAGGTGGGGTGGGGGGGATGGGAAGTCAACAGCAACAGGTACAGGAAGGAAAAGTATGTTCCAAAGTTGACTGTTGTGACGATTCCTATACTTCAACCATTGAAGTGTATGCGACAGAAAGATGGGGCTTTCTACTCCCATAAGGAATTACAGTCTCGGAAACTCATAGGGGCAGTTCCAGAGCAGTGCCCTGCCCTCCAGGGTGGTCACGAAGCAGCATCGACTCAATGGCAGTGAGTATTGGATTGTAGGATATGTTTATTTTAGCTCAATAAAACTCTTTTTTAAGAAGGGGGAAAATTCTAAATGAAACAATCATATTTACGCGGGGAACTGGATTATTTTGAATATTTTAAAGAGACAGAAACTCTTATCACCTTTGTTTATTGCTAATGCTGAAGATAAGCTTTAAACACTTGACTTCATTTTCAACATCCTGACATGGGAGTACACGGAACTCCAGTGGGATGTCTCTCCAGTGGGATGTCTCTCCAGTGGGATGTCTCTCCAGTGGGATGTCTCTCCAGTGGGATGTCTCTCCAGTGGGAAGCGCTTTGCTGAGACCTCAGTGTGTTGTGCAAACATGATCTCATCTTTCAGCTTGATGATGTTCCAGATCCAAGAGGGAGAGCAGCTTTATGATCGGGGAGGAGAAAAGGAAAATATTTTCCTAAGTCTCATAACACAACTCTAAAAAAGTAAACAGAAATCCATATGATATACATAACATGTGTGTCTATAAGTGGATGTGAGCGTGTCTGTCTAGTTGGGAATGCAATGTAGGACATAGTTCTCCAACTTGGCAGAGCTTGGAGAAGTTGGAAGAGGCAGCCGTGGCAAACTTACCCTCTGCACTGGAAACTCACAAACGGGAATGGGATGAGTAATCTAAAACTATCTTGCCAGTAGTGACTGTGGCAGTTACATAATCTCCTGTCAACTTGGGTGAAGGCTAACTTGTCGATCAAGTCACAGCTTGAGGACCTCATTTGGAGGCACAATGGAGATGAACGGCTCCCTGGAGGCCCGACCCAGTCTCTCTGCCTTCCCTTTCCTGCTGTTGAGACACTCAGAGAGCTGGAGGAGCACGTGGAGACCTGTGCCAGCACTGAGATGCTTCCACTGCCACTGGATCCACAAGACTTTCCAC
>NW_022104341.1:27148840-27150744 GCF_000313985.2 Echinops telfairi | reverse complement strand
AGAAATGACATACCGCACCGATGGAAGCTTTCACATCACTACAGTGAGTTGAATGGCAAAGCTTTTTTGGTGTATTCCAGAGCCCTTTGGAAGGCAAATGGGCTTTGAATGGCGCAGCACATGGTAGGTAAGTAGAAACCCTTAGAGGTAATCTAATTCGCCCTCCAATCGTCGCAAAATATTTACTAAATTTTAACATAAGAATTTCGATACCTTATCTGCACCATTCCGATGAACCTAATTAGAATATTAGCAAGTTTCTTTCCTAAGCATTCTAATTTTGTTTTCCCATTTAGAAATTGAGTTAATCTGTTACAGGTTTCATTTAAAAACACATTTTATTGAATTTTGGTGTGATTTTACTTAGTAAATTCAATGGCCATCCAATGATTTCTATTGTCTGTCAACTTGTCATGATGTGGTGGCTTGTGAGTGCTGGGATACTGGAAGCTATCTCAAATACCACCAGGGTCACCCAGAGTGAAAAGCTTTTAGTGGAACTTCCAGACTAAGAACAGACAACTGTCCACTGCAGAGGTGTGACCCACTGAAAATTGTATGGATAGCAGGGAAACACTGTCAGGTACTGAAAACCTCCTGAAAAGCAGCAGAATAGTGTCAGACATCCTGCCAGAGGATGAGCCAGGTAAGGAGGCTCTCACAACATGACTGAGGAAGCGCTACCTTCTCAAAGGACAGTAGACCCTGTGACACGGATGGAGTAAAGCCTGCATGGGTACGTCTTTGGGACCTTCACTTGCTGATGGGGCACAACTGAAAGTGAGCAGAAACATAGCAACATCTGTTAACAACTGGACCTCGGAGTGTCTGAAGTCTGAAGGTAGGAAAAAGGAAAAGCGTCAAAAATGAAAGGGGATGCATGCAAATTGACATCATAAGCGTTAGTGAGCTGAAATGGATGGGCATTAGTTATTTTAATCAGAAAATCATATGATTTACCATGCCAGGAATGACAGATCAAGAGCAATGGTGTCACAGCCACTGTCAAAAGGACATTTCAAGATCTATCTTAAATATAATGCTGTTTGTGATAGGATAATCTCTATCCACATATGAGGAAATACAAATAACACAACTATTATTAAATCTATGCACCACCCACTAAAGCTAGTAATGCAGAAATTGGAAGAGTTTTACCAACATCTTCAGTCTAAAATAGATCAAACATGCAATCAAAATGCATTGATACTCCTTGGTGATTTGGAAACAAAGAAGGAGCACTAGTCAAACATAAAATGGCTTTGGTGATAGAAATGAAGCTGAAGATCACATGTTAGAATTTTGCAAGACCAACAACTTCTTGATTGCAAATCTCTTTTCTAAAACAAATGCGCGAGGACTTCTCCAGATGGAACACACAGCAATCTAGCTGACTAAGTAAGTGGGAAGAGAGACAATGGAGAAGCTCAGTATCAGCAGCTAAAGGAAGGCCAGGGGCTGCCTGTGGAAGAGACCAGTCGCTCATAGGCAAGTTCAGGTTGAAGCTGAAGAAAAATTTTAAAAGTTCATGACACCCAAGATCCAACTTTGGGGATATCCCACCTGATTTCAAGAGCACCTCAAGGATAGACTTGCTGCACTGAACACTGGCGGCAGAAGACCAAGTGATCTGTGGGATGGCCTCAAGAACATCATACATGAAGAAAGCAAGCGGTCATTAAATACGGGGAAGCAATGAAAGCTCAATGTGATGTCAGAAGAAACTGAAACTTGCTTTTCACCGTAGGCTATGGCAAATGGAAGCTGCTCTGTTCAAACAGCTGAACTGAACATGTCAAAGGGCAGCTCAAAAAACAAAGTAAAATAGTATAACAAAATGTGCAAAGCCCTAGAGTTAGAAAACAAAAAAGGAAGAAGCACACCAGCCTGTGCGATCACGAGGT
>NW_022104341.1:27137368-27147814 GCF_000313985.2 Echinops telfairi | reverse complement strand
TCAAAAATGCATACCCATTCCAATGAACAGGAGCTCAACAGAATGTGAAAATTATAGAACAATATCATTAATATCACATGCAGGTAAATTTTTGCTGAAGCTCATCCAACAATGGCTGCAGGAGTACATTGACAAGCAGATGCAAGAAATTCAAGTTGGATTCAGAAGAGGATGTGAAACAAGGGATAGATATTATTGCTGATGTCAGCTAGATCTTCGCGGAAAGCAAAGACTACCAGAGAGATGTTTACTTGTGCCTTATTGACTATGCTAAGGCATTCAATTGCATGGATCATGACCATAATGGGTAGTCTTGAGAATTGAAATTCCAGAAAACTTCATTCTGCTCATGCAGAACTTGTACATAGATCAAGGTAATACTGCACAGTTGAACATGAAAAAAGGTGTGCACCAGAGTTGTATCCTTTCACCATACATTTTGTATGCTAAGAAATAATCAGAGAAGCTACATAATATGAAAAAGAATTTGGCAGCGTTGGGATTGAAGAAAGCTTTAAGAACCTCTGGTATCCAGATGACCACAACCTTGCTTATCAAAAGTGAGGAGGACTTGAAGCACTTGCTGATGAAGATCGAGGATTGCAGCCCTCAGTATGGAATACAACTCCATGTAAAGGAAACAAAAATCCTCCCAAACGGATCAAAGGAGAACAACATGATAAATGGAGAAAAGATTGAAGCAGGCAAGGATTTTGTCTTGCTTTGATCCACAATCAATGCTCATGGATGCAGCTGTCAGGAGATCAAACGACCTGTGGTTTGGGGTAAATCCACTGCACACGACCTCTTTAAATTGTTCAAAAGCAAGGATGTTACTTAGAGGACTAAGGTGCGACATCCTTGCTTTTCAACACTTTAACGAGGTCTTGTGCAGCCGACCTCCTGCGATGCAATGTGTCTTCTAATCTCTTGACGAATGCTTCCAGGAGCGTTGATTGTGACACAGCGCTGCAACTAAGAACGACTGTGATGATGACCGAGGGCCGGGCAGGGTTGCGTTCCTTCATACGCAGGGAAGCTATGAGTCGGAGCCGATTGGCAGCACCTAACACCGAGCGACATATTGCTCAGTAACTATGGTCACTTTTTCCACATGGTGCAACATTTTCGTTATTTCCATTGTGGTTGTTCTGTTCCGTTATTCTTGCTTCTCTGCACACATAGCTCTTCCCATTTCCAACATTCTCATCTTTGCTTTAGGGTAAATGTTGACAGTTGGGTCTCATATAGATGATTGTTTTTTGCTTTAAATTAAAAATAGCCCCATACTCATGGGTGATATTGTTTATTTTATGAACTCAGCTGCTACTTAGCTGGGAGGTAACCTTTGTGAAACAAAGGTTCAGCATTTAAAGTGTATCTCTGGACATCCGTTTTGGGGGCTTCTCTATTTCTGCTAACCCAGTAGGCTCTTCTTAAGAAGTGAAGTTCTGGTCTACAGGTTTCTTCTCCTCGATCCAGGGCATCAACTGTGGTCCCAGTCAGAAAGAAGATAGGGTTCGCCATGCACCACTTAGTTCTTCTGGTCTTTGGGGAGACGAGGCTGTGGTTCAAGTAGGCAATGGTCCAGGAAGCTAGTTTCTTCTTTGATTCTTTGGTTTCACTCTTGCTTGTTTGCTCCAGATGAGTAGTTATAGCTTAGATGGCCGTTCACAAGCTTTTAGGACCCTGACTACTACTTACAGAACTAGGATGTAGCACAGAAATTGTATAGACTACGTTGTTCCACTTGACTGAGACGATAGCCTAAAGCGCTCTAGCCTAGTAAACCAGTCCTGCAAAGTGTGTTCTTATGCCTGACACGTATCCATGACTGTACCCCCTAATGTGTTTTATCAGATATGTGGATATATGTGCAGTACATACAAACATGTGCACACAAGGGGATTTCAAAACTTTTATTAGAAAATTGAATGTATGTAAAGATAATGACATTCTCCCACACTTTTTGCAGCTCCCTCAGAGATAAGGCTATAGATATCCTCATATACATACACATACATAATGCCCTATACTCATATATGCATACATATATTTATGTAACCATGCACGTATTTCATTTCTTAAATTGCCATTGTGTTTAATGAGTTACTTATTAGGCTGCTAAGTGCATAGTCAGCAGTTCAAATCCACCAGCTGCTTCTTAGGGAAATATGAGGCTTTCTGCTCCCATAAAGATTTCCAGCCTTGGAAACCACAAGTAGCAGTTCCATTCTGTCCTATAAGGCCTCTATGCGTTGGACTGGACTTGATGGCTATATACTGTAGCACTCACTAACAATGGTACTTCTTGTATACCTCTTAGTGCCATCATTTTCCTTGGTGCCTTAGGCTAGGGAATCAAGACCAGCAATTAGTATGCATGCGTATATAGAGAAAGTTATATCAAGAAAATGGCTCACACGATTATGGAAGTGGGCAAGTTCCAAGTGTGTGGATCAGATGTTCAGCTTCTGCTGATCCAAGTAGCTACAGGGGCTGATGAAACCAAGATTGGCAGGAATATGAAAGACTTGGGGCCACAGAGGCAAAGGAATTAGGTCAGGTTTATGGCTAATGAGACAAATGAATCCAAGATCAGATGACAGGGCACTGACAATTCCTAGGATAGGCAGGAAATATGGCAGGCTATTGGCTCAAGTTTATAGAACCAAAGTCTAGACCCAGTAGCAAGAAAGCAAGCTTTCCAATATTGGAAGCCAGCACACCCCCAAGGAAGCTTCCTTCCAATGAATTGCATCCAGGCTGTGATCTCAGTAAAGGTAGTGCATCCCATCCTGATGTAACAACTAACTGCCTGCTCATCCCAATTTGGAGGTGATGGCATTGTGTTAGAGGAGTGGTTCTCAACCTTCCTAATGCCGCGACCCTTTTATACAGTTCTTCATGTTGTGGTGAGCCCCCCACCATAAAATTATTGTTGTTGCTACTTCATCATTGTCATTTTGCTACTGTTATGCATCAGGCAACCCCGGTGAAAGGGGTTGAGACTCACAGGTTGAGAACCGCTGTGTTAGAGGATTAGAGGGTCATGGGGGGTTACTAGGCATCAGCTGCTAAAGCACTGAGAACTTTCACTCAGCTAAATGCACACAAAGTCCAATTTCAACACAATATTTTTACCATGATTTTTTTATTGAAGTGCCTTCTTGTTTGGTTGTTACATGAACACTACCTTAGTGATATCTCTTTTTTAACTGTTTACACAAGAGTATTATTTTGTTTATTAATTTTGAATACAGAATACTTTGTTTTTCTGATCAGTTAACTATTAATAAGTAGACTATTGTTTATTACTCAAACACTCTAACTAGGATGTAAACCATCTATGAAACTAGGATGATCAGGGAGGAGACGAGCCAGTCAGGGTGCAGGGTAGCAACGATGGAACATACAACTCTCCTCTAGTTCCCAAATGCTTCCCCTCCCCCACTATCATGGTCCCAATTCTACCTTGCAAGTCTGGCTAGACCAGAGGATGTACACTGGTACAGATAGGAACTGGAAACACAGGGAATCCAGGGCGGATGATCCCTTCAGGACCAGTGCTGAGAGTGGTGATACCCGGAGAGTGGAGGGAGGATGGGGTAGAAAGGGGAAAACCGATTACAGGGATCTATATATAACCTCCTCCCTGTGGGACGGACAACAGAAAAGTGGGTGAAGGGAGGTGTCAGACAGTGTAAGATAGGACAAGATAATAATTTGTAAATTATCAAGGGTTCACGAGGGAGAGGGGAGCAGCCAGGGAGGGGGGGAAATAAGGAGCTGATGCCAGGGGCTTAAGTGGAAGACAAATGTTTTGAGAATGATGAGGGTAATGAATGTACAAATGTGCTTTATACAATTGATGTACATATGGATTGTGAAAAGAGTTGTTTGAGCCCCCAATAAAATGATTTTCAAAAAAAGAAACTAGGATGAACTTTGAAAAATGTGAATAATCAACAATTATGAGAATAGAGTAGCAGTAGTATGCATTCCATGCATTCGCAAAGATTGTTATTTTTTAAAGTACTCTGATTACTAAAAAAAGACTTCTTCTTCTAAGTTTCAAGTGCACAGGGGCTATACATTGGGCTGAGAACCGCAAGTTTGAAACCACCAGTGGTTCTGAGGGAGGAAGATGAGGCTTTCTGCCCCGTAAAGAGTTACAGTCTAGAGACCCAGAGAGGCAGCTCCACCCGGTCCTGTATGGTCGCCATGAGTGAACGTCATCTAGATGCCAGTGAGATTGGTTTTGGGCTGACTTAAACTATCAATTGAGGTACAAGTAAGCTCTTTCATTACTTTACATTTCCACATCTACCAAAAAAAGAGGGTTTAAAAAGTTTATGGCAAAGTAGAACTAAAGGATAATGAACTATTTCCATGAAAATGTTGAAGTTCTCTTGTACACAGAATATTGAACATTTATGTACACAATTTCTATGGAATAAAGAAATATGTTCCCTGTGAACCGCCTCTGATATTTACATCAAAACTGATGTAGACACTGATCTCCCATAAGGTCTCAATCCTTCCTTACTGTTTACAAATGAAGGATCCTTTGAGGTTCTACTTAGTTTGCTCATTGTTCATGGTTATGGCTAAATTGTGTCCCCGCACTCCCCCACCCAACACACACACACACACACAAATGTATGTGTGTTGGAACCCTAACCCCTATACCTTCCAATATTATTGAGTTTGGATATTGAGTTTTCTCTCTGTGTTGATGAGCCCACTTATTGTAGGGTGTATCCTCAGCCTAATCACTTCTCAGTGTACAATGAAAAATGAGATTAGACACCAAACCAGACTCACCACCATGGAGTTGATGCTGTCTCGGTGACCCTGGAGTACAGAGTGGGACTTCCGCTTTCTGGTTTGGGAACTTTAAATATTTGCAGGCATGAGTAGCCTCATCTTTCTCCATGGAGGGATTGGTGGATTTGGACCACTCACCATGCCCCCAGGGCTCCCAAGAGCATGCTATGGGAAGATACCTCTCCTGGGGGATCACCAGGAGCCGAGGAATGCCCAGGGACACCAACAAGGAAGGAGTGGACGCTGCTGAGACTCTAATTTGGACTTTCAGCTTCTGGAATTGTGAAAACATAGCGTTCTGTTCTGGGAAGGCCCCCGTGGTGGTCTTTCTGCTTCAGCAGCACTGGGGAAATGAGACAATCATCACAGGCTGCACTAGACAACAATAAAAACATAGCCCAATATGTTTTGCTAGGTAAAAACGGCTGACTTCTTATTCAAACATGGAAGACTCAAGCGTGAATGAATTGCAGAAATCAATTTTTGTGATCAAAATACCAAAGATTAAAAACATACTCTGCCTACACTAATAAGACTTTCAAAAGGATTGCAACCTATTCTGTCAGAGCCTCAGAAGTTCCTCTCTTGGCAGTTAAAAGAGAAGAACATGAAACATTTTGTCAGAATGTTTTTCCTTTAAGGCTAATTAAACCCAAGCCTTGAGAAAAGAAATGTACAGATGCACACCATATTTTCATCACCCCAAGGACCAGCACCATGTAGTAGAGACTTAATATTTAAAAGGAAACATTTGAACTAAGCTTGACACATGTGACTGACCTTTGTTGCTAAATTAAGGGGGTTTTGGTGGGGGGCAAGGGAAGGGTTGGTAACTAATTAAGCCCCTGGTGTCCCCGTTCTTATTTTAAAGTTATTGAATTTAATTGTCATCATCTTATCCTTTTAGAGAATCCAAATCCTTTTCCAATTACCCAGGGCCCATGACCACGGTATGTAGTGGGCCGTCTCTCCTCCACACCCCGCCCCTTCCTAGTGAGTCACACCGAGAGCAGCATGAACCGAGTGACGCCAGTCCTCCAGCAGGAGTGGCCGTTGCTTTCCATCGGCCTTCCTCTTTGGTCATCAATGGGACAAAGGCAACCATGGGAAAATCCTTCCTGACCCATGCTATGAACACGGCACCATTTCTCCAGGACCCTGCAGGGAGTTCTCTCCCCTTGCACAGGGTGGCACTTGGAAATAAAAGACGGCACAATTCAAATTGGGGTGGGGGGGTGTACACGGTTTTCACTCCAGTACTACCCTCGGGGTTGGTCCTTTGAGCCCACGCAGAAGCAAGGCCCGGTTCTGGGCTTCCCTGGGTACTCCAGCCAAGAACAGCTTCTGAAGTTGTTCAGTGCTGCCAAACAGGTGCCAACTCATGGCGGCCCTGAGTGCCACAGAGGAAACCCTGCCTCGCCCTTTGATAAACCGATGTCTAGACCCAGGATGGCAGCCACTGTGCCCAGCACCTCGGTGAGAATCTGCTTCTTCTCCGCTGACTCTCTGCTTCCCCAAGTTGTCCTTCTCCAGAGCCTGGTTTCCCCTGGTAACAGGGTCCAAGCCCAGGAGACGGAGCTCCCCCATCCTTGCTTCTAAGGAGCCTTCTGGCTGCACCTTTTCCAACACCGACTTGTTCTTCTACAGCGGTCTTCCTGGGGAGCCGTACTAGTCTGTAACACAAGGATTTCTTAGGAGTTGGGATCTACTCCATGGCCAGGGGTCTGGGGTTCTGGTTTGGGTGCAGGGAATGGGCATTTTCCAAGAAGGGTGCTCAGACCCACGAGGATGACGTCCTGATTTTCAAGACCTAAGGAGGCCTGGGGGCGCAGCGGTTAGCCTTGGCTGCTAACTGCTGGGCCAGCGGTGTGAATCCACCAGTCGCGCCCCCCACCTCCTTCCGGAAAGAGGAGGCTTTCGACCCCTGGAAAGAGCTGTAGTCTCAGAAACCCACCAGGGCAGCTCTGGTGTTCAGGAAGGGGACTTCCAGGTGCCTCCAGGCGAACCTGGACCGCCAACCAGGCGATGAGCCACCGTCACCTGTACTCCCCCAGCTGGACGCTACGCCTTCTACTTTTTTTATCGGAGAAGCAGGAAGACGCTGGCTGCTGTGACCCCGCCGACTGGCCTCTTGCAGCTCTCAGCCGGACAGCATGTCCCTGAGGCCGGAGCCCGGCAGGGAGCGCGAGAACAGGAGCAGGGGACTGGGGGTGGATGGGTGATGGCAGCCCGGGAGAACCCACTGCTGTCGAGTGGGTTCCAACTCATGGAGCCTCCATAGGACTGAAGAGGCTTGCTCCTTAGGGCTTCCGAGACTGCGCCTCTTCAGGGGGCAACAAAGCTGAACCCTGAACATCTCACTAACGGCCCGACACCTAACCAACCGAGAAAGAGGGGCTCACATCCACAGGGCGGCGGAAGGAGCCGGTCTGTTGGCACGTGCGATGACTTCAGGACAGCCCTGAACCAGACACTGGCACGTCCATGGGATGGGTTTCCTTAGGGAACACTGCCACCGAACGTGTTTGTTCGATCTCTAAACATGCCTCTCTGACTGCAGAAGGCCGGCATGAGTGCACGGACTCGGGAAGGCGTAGGTTACTGCGCCCTTTCTGAAGTCCCTCCTCTCCCCATGGCCCACTTCTCGGCATGCTCTCTCTCCGGACTGGCTCTCGGTGAGAAAGGGCCGGACCCGACTCCCACAGGCGATCTGCTGGGAAGGACATGCAGCGGCGACAATGTCGTGCTCACAAAGATGCCGTGGCGCTGCGGTGTCTTTAGGAGGCTGGAAGAATATCTACCGGTTCCCTGTCATCCATGTGCCGACACCACCAAGGTTCTTGCTTCCGTCTCAGCCACTCCTTAGAGCGCCAGCCTCCTCTGTCCCCTCCCTGCCCTCTGCTTGGATGTCACGCGCACACGGCAAACGGGTCCGTTTATCCTGGTTTGTGGCAGGCCCAGGGGCGCAGAGGAGAACTGGCCGGTGCAGTTACCAAGCTCGTGTCCTTTCAGAGCAGGGCATCACACTTGGCTTTGGGAGCATCTCTGCACGGGGTTGGGCTGTGAACGGCTAACCTTAGCCAGGACCACACACCGAGAAGGGCGGAGGAGCTGTGCTGGGGCTCAGGGTACATCCATGAAAAGTGGCACCGGATAGACCACAAAGATGTGTCCTGGAGCCTCCTTCCAGGAGGAGCAGCTGAGCTCCTGAAAGCTTCTAAACCGATCCCTCCTTATCTGAAGCAAAGCAGGGTGAAGAACATCCAAGACTGAAGCAGCCCACTGGTCCAGAGGACTAAGGGGCACACGAACCCCAGCCTCCACTAGCCTGAGACCCCGAGAACCAGATGGCACCCAGCGACCACTGCCACCTGCGCTGACTAGGGTCACAAAAGAGGGTCCTGGACAGAGTGGGCGAAAAATGTCGGACACAATTCAAAATCACAGAAAAGATTAGACTTAGGAGGTGGGTAGAGACTAGTGAATCCTGGCCCCACCTATCCCCAACCCGCCCCCCCCCCCCCCCCTAAGCTTCAGCCCTTGGATACCCTTTAAAAGTGGGACGGAACCCACGCACAGGGATTACCTTTCCGCCCAGTAACAGGCAGGCCGCCACAGTAAACAGTGGCCTCTTTGAAACAGTCTCTGCGGGACCCAACGGGCAGCATGGACCTGGAGGCAAGGTCAGGAAGCCAGCAGGGGCCATGACCGTGAGGAAGCCCAGAGGGGAAATGGAAGAGCACCGGTGCACTGAGGGGGTTGTTCCCAGGTGGGGAAGACGAGGCAGTCTGCTCCCATCCCAAAAGCCCAGGGGAGCGGTTCTCAGGTTGAATTTCTCTGTCCTCTAAGGAGTCCAGGGTATTGGGTGTGTTTGCATAGCTCTCAAATGCCCAAGAGCCACCAAATTCAACCAAGCCGCTTCTGAAACAGGTCGTCTATGGGTGAACGTATTCGGTAAGACACTTAGAAAGTTCTCAATAAGGGAACTCTATGTTTTCCTACCATGAAAAGAGAGGCTCAGGCATATGAATGAAAAAGTCCAGAGTCACCAACATGTAACAGCAAAGCCCAGGTCCTCTACCTGAGGACAAAAACAAAGCAAAACTGAAAAGTACGGTGTTCCGCCTTCCTCTGCGACAATCACGCGTGCGCACCAGGATTTTAGTCTACAAACCACCATCCCACACGCATTTCAGCTTCTAAAACCCATGCAGCAGCAGGCCTGATGCCCATGGCTCACGTGCGGTCAAGTGCTTTCTTGGCTATAGGTCATGCAGCCAGTAAGAGCTCCGTCAGGACCCGCTTGGCCCAAACGGAAGCCTCGGAAGCCGGGATCCTTTGTACCGTGCTCACTCAGTGCAGCACTGGGAATGAGCCGTGTTCAAGCAAATGTTTGCCGACAGAAGCCCATGCTGCAGGACAGAAGGACATGTTATCCGTCCAGATTCCTTAGCGCTCAAATCTACACAGTGTCTGAGGGGCTTAAAGAAGAAAGGAGGAAAGTGAAACGGAAATGGACTTGGAGTCTGTGACAAACACGTTCACTTCCAACAGTAACACACGCACAAAAGACTACATACTATCTACATTAAAGGGATATTTGCACGCCTGAAAATAAAAATACATACGACACTGCCTGGCTGGCACCGTTCACACACTGTTGCCATGTGTGGACCCATTGGTGCGCAAATCCCAATCATGGAGGGTCTTCCTCTCTGTTGACAATCCACCTTCCCACCCATGATGTCCTTCCCCAGGGTGGGGGGGGGCGCCCCCACCCGTTGCTGCCAGGTCCTCAGGGTTGGACTGCTCCCTGCCAAGTTGGTGGTTCAAACCCACCGGCAACTCCTCCAGTGCAAGATGAGGCTGGCTGCTCCTGTCAAGACTTACAAAGCCTCGGAAACCCTCTCCAGGGTCACCATGAGTCAGATTCGATGCCGTGCCAAGGGGGTTGGTTTGGGTTTGGGATAAGATGTTGAAGAAAACTGAATGCATTTCAATCACGGTGCTACAGAAGCATCTTTAAAGTTCTGTGGACTGCCAGAGCACAAACAAACCTGTCCTGCGGGACGGGCAGCCAGCAAGCTCCTTGGAAGTGAGGATGGTCTGTGGTAAAAGAAAGCCTGGGCGCCAGGTCACTGAATGGAAGCGATGCTTAGAACTCGCCGGGGACTTGTCCATTGTCCTGTGCTGCCAGATCCACTCAGACCTGAGCTCGTGCAGTTCTCCTCAGACAGTGGCTCTCAACCTTCCCGATGCTGCGACCCTTTCCGACAGTTCCATGTGGTGGTGACCCCATCACATGGTTTTTGTTGCTACTTCATCACTGTAAGTTTGCTACTGTTATGAATCGTCATGTAACTATCTGATATGCAGAATGTATTTTCATTGTTACAAATTGACCATAATGAAACATAACTAAAGCATAGTGATTAATCATAAAACATTACGTAATTATATAGTGTAAAACATTTATGTGCTTTCCGATGGTCTTAGGTGACCCCTGTGAAAGGGTCCTTGGGCCCCCAAAGGGGTCACGACCCACAGGTTGAGAACCGCTGCCCTCAGTGCTGAAGGGACCAGAGCACCGCAGCTGTGCACAGCAAACACACTCCC
>NW_022104341.1:27086521-27137265 GCF_000313985.2 Echinops telfairi | reverse complement strand
CCCCACCGCAGAATTTGGAGTCTGAAGAAATCCCCAAACAGAGCATCTGAAGATCAATCATAAATCGCCCGCGGAGGTTGGGAAGCATCTAGTGTGTTTGCTTTGGTAAAAATAGATTTGTGTTTCCAGACTATTTTACCAGGGCAAGTTTAGAACTAACATCACGTTTCCAGAAAGGTCACCTACCCCACTAGGCGTAACAGTGTGCTAGGAGCCCTTACCCAGGAGCCCCAGGAAACGAACTCCAGTTGAAGCTCCGCCCTGTGCTAGCCTGGGCACATGCCACAAACGAAGCCTCGGTTTCCTGTTTAAAACAAGAAAATACTTTTTAAAATAGCTGTTCTGTTGCTTCGCCAGGAGAGTTTGTTTGTGAAAATATTTTATCTACTACGAAGTACTCTTGAAATACAAGGGATTAGTATTCCCGCTTCCCAAAGTTGACACTGAGCCAAGCCCGGTGCTAGTGACGTTCGTGTGCTTATTCTGCCACCTCGTGGACATGCGGAGAAGCAACTTTTAGGGTTGCTTTTACGGACCCGATGGCGCAGTGGTTAAGCGTTCAGCTTCTACCTGAAAGGTGGGCAGTTGAACCTACTAGCCACTGCACAGGGAAGGGGTGTAGTAGTCTATGCCTGTAAACATTTCAGGCCTAGAGATCCTCTGGGGCACTTCTGCTCTGTCCTGTAGGGTCTCCTTGGCTCACTGACAACGGGTTTGTTTTTCTAAAACAATTTTTATTGCCAGTTGCCTTAGATTCATGGTGTCCCCACACATGTCAAAACAGAGCTGTGCTCCACAGGGTTTCCGGTGGCTGAATTTCCAGAACTCGATCCCCAGGTCTAGCCCCACCCGGGATGGGTCCTAAGGGGTGGATGTGTAATTGGGGAGTAAATTAAAGAGACAGGACCAGACATGTAACGGCTCCCCTCTTCCATGGTGACCGGAACCAGAAAGAGGCAGTGGTGTATTCTCTCACAAGCATATGTAATCTCAGGCATGAGATACATGCATAACAGGAAAGGGTTGTATTAGAGGGATACATGCAACATGAGGGGGACGAGCTAGGGCTGTACACGCAAGAGGAAGGGGTGTACCGGAAGCATACGTGTGACAGGAAGGTACATATGTAACGAGATGGGCAGGCTCTAGAATCAAGATGGCAGCCTAACTTTAGTGGTCTCTGAGCTGACTTGACCTTGGGTGTCTCTGAGCTCTTCTCCAGGGGAACAATCTATGATCCTGATCAGAAGGGAGTGTGCCCTCCTTAGGGTGGGACAGACAATAGGGTCTGACTGCTATACATGGCAGACAACCTTCAGGGAAGTAGTCTTCAAGCAGTTGACCTTTAAGGGTACATAGTAGCAACCACGTGCTTGCAAACACCTTAAAATTGGAATTATTATGGAGGACATCGCAGGGAATAACTTTTACTTCGGAGAATGTGACTTGACCGCGTCCCCTACCTGGCCTCCCAGACTCCCTAACCCATGAGTGTTGAGAGTTTGTCCACATATGTTCTTCTTCAGGGTCTGTGTCCCACACTAGAGCCAGGATTTATCTTCATTTTTTTTTAAGAGTTGAAAATTTGTTTGCTTTTGTTCTTCGGCCTCCATATATGACAATCCTCCCACTAACAACTTAATGACCATTTGATGCTGTCAAGTTGGTTCTGATTCAACTCAGCAACTCTGTGTTCCACAAAATGTGGCCTGTCCCCTGCCACCCTCACCACCTTGCCTATGGTTGAGCCCATTGCTGGCACCATGGTGTCAATCTGTCTTGCTGAGAGCTTTCTTCTCTCTCTCTTTTTGCTGATATTTTACTTTTCCAAGCATGACGTATCTTCCTTCAGGGACTGAACCCTCCTGATAGCATGTCCAAGGGCCATGAGATGAAGTCTTGTCATCCTTGCTTCTTTTTTTGTTTGTTTGTTTTGTTTTGTCATCCTTGCTTCTAAAGAGCGTTCTGCACGTGGACGAAGCACACCAGCCTGTGTGATCACAAGGTGTCGAAGGGATCAGGTTTCAGGCATCAAAGAAGGAAAAATCATATCATTGTGTGCTCACCTTCCCAATATGATTGCTGAGGACAGATGGGTGCATAAGCAAATGTGGTGAAGAAAGCTGATGGTACCCAGCTATCAAAAGATATAGTGTCTGGGATCTTAAAGGCTTGAAGGTAAACAAGCGGCCATCTAGCTCAGAAGCAACAAATCCCACATGGAAGAAGCACACCAGCCTATGTGATCACGAGGTATTGAAGGGATCAGGTATCAAGCACCAAAGAACAAAAAATCAAATCATTGTGAATGAGGGCAAGTACAGATTGGGGACCCAAAGCCCATCTGTAGGCAACTGGACATGCCCTTACAGAAGGGTCACAGGGAGGAGATGAGCCAGTCAGGGTGCAGTGTAGCAATGATGAAACATACAACTTTCCTCTAGTTCTTTTTTTTTTTCCCCTCTAGTTCTTAAATGCTTCCTCCCCGCACTACCATGATCCCAATTCTACCTTACAAATCCAGCTAGACCAGAGCATGTACACGGGTACAGATAAGAGCTGAAACACAGGGAATCCAGGGTGGATGACCCTTCAGGACCAGTGGTGAGAGTGGCGATACCGGGAGGATGGAAGGAAGGTGGGGTAGAAAGGGAGAACCGATTACAAGGATCTACATATAGCCTCCTCTCTGGAGGATGGACAACAGAAGAATGGGTGAGGGGAGATGTCGGACAGTGTAAGATATGACAAAATAATAATAATTTATAAATTATCAAGGGTTCATGAAGCAGGAAGCAGGGAGGGAGGGGAAAATGAGCTGATACCAAGGGTACAAGTAGAAAGCAAATATTTTGAGAATGATGAGGGCAATAAATGTACAAATGTGCTTGACACAATGGATGTATGTACGGATTGTGATAAGAGTTGTATGAGCCCCCAATAAAATTATTTTTTTTAAATAAATAAAAAATAAAGACCATTTTGGCTGTATTCCTTCCAAGA
This sequence comes from Echinops telfairi, assembly GCF_000313985.2. Lineage (NCBI taxonomy): Eukaryota > Metazoa > Chordata > Mammalia > Afrosoricida > Tenrecidae > Echinops > Echinops telfairi. The sequence continues at coordinate 27,134,262 of NW_022104341.1, read as the reverse complement.
CAGATGATAGATTTATTTTTTTCTTCTGGAAGTCCATGGTATGTATATCCAATATTTTTCAACACCACCATAATTCAAAGGCATTAACTTCTCTTTAGTCTTCCTGACTCATTGTTCAGCTGTTGTAAATGTATGAGGTGATGGAAAATATTACAGTCTTGCTTTCTTATACTTAAACTTATACTTTTTTTGGCAGCAGAGTTGACCAATGCAATTGTTGCTTGAATTCTTTCTTTTTTAATTTTAATAGTTTTATTGACATATATTTCACATACCATACAATTCAATGGTTTAAACATTTTAAAAAGAGTTAGAACATTCTCTTCTTTCTTGAATTCACTATTATCAGCTCTCTGTTTAGTCCCAACGTCGCCTGCCATAGCACTAAGAAATCATTAATCCAGTTATTGTCTACACAGATTCACCTATCCCAGATTTCATACTGAAAAACATACAAACAACAACAAAATGAAACAGAAAAGCCTCAACTCAAAAGAAAGCAGAAAATAATAAAAACAAGGATAAATTTAAAATGGGTCAAAGGGGAGAACAAATGACGATGTGTTAAATCTTAACCTAACTACATCTGTATTCATCCACTTCCCAACACACTGTGTCTGACAGCAGGGCTCGGCACATCCCGGTGCTTAACCCATGTGGGGGCTCTGCAAATGGATTTTGGACTTTTACTGTCATTGACAGCCTTCTGCAAACCGAATGCTCAGAGTGGAAGCTCTAATAGTTCCCTCCTCCAACCTTGGGTGGTTTTTCACTTACAGACCTTGGATCACACAGTCTGGTGTGCTTCTTCCTTGTGGATTTAGCTGACACTTCATTTAGATGACAAACTTAAAGACCCCCAGATGCTATTCTTATGCTTTGCACCCATATCTTCAAGTGATCTCTTCATGACAGCATGTATCGAATAGGGCCATGTTATAAGAACTAATTTTTCTTAGATTAGGGTTTACAGTTAAGTGCAAGCTAAACTTCCATTCATATATCAATGGTTTATATATGTCCCTGGTGCCTCTTGGGGACATTGTCATTTTATTGGGGAATACTATAAATCATCCCCATGGGGCATATGGTAATTCGATTGATAATATCATTAATTTAGCCAATGGTATGGAATCTAAAATACTGTTTAGCAAAGGAAAGTAGGCATGTATAAAATAGCTCCTCAGACTTTATTTTTACAGATGAAAAATTCAAGGGACTGGATACTATAAACAACGAGGGTTAGAGCTAGGGCAGAACTTTCAATAACCCCCATTCACTAAGGCAGAACTGTGCTTGCTGGGCTAAGCCATGTCAACATAAGGCAATGAGAGTACAAAGTAGCAAATCCGTGGGAGGCTTAGTTGCCACGTGCTGTCCTTGTTCGGTGCCTGGAGTCAGTTCTGACTCCGTGACAACAGAACGGCCCGGAGCTGTGCGTCTTCACAGCTGTTCTTAGAGCAGCGTAGAGCCTGTTGGTGCCGCCACGGCATCAGTCCATCTGGTCGAGGGCCTCCCTCTTGCTTTGATGCCATCCTACCAGGATGGTGTTCTTTTCCAGGGACGGGTCTCTCCTGAAAGCATATCCCACGTATGGGAGAAGAAATCTTGCCATACTTGCTTCCAAGGAGCATTCTGGCTGGACTTCTGGTAAGATACATTTGTTTGTTCTTCTGGCAGGCCATGTTACTTTCAATATTCTTTGTCAGCACCCTTATTCAAATGTGTTTTCCTAAATCAGACCTGTTTTACTCCAGCATCTCCTCATTTAGCAGGAAGAGAAATTTAATTTTATTTATTTTGGGGGCACATTTCACTAGAAAGGAGAGGGAAACCAAACAAAAGGAAGAACACTCCCAGCATTTCTCAAGCTGAAAGAACTGAAGGAAAAAACTCAAGCCTTGAGCTGCAATATTCAAGGCCTCTATTGGTAAAATATTGAATGATGCACGAAGCATCAAAAAGATATAGAAGAGATTCACACAGTTGCTGTACCAACGGAATTGGTCAATGTTCCTCCAGGTCAGGAGGTAATACGTGATCAAGAACTGAAAGTATTGAAAGAAAAAAAATTCCAACTACATGATGGAAGACCAATGAAAATGTTCCAGTGAGTTGATGCAACATTAGAAGCACACATTAGTCTATGACAAGAAATTTGGAAGACAGCCATCTGGCCAACTGACTGGAAGAACTCCATACTTATAATGCAAAATTATCTAAACACGTCAGGAGGACCTCATGCAAATAACACTTCATTGAGAATCGCCCTGAACAATGGCTGTCACGGTACAATGCAGGGAGCTGGAGGGCACTCAGGCCAGATTCCGAAGGGGAGGTGGACCAAGAGACACCGTTGCTGCCTTCACACGGGTCTTGGCTGAAAGAAGAGACCACAAGAAAGAGGTTTCCTTGGGTCTTATTGACCGTGCAAAGGTGCTCAACTGTGGGGATCATAACAAACTATGGATGGCACTGCCCAGACGGGAAATCCAGAACATTTCATGGTGCTCATGGGAAACCTGTACATAGACCAAAAGGCAGTCATTTCAAACAGAATATGGGAAGACCATGTGGATTAAACTCAAGAAAGGTGTGTGTGTGTGTGTGTGTGTGTGTGTGTGTGTTGTATCCTTTCCCCACACTTCGTCAATCGGTGTGCTGAGGAGCCGAACTACACGGAGACCAGTGGAGCACCAGGGTTGGAGGAAGGCTTGTCCACCATCTGCACCTTGCAGCGGTCACAGCCTGGCTTTGGCCGTTGGCAGAGTCCACCTGCTTGGCTCCATAGTCCATGCTCTCGGGAGCAGCAGCCATGAAACGAAATGACGCGTTGCCCTGGGCGAATCTCGACCTAAGGCTTCTTTAAAGCGGAAACGAGCAACGTAGTCGCTTTGAGAACTGAGCTATAAATGAAGAAGATAGCAAAAGTATGCACGCATTTAAATCAGGGTGTGGGCGAAGAAAATGCAAAGGACCGTGGACTGCCAGGAGAATCAATAAACCTGTGGAGGAAGAAGCACAGCCAGAGGCTTAGGAGAAAGCATGGTGAGATTTTGCTGCACATCCATTGGCTATGCCATCAGAGGTGACCAGGCCCTGGAAAAGAGCGTTGTGCTTGGTAAAGGAAAGGGGCAGTGGGGAAAAAAACCCACCAAAAAACTCTTGACTGGATAGATTGGCACAGCGGCTGCAACAACAGGTGAGGCCGAATAGCAAAAGAAAGCCATTTGTGTGAGCTGCTCATTGACCTGCCCGTTGTCCCACCCATCTCAGAAAGCTGACTGCTCGTTGACCTGCCCGTTCCTCCCTCCCATCTCAGAAAGCTGACTGCTCGTTGACCTGCCGTTCTCCCACCCTTAGGGGAGTCTCTGCTGGTGATTGATTTTAGAATGTCTCCTCATGTTCTCCAGATCAGAACATCGCAATTAATAATATTGTTCCTGTTGATGTAACCAGGAACCAGGTTGCTATAATCCATGCTGTATGTACCCTGTAACCCTCACTTCCTCTAAAGAATAGTCACATTAATTTTGGTTTCTGCTTCTGCCCACGCTTGCTTAAGTCCTAGACGAATGAGATTTTTTGCATCCAAAGATGCACTGAAATATGTACAAGGGACTGCAATCAAAGAATCGCTTTTAGATCCCAGCAGTCTGGTTATAACCGAATAAAGACTCTTCTAAATCATCAAGGCATTACAGTGGATGCCATTGATTTGAACCGGCAACACGGGGCTCATAGCATCGCGAGGATGGCGCCGGCCGGGGTAGTATTTTGTCCCAGTGTCTCCAGGGTCGCTCTACGTCACAACTGACTGGACAGCACGTCACAACAGCCAGACCAATTCTGCTGTTGGTGAAGCCGGTGGAGAGGAGAACCGTCGTGCTTCCCCTGGAGCGGACGTTGTCGGAGGGAGACAGGCAGACAGTAAACGGATCCACAGGAAACGTGCTGCTGTTGCTAGTTGCCATCAACTCTGTGCGGCGCCTTTGCAGGCCCGTGTGCCTCGTTTTCAGGGTGGTGACTTCCCGAAGGAGCTCACCGGCAGCAGCGGAGCCCATGATGGGATTAGAGGGGTTTCAGTCCAGACACAGCCCTGGTCCATGGGTCGTGTTTAATCAAATGAAGTCAGAAAGGAAACTCTAGTAATATTTAATATGAGTAACGACATAGATTTATAGGTGAATTAGTGCCATAAGCAGCATATTCTGATTGCCTTTCCGTATTTTCAGACAGCCCTACATGCTGAGGGTATTTGCCGCAAATATGCAGCAGGTGAAACAAATCTAGAGTCACACACACACACACACACACACACACGGTGTAAATTGAACAGGCTCACCTGCTAACCAAAAGGTTGGAAGTTCAAGTCGACTGAGAGACACCTGGTAAGAAAGGCTTGGAGATCTACTTCAAAATAAATAAATGCTCAAAAGCTGTAAGGTGGCGCCCAGTTCTACTCCAGCACACCCGGGGGGTGGGGGTGGCCACGCGTCAGAGTCGATCTTGTGACAACGCTCTGATCTGGATTTGCCCATCGCTCTGACTCACTCCTGACTGTGCTTTGGGAGTAAACAAAAAAAACAAACGGGGGGGGTGGGTAGGGTTGTGCTTTGTAATGAACGGTGTCCACCAAAGTATGTGCGGGAATCCCAACTTCTATACCGGTGGATCTGATTCTCTTGGGAAGCACTGTTTTCTTTGTTGTATTAATTAGGTCAGACCCAAGCAGGCTGGGTTCTGAATCTTATCACTTCTGAGTGCCAAACACAGCAGATCAGACGCAGACACGTGCACACAGTAGGGGCGGGGGGAGGGGAGAACGGAGACAGGGCACCTGAGGCTCACCCACAAGCCAGGGAGCCGAGGAATGCCCGGAACTGTCCACAGGAAGGGATCAACACGGTTGCGATTTGAACGTTCTGAACCCAGAATCCGTGAGAAGATACATTTCTGTTCTTTCACCCACCCCCTCGGAGTAGTATGTGCGTTAGAACAGCCACAGATAGCAGATGCTGGGAGGGTGGCGCAGGACCAGGTCATGTTTGGTTCTGCGGTGCCCAGGGTCGCTGTGACTTAACAACAACAACAACAAGGAGGAGGAGCAGAGATGGGCTCACAGTGGAGCCCTGGCCTTGCTGGCACGGGGAGCAGCCCGGGCAGCAAAGCAGCTCGCGACGCAGGAGGAGGGACCAGGGAGGACTGTGGCCCAGGCAGCGATGGCAGTTGCACCACGTGCCAGGGGGCAGCAGTTAGCGGCAGCTTTCATTTCAGGCTAGCTCCACAGCAGGTTTGGCATCTTGTTTCTGGAAGTTTCGTTTGCAAGTCTGCCCTCCTTGGCTTCTCAACAATTCTGTGAGGTCTGGAAATGGGGGTGGATGCTGTTCTTTGGGATCCGAAACACTGACAGGCACCGGGAGCTCCCTCGTCGAGGAGGTATCACTGGTTACTGGTTAGCACCACAGTTACAATTCACCTGGTGAGAAACACAGAGATCATAGGATGCAGTTCAACTCGAAAGGTTGCCTGTAAAAAGATAATATGGAAAATAATAATGCTGCAAATAAAAGCTAATAAAAAAGGACAAAACCAACATAAGCACTTTCCATTATCTACACTTTATGGTAGATCCAAACACTGACCGTGTAATCAGATATGACAAGAAGAGACCCCTCAAACCAAAAACCACACTGCCATCAGGCTGATTCTCACAGTGACCTTACGTAGGCTTTTTGAGATGCTAATTCTTTATGGGAGCACTCTTTCTCCTGAAGAGTGGCTGATGAGTTTGAATTGCGAATGTTAAGGTTAGCAGCCTGTGTTAGTCTGGGCAAACCAGAGAACAATTTCAGAGACACTCATGTGTATAGGAAAGAGCTTTATATAAAGAGTAATTGTACATTAAGAAAACATTCCAGCCCAATCCAGATCAAGTCCATAAGTCCAATATTAGCCCATATGTCCAGTACCAACCTGTAAATTCCTCTTTAGACTCATGCAACACATGTCATGATGCTGAGTGCAGGAAGATCACAGGCCAGTGAGTGGAGACTCTTGTGGATCCAATGGCAGTGGAAGCATCTTAGTGCTGGCGTGGGTCTCCACGTGGCTCCTCTGGCCACAAGGTTCTGGCTGCCATTAGCATAGTTCCATGTGGCTTGTCAACAGGAATGTCTCTCAGGGAGTGAATCTTTGTCCTGCCTCCAGGGAGCTATTTATCTCTGCAGTGCCTCCAAATGAGGTCATCAGGCTGCGACCTGATTAATGGGCTAAACTCTACCCCTTCAGTCTTGTCTCAAATTGACAACAGATTACATAACTACTACACAACCTGGTGCCCAGCTGTGGCACCACCAAGCTCTTGAGGAATAAGAAAGTGTCTTTCTAATAGAAACTCATGGTATGAAAGAACATTTTGAAAATTAATGTGTGAGATTGTTTCCTTTGGAGAAACAATAGCATTGGTTCCCCCCAACGCTATAACTATATCACCCTATAAAATCTCACCTGCATATTACTAAGACTTGGAACCATAATTTTGAACTTGCTTGGAATTTTCTATGGGTTTTGAGACGATTTTTAGAAATATTAAAATTCAAAATCTCGTTATTTCATAAAAACATCAATCAACATTAAAAAGACTTATGCAAAGATGGTGGATTGAAATGGAAAAAATGTACTAACCTTTAGTAAACAAAATAATAGTGTGTTTCCATTTGAATCTATGTATCTGGGTGAGGTAGCTATCAGTAGGATTGTTGTTAAAGCCAAATCCCCAAATAAGCTTCAAGAGACCTTTCAAAAGGAACTGGTCCTTGGAGAAGAACAACATGCTTGGTAACATAGAAAATCAGCGAACAAAGAGGCAGACCCTCAAGGAGCTGGATTGACACAGTGGCTGCAACAACAGGCTCACACATCCCAGCAGTTACGAGACTGGGCCAGGGCTTTGTGCTGCTAGACCTGGAGTCTTGATGGGATAGCCACAGGCTTTTACATTGTTGTATCACATGTCCAACCAAGATTCGAAAATAAAAAAGGAAATATAGTTGGAATACATCATGCTTATGATTTTTAACTATTGTGGGCAAATGCTATATGTTAATCTTTTAAAACTCATTAAATATTTGATCAATGTTGGGTTGGTCTAGGCCAGGTCTTTCCAACGTACTGTCCGTAGAGTTCAGCCCTGTAGTGGTTGAGACCCCTTTGTGTACTCCTTAAAATGCTATTGCCTGGGCCATGTGGTGGAGCCTCTGAATCAGACACCTGAGGCTGAGAACAATAACTGGTGAATTTGTAATTTACCCACTTCTCAGGAGCGTCTTTTGTTGGGCAAAGTTTGAGAACCCAGGGCCTAGATGTATGTCAGTGTCTATGCTGTTCCGTATGTACCTCAGAGGTGATCCGATTGTTGACACACCCTACACGGCTATGGCTTCATTCACACGAGAAAGAAAATCTTATTCCCAAATGGGAAGACAGCCATAGGTTTAGGGGTTAGGATTCCAACACATATTTGGGGGGAACACATTTCAATTCATAACACCTACATTCACAGGCATTTGGGCACAGTCTGGAAAGATGCTCCAAAGTCCTCAAACCAAAATACCCTGCGTTAGAACAGGTGGACCAGAGAGCAAATTCAGGAACACTCATATATGTGTAAGAAAGAGCTTTATATCAAACAGAATTTGTATATTAAGAACATCCCAGTTCAGTCCAGATCAAGTCCATAAATTCAGTATTAGGATATTAGCTCTGTGGTAGTTGCATAATCTGTTGTCAATTTGAGACTTAAGACTGAAGGGGTGGAGTCTAGCCTGTCAATCAGGTCACAGCTTGATGACCTCATTTGGAGGCACTAAGGAGAAAAAGAGCTCGTTGGAGGCGGGACTCATGCTCAATCCCTGTAAGACATTCTTGTTGACAAGCCACATGAAGGCAGGCTGATGGTAGCCATAGCCTCAGAGCTGGAGAAACCACATGGAGACCCCTGCCAGCACTGAGATGCATATACCACCACTGGATCCACAAGACTTTCCACCCACTGGCCTGTGATCTTCCTACATTTGGCATCATTGCCTTTGTTTTGTGAGCCTCACAAGGAATTTATAGATTGGTATCAGACATATGGGCTAATATTGGATTTATGGGCTTGATCTGGACTGGGTTGGGATGATTTCTCAATATTCAATTGCTCTTGTATATAAAGTTCTTTCTTTTACACATATGAGTGTCTCCCTGGATTTGTTTCTCTAGTCTACCCACACTAACACAAGCTCATAAGTCTGATACTAGTCTATAAATTCTTCTTCAGAATCATGAAGCACATACAATCATATAAAATGCAGGAAGCTCACGGGCCAGTGGGTGCAAAGTCTTGTGGATCCAGTGGCAGTAGAAGCATCTGCAGGGCTCTCTCAGGTCTCACTGTGGCTCCATGTGGCTTGTCAATAAGAAGGTCAAGTAGAGAGAGACTCTCCCAGGGCTCACCAAGTGTCGCATGGCTTGTCAACAGGAAGAAGGCAGAGAGAGAGAGGAAGTTCACAGAATCCTCATGAGAAGCCATGCCCACAAAGAGGCAACATCAGGCTGTGACTTGATTGACAGGCTAGACTCCACCTCTCACTCTTAATATCCTCAAGTTGACATGAGATTATGTCACCACCACAGACCACACCTTGTCAACTTGACACTTTTCCATAGCTCTTTAGACATACATATTTTTTTTAACAAAACAATATTAAAAGCAGATTTGTACCTAACAGGATAAAACTAAAATACATATAACTCAAAATGTGTCCGCCTCAAATAAACATAATAATCTATAAGTGAACAAAGCAAAAATATTCTATACTTAACAATTGCAGTTATGTGAACACCTATACCACAATCCTATGAATAGATTCCCCCACCTAAGAAAGTTTGTAAGCCAGTCACTTCATGCCTTTATTCCCCAATTTTGGGTATCCATTTTCTATACGGCCCACTTACATCAACTCAGTGCTCTGAGGAGACCTGCATGTTCTTTGTTGTGAAGAATCTTCATTCCATTTGGAACCTTGTGAGTCCACATCCATAGCAGAGTCATATCAGGACAGGCCATCCATAAAATCAGCAGTAATGTGCACCCATCCACAGGCTCAAAAATATTTTCTTCATTTGGTCGGGTTCTGGTCAACTCAATATGGGCTGCCTCACTTAGCCTCACCAGGGTGCCCATTGGTCACCTTGCCTTTAGACCATGGCCCCATCACAAATTCTCAACAACTCTAGTCCCCTTGGGCTGGGACATGCACTTCAGACCAGTCAGTCTGCTCTCATTTCCTCTAGTCCCTGTGAACCAGGTCCACAGGTGGCAGTGGCCAGACTCAACCCATTGATTTATTGCTGCATTTCTCACTTCCGCTCAACAAATGAATCCAGGTAGTCACCTAGCAAGCATTTCAGCCTGCCCACAGGCTCTCTTTAATGTTCAGCCCTAGAGAGGAGTTTTCTTCATGGTTCCAGATTTTTTCCAGCTTTTGACAAAAACCACTAGTTTAAAATTCAAAAGGCCAAAGAGTTCTGTTTTCTTCAATCTGTCAACAGACCCCCCCAGGCAAGTCTCTTGGAATGAAAATGTCCTGAGTACTCCAAAACACTGGGTGGGACTTATCTTTTCAGAGGCTTCTTTATAGGTGTACCCTAACCCATTTAAAAATTCAAATTATTTTAATTAATGGCTAAAGACAGTGAGCTTACAAACTGTCTATTTTCATACTTCCTAATAATAATATGTCAATGATTAGATAAATTACAATATTAAATTACAATATTATGGCAAAGAAATCAACATTAACCTAGTACAGCCAGATCCTAAACTCTGTTCTTAAAACAGTCAAGTTTAATCCTTATCTATCTTACCTGAATCCTTACCTAAACTATTCCATTAATAAAAAAATATGGCCTTAGGCCTCTGACTGCATCAAGCCAGGGCTGGGCTTTCTGTCAGCTATCCTGGCCTTCTGTCAGCAATTTTGACCTTCTGTCAGCCATTTTGACCTTCTGTCAGCTATTTTGACCTTCTGTCAGCCATTTTGACCTTCTGTCAGCTATTTTGACTAAGCAGCATGGTCTTGGAGGAGAAGTTCAAGGAGTGATTTCTCCCCTTGAGTTCAAATTTTATATTTAATACACTCATTTTTGCCATTTAAGACAGGATTAACCAAAGACAACTTCTAGGAATCAAAACTTTCACTTCCTATGTCCTTTCCAGAAAACAATCGAGTAAACAGTGTGTGCCTATCTGACCTCGGACTAGCTAAAGAAAAACCACCATAAGGCGGAGGTCAAGCAAGCATCCACTCTCCATCTTCATGATTAGTTTCTGTAGTGCCCCATTCCCAAGGTAGCATAATGTGTCAGTCCAGGTTGCTTAGAGAAATAAATTCAGAAACACATATATGTGTAAGAATGAGCATTATATCAAAGAGTAATTGTATATTAAGAACACATCCAAGTCCAGTCCAGATCAAGTCCTTAAGTCCGATCTTAACTTACAAGTCGATACTAGTCTATAAATTCTCTTCAGATTCAATGTAGTACATGCAATGATGCAAAATGCAGGAAGATCACAGGCCAGTGAGTGCAAAGTCTTGTGGATCCAGTGGCAGTGGATGTATCTCCAGGGCTCTCGAATGTTTCAGTGAGGCTCCCTGTGGCTTGTCAGCAGGAAGACAAGGCAGAGAGAGAGAAAGGAAATTCACAGAATCCTCATCAGAAGGCCATGCCCACAAGGAGGCATCATCAGGCTGTGACCTGATCGACAGACTGGACCCCACCCTTTCATGCTTTTGTTTTTTTAATCATTTGATTGGGGGCTCATACAACTCTTATCATAATCCATACATACATCAATTGTGTAAAGCACATTTGTACAGTCGTTGCCCTCAACATTCTCAAAACATTTGCTCTTCACCTAAGCCCCTGGCATCAGCTCCTCGTTTTGCCCCTCCAGCCCTGCTCACCCCTCCCTCATGAACCCTTGATAATTTATAAATTATTATCTTGTCATATCTTACACTGTCTGACATTTCCCTTCACACACTTTTCTGTTGTCCATCCCCCAGGGAGGAGGTTATATTTAGATCCTTGTAATCGGTTTCCCCTTTCTACCCCGCCCTCCCTCGACCCTCCCAGTAGCGCCACGCTCAGCACTGGCCCTGAAGGGATCATCCGCCCTGGACTCCCTGGCCTTTCACTCTTAATACCATCAAGTTGACACGTGATTATGTAACTACCACATATCCCATCTGGAATTTTAAGCTATTTTTTAGAAACTAATATAAATAAGTGGCTTAAATGCCACCCCAAATTACAAAAAGGTAGATAAACCAAATGGGCCTTATGCAAATATTTATCAAATAAGATACAAGTGAAAAATAAAATTCTTCCATGTTCAAAAATTGTTGGCTTGAAGACTTACTTGTATAAAAGAGGTAGCAACAGCACTTGTCAAAATAGAGTAAAAGATGTATATGTTTTTCTAAAGAACAAACATCAGTAATTATTCTCTGACTATGCTCTTACCCCCACGGGGTTAGGTTGGGTTTTTCAGAGAAGTAAAACTTTGCATACGTGTATGTATAGCTAGAGAGATTATACCAAGAAGTGCCCTACATCGTAATAGAAGTAGGTAAATCCAGTCTGGCCTTGCAGGTGAGGTGTATGTGGGAAGCTTTTCCTGACGCATGTTGCTGCAGGAGCTGATGACCATAAAGCAGGAAGATTAAACAGGAGGGCCACAGGCTGATGGATACAGAGGTAAATAAATCTGAGGCCAGTGGTCCACCCGTGGCTCCTGGGATTATCAGGCGACACAAGAGGAGATTGAAGAACCAGATGCAGGGTCCAGATGCAGCAGAAGGCAAAGGGGCAGAGAGAGCTCGGTTCTGCTGCTAAGGGAGGCCTCTCTCACGCAGAAGCCCACACTCCTGAGGAAGTTTGTCTTCAGGCTGCAACCTGATTGATAGGTTGGGTCCCACCCCTACCTTCAGCCAGGTATGTCTAATTGACATAAAAACTAGCCATCACACTTACTGAACCTCTCAGAGATGACATTTATTCTAGCAGCCTAACAGGTCAACAGCTTGTCAGATACCACTCCATCACTCTAATTCTAGTTGAGTGCTTCCACTTGGGGGCGCGGGGAGGTGCGGGGTGGGACGGGGGATAAAGCTCCATTCTCCTTGAATTTCATTTGTTTCACAAACTTTTTGATTGTGTGTGCTCTATCATATATATTGGGGACCTTTTCCTGTCTTTTTAACGGCCTTTCGCTGGGTGGTTTCAAAATCAGGAAACACTGAGTGGTATAAAATCAGGAAAAGTGTGGTATCTTTTTACCATATTTACTCAGTCTGTACACTGAGCAGCTAACCAGAGAAGCTGGACAATGTGAAGAACATGGGGCATCAGGAATGAAGGCAAGCTTATGAACGACCTGTGCTATGCAGATGCACATCCTTGCTTGTTGAAAGCAAGGAGGCCATGAAGCACTTGCTAATGTAAGTTTAAGGACTGGACCCTTCGGTGTGGATTACAACTCAAAGTGAAGAAAATGAAAATCCTCACCACTGGACCAAGAGGTAACCTGGAGACAAGATTGAAGTTGTTAAGGATTTCATCTTGTTTGGATCTATAAGCGATGTTCATAGAGGGAGTAGTCAAGAAATCGAACAACATATTGCACTGGGAACAAACCCCTCTTAAAGCCTTCCACAACCACGTCACTTTGAGGACTGAGGTATGCCAGACCCAAGACATATCTCCAATTGCCTCATCTCCATGGGACAGCTGGACGTTGGGTAAAGAAAGTGAATGCATTTGGATTCTGGTGCTGAACTGCCAAAAGCACAAACAAATCCTTGGAGGAAGGACAGCCAGAGTGCTCTTTGGAAGCAAGGATGGCAAGACTTCATCTCACAGACTTTGGACACGTTATCCGGAAGAACCAGTCTCTGGAGAAGGACATCATACTTGGTAAAGTGGAGGGGCGATGAAAACGGGAAAAAAACAAAACCCAACAACACATCATTGACAGATTGATCCATTGACGGCAACAATGGGCTTAAACCTGACAATCGTGAGGATGACGCAGGGCTGGGCAGAGAGCTGCTGTGAGTGGGAACCAATGTGACGGCACCTAACAAAGCGGGGGCTGGTGGCAGTGCGGTTAAAGTGTTTGACTGCTTACCCAACGGCTCCCAGTTCAAGCCCTGCAGTCACTCCCCCAGAAAAAGAGGCGGCAGTCTGTTGCTGTAAAGCTACACCGCCTTGGAAATCTAGTCAATGGCAGTGGACTTCTGATTCCTGGTGACCTCATGCCAAATATTGCCTGAGTTTTCAGACGTTGGTCACCAGGTCTTTCTGAGTAGATCCAAGGAGCCAAGCAAGCTTGTTCACCATTGGACTACCCGGAGACTCCTGTCGGCAGAGGCACCTGGGAAGAAAGCCTCTGTAATCGACTTCACAAACACTCAGCTGTTGGAAACCCGATGGAGCCCGGCCCTGCTCTCGCATGCATAGAGTTGCCATGAGTCAGAACGGAGTCCACACCCCTTTTATTTTTGAGTTCCCTTCTTAGTAGCTGTGGAGTGAACTCTCATTGTGGTTTCGATTTTCCTTAATGACTAATGACTACCACTTGAATCACTGGATGGCACCTGAGAACACCAACAAATGACTCAGGAGATTGAGCGTCTTTTCATGGGCTTGTTGGTCATTAGTATCTCGTCTCCAAAAAAATATCTATTCAAGTCCTTGGCCCATTTTTTAAATTTGTTTGGCTTTTTGTTAAACTTGTGATATCTTTTGAAATTAGAAAAAGTATAACTTAATATATGGGTGGCTATAACTTAACTCCCTGTGCTTAAATGCATGTATCTGTATAGTGAATTTATAAGAATAAAATTAGGTAAGTCACATGAATTTATAAGTGGCTGGGAAACACTTAAACAATGTCAAGTGTTATCTATTGTTTTTAGGTGCCATCAAGTCATTTCCAATCCAAACTTTTCTCCAGTTATTATGATGTTACTTACCTATTGGTCCAGTTGTGAGGAGTTTGGTTGTCCTTACATTGAGTTGCAATCCATACTGAAGACTATGACCCTTGATCTTTATCAGCAAGTGCTTCAAGGCCTCCTCACTTTCAGCAAGCCAGGTTGCGTCAGCTGCATATGGCAGGTTGTTAATAAACTTTTTAAAATCCTGATGCCACATTCTTCTTCATACAATCCACCTTCTCTGATTATTTACTCAGCATACAAACTGAATAAGTATGGTGCGAGGATACAACCCTGAAGCATACCTCTTCCGATTTTCAACCATGCAGTATTCCCTTGTTCTGTTTGCACAGCTGCCACTTATTCCATGTACAAGTTCAGCAGGCGCACAATGGAGAGTCTGGAATTCCCATTCTTCTCAAGGCCATTGTGTTAGTCTGGGTACTTTGAAGAAACAAATCCACAGAAACTCATGTATAAGAGAGAGTTTTATATAAAGTTTAAGTGCACATCAAGAAAACATCCCAACCCAGTGCTGCCCAAGTCCACAAGTCCAACATTAACCCATTAACCCATATGTCCGACACCAGTCCACAAAGTCCTCCTCCATCTCACAAAACAGACGCAATGATGCAGACTGCAGGAGGAAAGCTGAGTCAGTGAACGTGTAAGCATCTCAGCGCTGGCAGGGGTCTCCACATGGCTGCTCCAGCACCCAGGGCTGCATCGGGGTAGGTCCATGTGGCTTCTCCTCAGGGATGTCTTGCAGGAAGTCAGCCTTGCCAGCTGAAGTAGGAACTGGCTAAGGCAGCTGCACCCTGGTGTGACCATCACAAAGCAAGAGACCGGAGAACTAGAAAGGCGAGGCTCACCACCCATTTATCCCTCTGCCCTTCAATTAACCCCATATGTGTTTATCGGCCAGGTTGGCACAATAAACTAACTACCTCAGCTATCCATAGTTTCCTATGATCCACCCATAGTAATCATATAGTTTTCTGATTCAAAATGGTCAATACAGAACAGACAAAGAAGAAAGATTCGGCTCCTCACTTCAGAGGAAGAAGCCACGGAAAACCTTATGCAGAGGTTCGAAGCATTGTCAGATACTGAAGTCTAAACACAGGAGGCACATCGTTGGAGATACTGCGGGGAGGTAGGCTGAGGGTACTCGAAGGTGACTGAAGAGGAGCTAGTTTCTTGGAGGGGCGTCGACCGTGGTGACGTGAGTCAGGTAAAGCCTGTGGGACAGGAGACCTTGCGGTCTTCATTTGCTGATGGGACCCAACTCAAGGTAAAGAGAAACAGCTGCAAAAATCCTTTACTGATTGAATGTGCTGAGTATGAATTTAGGACTTCCTTATAGTCCTGCAGATATCACCCTATCACAGACAGTCACACACTTGCCTGATTCAGTATGGCCAATAACAGCCCATTCCAGCTCACTAATGCATAGGATATTGATCTTTAAGTGTTCCATCGCATCTTTTCACTATTTCCAGTTTTCCTAGATTCATACATCATACCTTACACGTTCCACTACTTAATGGATATTTGCAGGGTTTTTTTTTTTTTCTCATTTTGAGTCAAGCACCAGCAGCATATGAAGGTCCTGACAGATATACTCCGTCCGCATCATGAAGCTTGACTCTGCCCAAAGGAGGCAGCTGTTCCTTTGCTGTTCCATTGCTATTCGTGAGGCTTTCTGGGACTGATTCCTCAGAAGTGGAGAGCCTATTCCTTCTTCAGAGTCTGTTCTGAGCCGGGAAGCTCTGCCCAACCTTGTCGGCTATGGGCGACCCCGATGGCATAACCTCCAGCATCTAGCCACACACAAGCCAGCACCGTACAACCAGCTGACAGATGACTGGTAGAATATTTGTTAGTGAGTATGTAATTTATTTTACAAGCTGGACTGATGTTAAGAGTGCAAATATGGTAATGATGCTGTCCACAACAGATTTTAATCAGGGATGTTCCTGGTAAAAGAAATGATCCTACACATACCAGCTTATATGACCATCTCAATCCTACTTCCACCACTGGTTGGTTAGTTTGTTGAACTATGGTGCCTTGTGTGTTGCTATGATGTCGGAAACTATGTCACTGCTATTTCAAGTGCCAGCGGGGTCACCCAGAGTGAGCAGGTTTCAGCAGTGCTTCCAGGCGAAGAACCAATTATGAAAAAGGAGTCATCTGTCTGCTTTAGTGGAAGTAGCCACCGGAAAATGTCTGCATAGAATAGACTGAAATATTGCCAGATGCTAACGACCTAGTGAATGGAAGCAGAACGTTGTCAGAAACAGTGCCAGAGGACGGGCCCCTCAGGACAGAAGGCACTCAAACTGTGACTGAGGACCCCAGTGACAAGAGTGGAAGAAATCCCGTGAGAGTAAAGCCCTCGGGGCTTCATCTGCTGATGGAGCACGCGTCAAGGTGAGAAGAAACAGCTGTAGACATCAATTAATAATCAGAACTTGGAATGTCCACAGTATAAATCAAGAAAAATGGAATGTTGTCCAAAATAAAACAGAACACATAAAGATGGATATCGCAGGTGCTAGTAAACTGAAATGGACTGGCATTGGCCATTTTGAATCAGAAAATCATATGATTTACTATGCCGGGAAAAACACAATCAAGAGGATGGTGTGTCAGAATCTTGCTAAATCCATCCATCGTATATCCATGAAGTTTGACACTATCTGTGATTGGATTTTATCTATCTGCCTTCAAGGCAATCCAATCAATGAAACTATTATTCAACTTTAGGCACCAACTACAAAAGCTAGGTAGTGATGAAGAAATTGAATAATTCTATAAATGACCTCAGTTGGAAAGGTATCAAACATGCAACCAGGATGCATTGATAGTTATCAGGATTGGAATGCAAAAGTTAGAAACGAAGAGGAGGGAACTGTGGTTGGAAAATATGGACATGGTGCTAGAGAGAAGCTGGCGGTCACATGATGGAATTTTACAGGAACAATGACTTCATTGCAAATACCCCTTTTCAACAACATAAATTGCACTTATGCCATGGAATTCACCAGATGCAATAAATAGGAATCAAATTGACTATATTTGTGAAAGGATACAATGGAGAAACTTAATACCATCAGCCAAAACAAGGTCAGGGGTCACCTGTGGAACAGATCATCGATTGGTTGTATGCAAATTCACGCTAAAGCTGAAGAAAGGAAACAAGTGCACAAAAACCAAAATGTAACCTTGAGCATATCCCACTGCATTTAGAGAACATCTCAAGGGTCAACCCAGTGCACTGAACTGTGATGACAGAAGTCTTGACAAGCTGCAGCGACATCAAGAACATTCTAGATGAAGAAAACAAAAGGTCATTTAAAAGACAAGAAAGAGTTCATGTAAGATAAAATCGAGACCAGCTCTTATCTTACAAATCGAATGGCTCCAGGTGGGGCGTGATCTGCAAAGAGAAAGCTTATAGATAGGAGGACAAGGATAGATCGCAGTTGGGGGATGAGGGACCCAGCAGGATCGACACTCCAGGGTGCAGTACTTTATTGGAGGTAGGCTTAAATACATTCCCTGCATGTAACCTGCAACACATGACAGGTTTACACAAAGGGACGGTTTACAGTTATTTGAGAGTACAGATAGGAGAGCAGGACGAGGTTGGGAACATGAAGTAACTGGTAAGTTTGCAGACTGTTGCTTCTGCAGCCTTGCCAGAGAACATGAGGCAAATTGTCTGTTTTACCTCAGGCAGACAGACAGGCCAGCTGCTGCTTCATCAGCTCCCACAGTTGAGCCATTAGCATTTCCCATGGGCCTTGAACTGTGGAAGGTAGTGTTCCTGTCCCATTTGCTTAACAAGCAAACAACCCCGCCCCCCCACACACACACACACAAATAAACACATGAAAATCAATCTGATCCTATATCTTAATGGGTCAATCTCTGAAAAATAAATCAGGGAAACAATACCATTTAAAATAGTTATTCAAAAGATAAAATACTTAGGAATAAATCTAACCAGAGTATTTTTTAAAATTTGTCTAAGCAAAAGATTTCTCTGCAAAGAAAACTACAGAACACTACTACAAGAAACCAAAAGAGGTCTAAACGAATGGGAAAATATTATGTGTTCATGGATAGGAAGGGTTAGCATTGTGAAAATGTCAATACTACTCAAAGCAATCTATAAATATAATGCAATTCTGATCCAGATCCCAACTTCATTCTTTAAAGAAATTGAAAAACGAATTACTAACTTCATATGGAGAGGGATGAGACCCAGGATAAGCAAAGAACTTCTTAAGAAGAACAAAATAGGAGGCCTCTCACTACCTGACCCGGAAATAAATCTACCTACCTACAGACAACTGATCTTCAACAAAGGACCAAAATAAATAGGAAAGAGTCTCTTCAACAAATTGTGCTGGCAAAGTTGGATCCCCATCTGCAGAAGATTGAAATAGGACCCATGCTTCTCCCCATGTACAAAAACAAGCTCAAGATGGATAAAGGACCCAATGTAAACCTTAGACCTAGAAAGCTCACCGATGAGACGATAAGGACAAACGTAAGGGCTTTATTATGGGTGCAGGCATATGATCAAACATAGCGAGGGAAGCACACCTGGTGAAGACAGAATAGATGACTGCGGCCTACTGCAAACAGGACACGCGTGTGTATCAGCAAAGCAAAAAGAGACCCCATGGGGTGGGGAGGAGAACTGGCAACAGCACAACGGGCAAAGAACTGATTTCTAACATCTACAGAAAACTGCAACACTTCAATTAGAAAACCAACTAATAGCCCAATTAAAAAGCAGGCAAAGGACATGGACAGTTCCCCAAAGATGACATTCAAATGACTAACAGACAGATGAAAAAAATGCTCAGGATCATTAGCCATTAGGGAGACGCAATCAAAGCAACAATGATTACGCAATTGAAACAAACATTCTGGACAGGGTGCATGTGAGATCCAGCCTCACATCCAGATGGGCCCTAACATACAGTTGTGTAATTGAAGGGAAGAAATGAAGACACAGACAGAAGTTTTGGGGTGTTCACCTCCACCATGGTTTCAGGAACCAAACCTTAGAGAGTGAGATAATATATTCCCAACATTAGCTCATATACTCTGGGGGAATGCAGCCCCCCAAGCACAGGTAACCACATACATAGCAAAGTAGGCTGTACCCTTAACCCTAGAGGTCCCTGAGTTTATTGGAGGAGTAACCTGACACCAGCGCTGGGGGCAAGTAGGGGGTGTGATTTTCCCAGGGCAGTGAGAGCAATAGCAACAAGTCTCCTCCTATAGATAGAGCTGCCGGCTAGATAGCAATCAGCCATGGGCTTGTAAGAGGTAACTTTAAGGCAGCAGTATTATAGGATGATATAGTGGGGATTCATAATAATTATGAGACTGTGATTGGGACTCATCTCTAACCCACAAGTGTGAAGGCCTCCCTCCACCCAGCATCCTGTCCTGCCAGGCTTTTTAAACTATGAGAATAAAGAATTCATCCGCATCCACTCTTCTCACTCTGTTTCCCACAGGTGCAGAGGTTGGAACTCTCATACACCATTAGTGGGACTATAAATATGCACAACCGTTGTGGAAAGCGATACACTGTTACTTCAAATAACTATGAATAGAAATTCCATTTCACCCAGTAACACCTCTGCTGGGTAAATATCCTAAAAAGTAACACCTACAGTAGGAACAGGCATGCATGCTGTGTTTAGTGCTGCACTGTTCACAATAACAAGACGCTGGAAACCCCGCCCCAAGGCCCAGCTATAGATGGATGGATAAAGAAAGTTTGGTGCACACACACAATGGAATACTACACATTCCTAAAAAAGCAGTTATAAAACCATGAAGCACCTCCTGACATGAACAGACCTGGAAATCATGGTGCCCAGTGAAGTTAATGAGTCACAAAGAGCAAATGTTGTACGAGACCACTACTATTAGGGTAAACCCACGAGAAAGACTCACGTACCAAAGGGAACAGCCTTTGGAGGTTCCCACGGAGCGGACAGCACGGGAGGGAAGATGAAGCAATCAACTAGAAGATTGACAGGTGCTAACTTGGGTGAAAGAGGGATGGATGTCCACAGAGACGAGAGGAATTCGGGGAAGGAGTGCGTAGAACAGTGCAGTGGGGAGCAGCCGGGCAGGGCGCCGGTGAGTGGTTGAACTGTTGAATGCTGAGCGATGATCTGAAATGTAAACCCCTCCACTCAATTCGCAATATCGTAATAACAGGCAGAAAGCTCGCAGTGCATGTCAGAGGGATTCTGAAACTTGCTGTGGGGCCGAGAGCAGCTAAAGCCAATGGAAAAGAATTAGGACGTAAAAGGGCTGGACAGAAATGTCAAAGGGCAGAAGACAGACGCATTATCATGAAATATGCAAAGAGCTGCAGCTAGAAAACCAAAAGGAAGCCCTCCCTTGCTGGCCTCTGACAACATACCAGGCAAGGAAGCTGCAAGGGACAGCCTTCTCCGAACAATCACCCCCAGGAGACTACAAGGGCAGCATTTGTCCAAACACAAAGTTCAGAAGGCAGGAAAGGGAGGAAAGACGGGAGGCTAGATAGGAGGGGCCCAGGGAGGGGCGGGACCAGCGCTGTTACCTAGAGGAGACTGCAGTTCATGCCACATGGATCAATTGTTGAATGGGTACCAATGAGTTCTGTAAACTTTCGCCTAAACCCCATAAAATGTTAACAGCAACAAACCATAATTACAAATATTTCCATATGTCATAAGATAGGCCTATGATAGCGTCATCAGCAACTTTCTTTTCAATATTCAACCGCTTTCCTTTCAATACTTTTTTTCTTGTTTGTTTTTTTTAAAGTTGGACACTTGGAACATCTTTAATCTCCAACTCTTCGAGAGTAGCCAGGCATTCATTCTTCTAGAAGAAATAATACCACAATCAACACTTACTCAAAACTTACTTCTTGAGTTTTTCTGTTTCTGAATAAGCAAATCCTCGTTGCATCAAACAGCAGGGTACAGTGTGAGGTAAGCACTCGGAGGTGCTGGACACACACGAGAAGCACGTAATAGTCAGGGTGTTCTTGCTCCGTGAACCTCAGGACATTCTGCTAATGTGTCAGGTATTCTGGGATGTGCTGGACTACGTGAAAAGACAGAGTATGGATGTCAGATTGAATCTCTTCATCACCCTCCTTCAGCACAGCCACATGAACCAGAGATGCATCCAGGCAGTTTCCTCGGGTAGACAACACAGTCGTCCAGGAAACTGTCCTCATCACTTGTCAATTTGAGGAATAAATCTCAAGGACTCCTTGGTGCAGCCACTTCAGGACCCTTTCCTGCAGTGCATGAAGCAGATCCAGGTGCTGCTGGACACGATAAAGAGCCAGGGAAGAGGCTTCTCCGAGACTTTGTATTCCTCTTCTCCTCTGACCCCTGGAATGTTGCCTTTTTCTTCAGGGTCAGAGAGAGATCGATCACATATTTCCTTTCCGATGCCAGGAGTTCTAGAGCCACAGCCTGTCTTTTAGCAGCTAAAGAAGTTTCACATAAAACATTTTCCAAGGAGCTGTGTCTGCCCTGACCAGCGAGTTTATCTGGGTGGTGTTTCATGACATATCCTCGCCCCATTCTTTACCATCCTTAGGCTGCCTCCACACTCCAGAGGGGAGATGGCTCTTGGACTGACTATCAGGTGAAATGCAAGACGAGGTTTTCGCCCAGTTCTCTCCAGGCCCCATCCTCCCCCCCTTCACGCTCCTGTCTCCTACATGAACGGCGCTGGACTCGAGCTTTGTCATGGGCCTGCGAAGGTCAAAGGTGTGTGCAGTCTTCGCTCGGAGGCACAGGTTCCCGGATATTGATGGATCCGAAAGGACTGGCTTGTATTTGCGCAGGCCCGGACTGGGGTGCATGCTCGTCTTTTTGAGTTGTCTTGGCTCTCTTCGTTTCTCCTGTTGAAGCTGTTCAATTTTCTGCTGCATTTCTTCTTGTTTTAAAGTGATGGCCTGGATCGTCGACATAGCATTGAACTAGTTTAATGAATTCTTCATCTCAGTAACTTTTTCTGCCATTGAGCACTTGCAACTCTTAGCCTTCTCTCCAGGCTGAATTCTTGTCAGTTCCTGCACTGCTTCTGTGAAACCCGTCTGCAGTTCAGAGGCCGCTCCTGTAACTGAAACATTTGTGTGGAAGGGTTATTCACCGGCATACATACGCTCACTCTCTCCTTGCTTTGGCTTGTTTTCTTCCACGGTGCCTGTTGCTTTCCCCTCTGGCTTATTCCTCAACATCTCCTCATCACTGTCTCTGGATCAGGCCACCCCGTCTTCCCTGGCCCTGTCCCCAACAGTCAATATCGCATCATGTGTTATGAGGTTCTCTTGCTAATATTTCTAGTGGTTCCCATCATGCTTGCCGTGTTTAAATCATGCTCAGATCCAGGCTTAGACGCGTTCTGAATTAACTTAAAGGTAAAAGCAGCAGTACAGAGGTAGCCGATTTATTGACTTCCCCTGAAAATCTCCTTTCAGTATTTCTTAAGCTACTTTCCTCTATTGTCTTTCTGTAGCAAAATTTCAACCTTAGGCAAAAGCAACCATGTTCTTTCTCCGTGCTCAGTCACCGGTTTCTGGATCGCAACTGCCTCAAGTGTGGCTTCATAACATACTTCTGCACTGTTTGTTCTCCTGCGGTCCACAGTAACGCCTTCAATCTCCTCCCACCTCCTGCTTGCCCTCCTCTCCTAGCTCCAGTCCAGCGTGTATTTGAACTATAGAATTAACTCCCTATTCACATTCGCCACCACGCTATTTTCCAGACACCTTGAATGCCTTGGCCACTGGGTGGAGCAGGGGTTAAGTGCTGGGCTGTTAACCACAGGGGAGGCAGTCCAAACCCAGGAGCCAGCCCCTCCTCTGGAGAAAGGTGAAACTGTCTGCCCCACAAGATCGCTCTTGAAAGCCCTCCAGTCATCCAGTCTGTCCTAAGGGGTGGTTATGAGTCAGAATCCACTCAATGAAAGTTGGTTTTGAATTTCTTCTGTTCAAAACTAAATTTATCATCTTCCCCTTCTCTCAAACTTGGTTCCCCTTTTCCCTCTCCTTAACAAGTAGCATTAATTTCCTCCATTCTGTGTTTTGGCGCTTTTCACCTTTTACACACACACACACACACACACACACACACACACACACACACACACACACACACACATCTAGTCTCTTTACTCTCTGCCTCATTCCCTGCTACATGCACCTTCAATCCGTTACAATTTGATTTTCTATGCCAAATGACAATGTACTCAACAATATACTTTGTAGACTTTTGATACTTCCCACCCTTTGTGGATTCATAGGAGCCCTGGTGGCAAGATGAGTTATGCATTGGGCTACTGACCAGAAAGTCAGCCATTCGAATTCTCCAGTCACTCGGAGGGAGGACATGGCTTCCTGCACCCATAAAGATGTATAGCCTCAGAAACCCAGAGAGGCAGTTCTACTCTGTTCTGTACAATTGATATGAGTCAGAATTTACTCGATGGGAGTGAGAAGTGTGTTCGTGGCGCTATATAATCGTAAGTGTAATAAGTATTTTTAAAAATAAGTGCTGTGTAATTAGGGTCTAATGAAAGTGCATAACATGACGACCTCATCCAGTGGAAGCTTCTCTGAAGAAGTGACTTTAGACCAGTGGTTCTCAACCTTCCTGATGCCGTGACCCTTTCAGACAGTTCCTCATGTTGTGGTGACCCCCCAACCATAAAATTATTTTCATTGCTACTTCTTAACTGTCATTTTGCTGTTATGAATCATAATGTAAATCTCTGATATACAGGATGTACTTTCATGGTTACAAATGGAACATAATAAAAACATAGTGATTAACCACAGAACAATATGTAATTATATATTGTGAAATATTTATTTCTAATGACAAATAAATGAAATTTTGTCTTGAAGCATGGTGTAGCAAGGGTAACAGTCTTCACTCCGGGTACTGGTATGTCGGCGTATCTGCATGTGGACAGATAGAGGAGCTGTGTCTCGGTTCCTAAGGCCATCGGAAATACCTGTTTTCTGATGGTCTTAGGCAACCCCTGTGAAAGGGTCATTTGACCCCCATAGGGGTCGCGACCCACAGGTTGAGAACCACTGATTTCGTATGATACCCAAGTAAGAAGTACAGAGGTGGGAAAAAGAAAGGAAGAGGAAAAGCCAGTGCGTTGGAGATAAGGACCCTGTTGGGAGTTTATCTAAAGGAAGCAGAAGGTAGATAAATCAGAGTGTTGTAGCTTAAGGGATTTGATCTTTATCATGAAAGAATGGACCCAAATTGAAGGGTATTAACACAAGAATGGAATGTAATGGAAGGTTTGAGGGTATTAACACAAGGATCCCAGGTGGTTTACAAGGTGGGCTGCTAACTGCAAGAGGGGAGGTTAGAAAGCACCAGCTGCTTGTCAGGAGAATGACAAAGCTTTCTCCTCCACTGCCAGTTCACTCACAGCCATGGGAGTCAATGCTGATTTATAGGGAGCTGTGTGGGTTTCTGAGACTGTAACTGTTTACGAGAATAGAACACCCGTCTTTCTCCAGAGGAGCTGCTGGTGGGTTTGAACTGTCCACCATGCAGATAGCAGCCCAGCGCTTAACCACTACATCACCCAGGCCCCATCCATATATCTATATCTATATCTATCTATATCCATATATCTATCTATATCTATATATATATCCTCAGAAACCCACAGGCGTCTCCTAGAGGCTTTCGTATAGGTTCCCTATGAGCTGAAGCAATTTGATGGCAGTGCGGGTTTTAACATGATGAGATTTTGCTTTCAGAAAGATTATCCAGGTTTCTGGTGGGGAGTGTTCTTCTACTAGTCTCCGGAAGTGAACCAAAAAGTTGACAGGAGCGGTAAGAGTCATTCCTGGCTTTGACTTCCCTTGATGTCCCCCTTGGGGCAGTCCAGTCACATCCGGGGTCCGAGTCCACCCACTTCTCCCAGGCCCCATGCCATTTTCAACTGCAAACCCAGAGCACAAAAACCAAACCTAAACAAAGCCTACACTATTAAATTGACTCTTCCACAAAATTCTTGATCATCAGGTTATTTGGAAATAAAAGATTGCCAGGATGGCTACTGATGAAGTTTTTTTGTTTTTTTTTGTTTGTTTTTTAAAATTTTTGCTATAGCCCAAGTAATTTGAGTTCAGGAATCTTGGTAATTAAAAAGAGATCTGCTGCTCTAGCTGTTGCCCACCTAACAATATTTGGTTCTAATGATCTCAGGACTTACACCACAGGAAACTGCACTTTGAATGTTTTCTGTAGCAATGCATCAGTTTCTTCTGCTCCCCCACCCCCCTCCAGCGTCTCTTGTATTCTATCCACCCACCCATAACTTAGAAACAGTGTTTGCCATTGGCTCCTAAAAGCAATTACTGGTGTAAACACTTTCTTCTAATATCTGCTAACACACAAACTCGCCCCCATCAAGTACATTTCAGTGCAGACGACCCTCTCTAACAGAGTGGAAGGACTCCAGGCAGCACATCTTTACAGGAGCAGAAAGTCTCAGTGTTCTCCTTCAGAGCTGCTCCGAGTTTGGTACCGCTGACCCTGGGGCCTATTCCTCCACCCGGACCCCATTAATAGATGTTAACACCTTAAAAATACCCAGAAACCATAGGAGCTAGCCACAACAAAACCAAACGTGTTTGTGGTCGATTCCCCCGCCTGGAGACCCCACAGGCCATAGCAGAACGGTCCCCCGAGGGTTTTCAAGGCTACACCTCTTCGTCAAAACAGCCTCATTTTTCTCTTCCAGAGCTGTTGTTGCCCTTGTTAGGTGCCATCCAGTTGGCTACAACCCACAGTAGTCCTCCGCACAGCAGAACCAAACACGCAGGGTCCTGTGCCATCTTCACAATTGTTCCCATGCCCGAGCCCACTGATGCAGCCACTGTGCCAACTCATTTCCTCTTCAGTCCTCGAAAGAGATCCTGTGCAGATTTCCCCAATGCAATATGCCCTTATCCTATTCACACGAGTGCTTCGGATCCATGTACAAGTTCCTCGTGAGCACAATGAAGTGCTGTGGAATTTCCATTCTTCTCAAGGCGATCCAGTTTATGGTCCACCTAGTCTAATGAAGCACAAGGAAATACCTTTTGGGTATTTTCTACTTTGAGTCCAGACCCATCGGACATCAGCAGTGATACCCCTTGCTCCATGCCTTCTTCTGAATCGGCCTCCAATTCTGGCACTTCTTGGTCAATGTACTGCTGCAACCGTTGTTGGCTGATCTTTAGTAAAATTTTACTTGTGTGCGATGTCAATGATATCGTTCTACAATTTGAGCATTCTGTTGGGTCACCTTTCTTTGGAATGAGCACAAATATGGATCTCTTCCAGTCAGTTGGCCAAGTAGCTGTCTTCCAATTTCCCTGCCTTAGACTAGTGAGTGCTTCCAGTGCTTCTTCAGCTTATTGAAACATTTCAGTTGGTGTTCCATCAATGCCTGGAGGCTTGGTCGTGGCTAATCCATTCAGTGCAGTTTGACCGTCTTCCTTCAGCACCCTTGGTTCTTACATGCTGCCTTCTGATGTGAGAAAATGTTGACTAATTCTTATTGGTGGAGTGACTCTGGGCATTCTTTCCAGAGCTTCTAGTAGTTTCAATGCATGAACCTCTCATTTAACAGCACAGTATGGTAACCATTGCCCCTCCAGGTTCCTAGGGAGTTTTACCAAGGCTCTCAATCCTCCAGCACTCCTCCTGCAGCTGCTGTGAAAGAGCTAAGTAGCATTCTCACGCAGTGAAATCATGTTGGCTCTAGCTTCCGCTGCTACCTAGTATTTACTAAGCACCTACTATGTGTAAGAATTGAAAAGTGGTAGGGAGAATGGAGTAACATCTGAAAGAGAAACCAGAAGCCCCCAAATAGCAACAAAGGGTGAATGGATTAAGTGAAGATACCTTCTCCTCCTACCCTCCACCCTGCCCTCCAGCCATCTCTCGACGGACACACCCTTTCAGGCTACAGGGGAGGAGCTGCCGCGCGATAGGCTCAAACCAATGGGCGGAGCCAGGAGTCGTTCACCTATAAAAGTGTCACAGCCACCGATGCCACCACTCTGGTGAGAGCGGGAACGACAGGCAGCGTGAACAGCAGTTACCTTGCCGGTCTCACCTTGGTATTCCATCAATTCCTGGAGCCCGGAGAGCAGGGCACTTGAGGGGCGCCATCGGAGGAGGAGCTGCAGCCTAGGTAAGCTGTTCGTCTTTCCTTTGGTCCTTCCAATCCCAAACTCTGGTTGGGATCCAGAAGCTTCGATGGATGTTTTGTTGTTTGTTTGGGGTTTGCCACCACCTTCTTTGCTTTTTCCCCCTCCTGCGTGGCAGGGGTGGAAAGGAGATGGGGAAGAGGGTTTGGAAGCCCCCGGGGCTGTGCTCCTGCAGTGGTCTCCTTCCATCCTGAAACACGTTCTAGGCATTTGCGTTTCCTCACAAGTCTGGGATTAGCGAATCGCAGTTTCGCGGTTGCGAGAGAACTTTTTAGCTGGTTTTGTTGCCTTTATTCTGTGTGGCATCATTTGGGACAGGGAGGTCCCATTCCTTGATTCACTTATCTTGCAGCAAGCCTTATGAATAAGCCTTTGAAACACGAAAACCCCCTGTTGTTGCTCTGGTGTCACTGTGAGCTGCAAACTGAGCCCACCAGCCAGCAGAAAAGCCTCCTTTTCTGTCCGCAGAGTTGCTCGGATTTTTTGTACCGCGAGAGAAAGATGAAGCTGCCCATTCCCAAACGATTTGCTTTCTTGGAAACCCAAAGGAGTTGTTCTACCCTGTGCTGCAGGGTCACTATGAGTCTGGGTCTCGGGGTGAGCGCTGCAGAATCGGATGTGGGCTGACCTTGAGGCACTAGCTTGTGCTAAGAAATGAGATCGGTATCCATAGGGTGCTTGCGGGCCCAGGGGTAAGCCCTGATTGAGTGGAAGGGAGCCACGGAGGGTATTTTCGCAGGGAGGTTTCTGGGTAGAGGATATAACTGAGCAAATAGGAATTATCCCGTTTTGTCAACGTGGATGAGTAGACTCTCTTCCTCATTAACGCATGTCTACCCCGTGGGGAAAAAAAGCTGTCGCTAGGTGAACGGGCTTGGGTTCTCCATTCTGTCCCATTGATCTTTGTGTCTTTCAGTGTATAGCATCAGGTGGCTTGGGCTGTCATGGATGTGTAGTAGTGGGAAAGTATTTTATTTTAGATGTAACAATATACCCCAACGGTACCCTGGTAACAGTGTTTGCAAGTTGGGCTGCTCTCCTAAAGGTCAGCAGTTCAAAACCCCCAGCCAGTTTGCTGGCGAAAGACTAGCCTTTCCCCTCCTATCCACAGTTACAGTCTGGGAAACTCACAGGGAGAGTTCTGCCCTCCCCCAGAGAGCATCACGGCCAAGCAGCATCAACTTGATGGCCGTGAGGGTTGGGTTGGGTTTTGCTTTTTAAAGAATAGCATTTTTAACACTTGACATTTTTCTTTCCAATGAATTAGGTTTAAAACCAAATCTTGATTGGTCTAAAACCGCCTTGATTAGCCAGAAAACTCCATTGCTTTGACTTTTTCCCTTCATTGAGTTATTCAGCTCTAGAATGCCTATATATTAATATTGCTTTTCACACTCGCTGTTATTGGCTTGTTTGTTTTAAGACCTCGATTGATGTGTGTTTTAGAAAAGCAGAAGGGAATACTATACAGGCTCTAAGCCATGTAACCCATCCCAAATGAAGGTGTGCAGAATGAATCCTTAAATGGTTGTATACACAAAGATTTGTGTTGCCAAGTTTGATTCTTGTCACTTTTTGGGCCCCCTTAATCATCGTATATTTAGGAATACCATTTAACTGTCATTAAAAAAGTAATGCCATCATTTTTAGCAGCCATTTAAAAGTGTTGTTCTTTCCAGGACATTTATTTGTGGGCCCTAGAACAGCAGTATTTGAAGCAGTTACGAATATGTCTCTACGGAATTGTACAGCGGCTCTTGTTAACCCCCCTCCACCAACATACATGGATCCTAAGAAGAACGGGCGCTTGACGAATCAACTGCAGTTTCTACAAAACGTTGCCCTGCCTGCTCTGTGGAAGCACAGGCTTTCTTGGCCGTTTCAGAAGCCTGTAGATGCGGTGAAAATGGGGCTGCCTGTAAGTGTGTCTTATGTAAGTGAAAAAGGAAAGCCCAGTACCCCTCTACAAGAAATAAACTAGCCGTCTTTAATCATATAAAAGACCTTTAATTTAGCCGCCTCCCAATTTTTTCAACACTGTAAAAGAAAACGATCCTGTTGAGTATTTTTTCCTAATAACAGTTTATTTTTCTGAACATTGACATTCTTATGTTAATAGTTTATAAGAATTGTAATTCTATAGTTTTACACAAATATGTGCATTTTGTCCCAAAGTTGGCACTTACAAAATCACCTCACAGGGGAAGAGTGAGGTCGACAAACAAAAGCAGGATGCACACCGAATCTGTGTAAAAAACTTAAAAACGAGTGTCTGTACTTTCTTATTTGACCTTGTCATCCTGGGGCAAAAAGCTCTGTTTTTCTCATTACTGAAGGTTTTGGTTTCCGGAGTATGGCTTTTTAAGAGTTATACATTGTCTTCTAGAGTGACAGGTCTATGTGTGGCTTTCTTTGTGGCCCAGTATTCATTTTTATTACTAACATAATTTCTTCTTCAAAATTACAGGACTATTATGCTATTATAAAAAATCCTATGGATTTAACTACAATTAAGAAGCGTTTGGAGCATAAATATTATTTGAAGGCTTCAGAATGTATAGACGACTTCAATACAATGTTCTCAAATTGTTATTTATATAACAAGGTGAGCAAACTTTTTGTTATAATTGCTAATTATCTGCTATTGCCTACAGAAAATAGAAACGAAGATGCTGATTTTGGATTTCAAGTCTTGATTTGGGGCATTTGCTGCATTGTTTTCATTGCATTGTGTTATTTTCGCACAGTGGTAGGATTAATTGGTTTGTGCTCAGAGAAGCATACAAGATCTCTAGACGTTGAATGGCTTGCTAGAATTTAAGATAGGAGCCACTTCATTATCTTCTAGACTTAATTTTGATGCAGCTATAACTAGGATACCGTGCCACTCCTACTGAGCAGTCTGACATTCCTACAGACATTCGATCCGGTGACCATATTGTATAACCTTACGGTGTGTTTCATGTATTTTCTAGCCTGAAAATGACGTTGTTTCAATGGCACAAACCCTACAGAAGTTGTTTATGTATAAGTTATCTCAGATGCCACAGGAAGAACACGTCGTAGGTGATGAAAGAATGAAGAAAGGTAAGCTAAAATGTTTGTCTACGAGATGTGTGCATCTTTGTCCTCTGTGGCCATGAAGTCACTTCAGTGTACATTGTAGCCCTACACTACCAGAAGACAGCAACAGGGTTGGAAGAGCGTAGCATCGAAGCGTACTCTGAAGTGTTGGGCCCTCACAATTAGAAGAGAAGAGTGGAATGCTTCGATAGGGGGATGGAATGTGACTAGGGTTTTTTAAGTAATAGAAGATTTTAAGGTGATGTAATCCAAATATCTCAAGTCATAGATTCTCTGAGAAAACACAAGGCAGAACTGGTCCTGTGACAGTTGTGTGAAGGACATATTGAGAATCAAGTTTGCACCTGTTGTTTTGTGACAACCAGTGATGGTTGATCTGTATCAATTTTGAAGTTTATGGGTGTACATGTAGAATATTCTGAAAATATCATATATTATTAAATAGTTTGTCTTCCAGAGTGCCCACATTGTTGGCTGGGCTCCACAGGTACCTGATACTGGCCATAGAACTTTGCATGAGATTAGTACCTTTTTAAATAAAATTAATGAGGCTGCTATTAATAATGTATTTGAAATCCTCAAAACTATATGAAAAGTATTCATTACCAAAAAAAAGAAAACCCCTGTAAATCTCTACAAGAAGTAAATTAGCAGTCTCTAGCAGTATAAAACATACTCTTATCAACAGTGTGGGGCGTGTCAAAGAAGAATGGAAATCTATATTACAATGTTTATATTGCTAAAACCTGACTGAAATAAATTAAAATAGGACAATAAGAGATGAAATGTCTGCTCTCTGTTTTACTCACTTGAATATTTAACCCTGTTTCAAATTTTATTAGGCACACAAAAGAATACGGTGGTTTCTTCTGTTCAGAAAAAACCATTCCAGAAAGTACCAGAGACATTGCTCCAGAAGCAAACGCTGCCGTCTGCACCTGCGGGCACGCCAGCCCCGCCCTTAGCCCCGCCCTTAGCCGGGACCAAAGGATTGCTACCGAGTTCTGCCTCACAGGCAGCGGCCCAAGTAAGTTTATTATGGCTTTAAAACCACTGGTGCTTGAAAACCCCAGTGTAAGTGTGGATGTGGTAATATTTATAACTCCTTCTAAATCGATATTTTAAATTGTATTCAGCATACAACATTTTATCATATTGTATCTCTGTCAAATTACTTCTACACAGTTGATTCATAACGACACAGGATATTAGACACATTTTAGAGAGTTCCTACGTAGCATTTCAACTATTTTAATACTCTCTGAAGTATTGCTATCAGAAGTTGTCCAAGGGCAGAGTTAGGGAAACTCGCTGGTAGGTGCTGTTCAGTTGGACCTGACTCATAGCAGCCTGCCCGGTCCTGGGCCATGCTCACCATTGTTCTTCGAACCCATTGTTAGCGCCACCGTGTAAAGCCATCTAGCCAGAGTCTCCCTTTGTCTGTTCTTTTCTGTGCTTCTACTTGACCGAGCATGAGGTCCCTTTCCAAGGACTAGTCTTTTCAGGTAACACGTCCAAAGTATATGAGGTGAAGTCTTGCCATCCTTCTCAGGAGCTTTCTGGCTGTGCTTTTCCCAGGACTGACTTGTTTGTCCTCTGGCAGTCCATCCTGCTTTCAGTATTCTTCATGAGCACTACAATTCAAGCGCATCGGTTACGTCTTCATTGTCCAGTGCCCAACGTTCACATGCATGTGAGGCGGTTGAAAAGACCATGGCTTGAGTCATGAACACCTTAGTGCTTTTCCGATCCAACACAACTCCTTTGCAGTAAATGTGCCGATGCGCTGAGTAAACAAGGCACAAGGCAGAGCGACACCCTCTGTGGCACAGAGGTGCTGTCAGTGGGAGCCAACTTGGGGATGGCGCCTAACACACCACTCTGCCCTATAGGGTCACAATGATCCGGATTTGGCCATTGATTTGGATTTTGTTTTGTTTTTAAATAGAAAACAGTGCACGTACTAGGTACTTTTTTAAAAAACCTATAGGCTAATGATATTTTTAAAAGTTTGCGAAGTCTTGCCTTGAACGTAACGATTTTTTTGTTTTAGGTTGCAAAGGGTGTGAAGAGGAAAGTAGATACAATTCCTACAACTCCAGTAGTTAAAGGAAACGGGGAACCTTCTCCCACATTTGCAGCTAAAAAACTGAGGCCACTGCCGCCTGTGAAAGGAAATGTGCTGAAGAACGTTTTGCCCGATTCTCCGCAGCAGCCTCGCGTTGTAGAGAGCGCTAAACTAAAGGAACAATTACAACACTGCAGGGAGATTCTCAAAGAAATGCATGCAGAGAAGCACTTCGCCTATGCATGGCCCTTCTATAAGCCTGTGGATGTTCAGGGTTTGGGACTCCATGATTACTATGACATTATCAAATATCCCATGGATCTTGGGACTATTAAGGTAATTGTCTTCATTAGAGGACCTCCCC
The DNA here is from genome assembly GCF_000313985.2 of Echinops telfairi. Lineage (NCBI taxonomy): Eukaryota > Metazoa > Chordata > Mammalia > Afrosoricida > Tenrecidae > Echinops > Echinops telfairi. The sequence goes on along the minus strand of NW_022104341.1, from coordinate 27,101,395 downwards.
ACCCCCAACCACCTTGATTATAAAAGTAACTTCCTTGGAGAGAAATGTAAAAATCAGAGGAAGCTCATTAAGATAGTCATAGCACCTGAAATGTATGATTGGTAACATTCAAAAATAGTCTTTCTAACACATCCTAGCTCCTAGTGATTCCTGAAATCCTTAATGTTCCTTGGTTGCATTACTCCAGCCTCTGCCCCAGTCTTCACTTGGCTTTACCTCCCCTCTCCTCAATTAAAAGGGCCTCAGACGCTGGGTGAGGACACTCTCTTCCAGTGTACCCTCGTGCTAGCTACATCTTCAAAGACCCTAGTTTCAAATACGTGAATATTCATTGGCACCAAGGGTCGTGAGAGCTGGAGACATAGCTATTCAAAATTATGTACTTTATAAAATACTAATTTAGAAATACTGGTTTCCACCTCTTACTGCTGGGAATCTTTTTCTTAAAACCATAATCCTTCATTTGATGTTTGAGGTGGGGGTAAGGGTTCATCTGTGAACTGCTGCCCTACTGTAAAGCATGTCTACTCAAGACGATCTAAAAACGCTGTTTTTTGGGATTGCCTCCTTGTCAAAACACTGGGATTTTCAAAGTCTCAAGGTGCTCAATGAATGTATAAGAATTTAGACATTTGTCAAATTTGGATTGTGGGATTTTTAAAGTACTTTTTTGTATGTTTAAATTATTTCAAAATATAAGTGCTGAACTCAATATTGAATTGAACTACATTGTTTGGATTTTCTGTAATTTTCCTTTATTTAGCAAAAAATGGACAGCCAAGAATATGTGGATGCCTTTGCATTTGCTGCAGATGTTAGATTGATGTTCATGAATTGCTACCAATATAATCCTGTAGATCATGAAGTAGTGAAAATGGCGAGCATGCTCCAGGTAAGTTGGTATTGTGCTCTGAAAGTGTTTTCCATGGAACATAATTTAGAATTTTAGAACCACAAATTGAGGGATAAAGAATAAATATAGGCACATTCCCAAGCCCAACTAGTAAACAGCAGTTTGGGAAGTTATACTCTTTAAACCATGGGTTTTTGAGTTTCATGTCTTAATTTTTTTAAAACATTTTGCTAGCAAATATTTTAATGAGTGGATACTAAGGAGATTGGAGAACTATTAGTGCAGAGGGGACACAGTTGATATGTCAGATAGGGTTGACTGGAGTCCATGTCTAAGTAAGGCCATGCTAGACCAGAGCATGTACACTGGTACAGACAAGAGCTGGAAACACAGGGAATCCAGGACAGATGAACCCCTCAGGACCAATAATGAGAGTAGCGATACCAGGAGGGCAAGGGAAAGGTGGAGGGAGAATGGGAGAACTGATTACAGTGATCTACATATAACCCCCTCCCTGGGGAACAGACAACAAAAGTGGGTGAAGGGATACATCGGTCAGTGTAAGACATGACAAAATAATATATATATTATCAAGAATTCCTGGGGGAAGGGAGGGGAAAAAGGAGGAGCCGATACCAAGGGCTCAAGTAGAAAGCAAAGGTTTTGAGAATGATGATGGCAACAAATGTGCAAATGTGCTTGACACAATGGATGAATGTGTGGATTGTGTTGAGCTGTACGAGCCTCCAAAAAAATGATTTAAAAAAAGAAAGTAAGGTCGTGGAGTTTTGAATATGAGTCATTAGGAGCTAGAAGAATGATTTATCTTTGAGGGTGTGGGGCACAGGAATTCTGACTAAACTCTGATGCTGAAATATTCCCTCTGTTAATCAAAAATGCAGGAAATCTTCACAGTCTGATTTTTTTTCTATTATAGAATGTTTTTGAAATGCATTTTGCAAAGATCCCAGATGAACTTCTTGAATGTTACGTCAAAACAGAAAACACAAAAGCACTTGGTGGAAAAAATAATAGTGACTCTTCTAGTAATTATAACAATAATATTGTGAAACTTCAGGAGCAGGTATTTGTATTGATACAAACTTTGATATTCTTTTCTATGAGCTGCTACTGAGAGATCAATTATAAAATTGTTCTTGTAGAATAAGACATGGTATTTAGTTCACTTAGCAACTTACTTAATTTACCTACTAAAAGTTTATGTCGTTAATCCTGTTATTTATATGCTTAATCATAATAATTTGTGGTAAATATTAAAACAACTTATAAGACACAGCCTAAGATCTTTTATGGGTGAAATCGTTATTTTAAAATTGCCACCTGTTGTGATAAAATGTTAACCTGTTATGAGCTCAAACTAAGACTACCAGGTAAGGTTAATTATTTTGTTCTGTTAAATGTTTGTTGTCTTCATATCTATGGGTTGAGTACATGATAGTGTGTGTCATTTAATATATTCATTTCAAAATAACAAGTTAGGGAAATGAAATAACTTGAAAGAAATGTAATGTGACTTTCACAGAGATACTCTGAACTTTTGAGTACCTTGATTTTTATCTAGTGTCTTAAATTATTTGGATCCATAAATGTTTAAAGACCTTTTCCTTTTCTAGGTTAAAACTTTACATCAGCAACTGCAAGTTCTGTCCCAGGATTCTGACCATAAGCAAAAAAATGAGAAGTCTAAAAAAGAAAAGACAAAAGGAAAGTTTAATAACAGAGATGAAAAGCCAAGGGAAGAGTTTAAGCAAATAAAACTAAATGAAAATTCCAAGAACAGGTAATTTGGATTATTAAAACAGGTATGGTGGCTTGTTAAAACATGCTACTATCTCAAATAAAAAAAGACTAAGTGTAATTTTTGTTACAGCCAACCAAAGAAGAAACAGCACGTTTCTGCTCTGACATCTGAAGATGATGCTAAACCCATGAATTATGATGAGAAAAGGCAGTTAACTTTAGATATCAACAAAGTTCCTGGAGATCAACTGAAGCAAATCGTTCGTATAATAGAGTTAAGAGAGCCTGCATTGAGAAGCGCCAACTCTGATGAGCTAGAGGTGGACATTGAAGCACTGAAAACATCAACATTGAGAGAACTAGAAAAATACGTTGCAGCGTGTCTAAGAAGACAACGACGGAAAGCTCATGGTATGTATTTCTCTATATTGTGTTTCTATAATCAGTGTGCGATATGTGTTAGTGCTTGGTTATACATTGTTTTCCTCTCTCCTAAATTACACAGCCAAGAAAACAATGAATTCCAAAGAACCCACACCTCCAAAAAGACAGGAGGAATTGGAAAAACAGTTAATGGGTGTCAATGATCGGTTAAGTTCTGGAAAAAGCCAAACCGAAGGTAAGTGTTGGCTTCTAAGTAGATGTTCCTGAGACTAGTTAAATTTACTGGTTTACTACTAGTTAACTTTACTGGTTTGCTACTAGTTAACTTTACTGGTGTACTAGTTAACTCTACTGGTTTATTACTAGTTAACTTTACTGGTTTACTAGTTAACTTTACTTGGTTCTGAATGTGCTTTTCTGTCTTGTAGCTGAGAAAAGCCAATCAGCCCCTGCGATTGTGAGTGTGTCCCGACTGAGTGACAGCAGCAGCTCCTCCTCCTCAGGGTCTGACGGCAGCAGCTCCTCCTCCTCAGGGTCTGACGGCAGCAGCTCCTCCTCCTCAGGGTCTGACAGCAGCAGCAGTGATTCCAGTGCTTCAGACAGTAGTGATTCTGAATCAGGTCAGCTGCCTCCCAAACCGTTCATCTGCTCGAGGGAATCCTTTTCTTCTAATACCGAGACTTAACATTTTAAAGAAATATTTGTTATTTACCCAGAACCTGTCATTTGGATGTCACACTTAGTATTTAATCACATGTAGACAATTTTAATATTTTCTTAAAATAGATACTGTAGTAAAGGAATCTTTTACCAGGTGACTTTGTCCAGAACAGAAACTAACAGCTGAATATCATATTGATTCTTAGAATACGTAATTTTTATCTTTTCTCATAGAGGAAGCTTCTGAGTCATTGAGTTAGACACAGTTTTTTTAATCTAGTTTACTGATTTTCAGCTCTAGGTGGACTTTTCTAAATTCCTTGTTATTATTGACTTGTTGCCCTTAGAGTTATTTTAAATTATGAGTTAGACAATACTGAAATCATTTTTAAGTGTACTATCAGTACCATTAGGACTCTTTATTCCATATTACTTACGCTGTTACCTTTAATGTAGTTCCAAACCCAAGATTATGTGATTTTTAAAACTACGGATTAATCCATTCTACAGAGCATTGATTTCTAAGGAAAGGTTTATTTTAAAATATAGAAAATTCATAGTAAGTAATTCTCATCATTTTCAAACAACACATTAAATCAGTTTTATGGAAGAGTTAAGATGAAATCCAAAGCCTATGAAAAATAAAAATGAGAACTATGTAAGCTAGACACAGCACTTTATTACAAATTTCAATGTAATTTAATTTTATCATTTAATTATCTTTTTGACTGGCATCAGGATATGCAAATAGTCACGTGCAGAGAAGTCAAGAACATTTATTAAATATTGGTATAAATATAAAACCCTTTCAAAATATAATTAAATGTCAGATCAAAGGTGTTAATGAGGCTTGAGACTAAAATTCGTTCCAGAGGCACCTGTTGGCTAGCCCCTGCCAGTATGAACATACAAGCTATGAAAGTTTCCCAGAGCCCAGTAACTTCTTAAGAGATGCGCTAGGGCATAGCTATACCCACTCCTCACTGATTGAACGCAGTTAGATTTTAAGACCAGGCTATTTTGCACAAATCAGTGTCATTTGAAAATAAAGGATGACCTCCTCATATCACAAATAGAGAACAACTACACCAAAAAAATACATTATATTATAGAACGGCCAAACCACTGATCATCATGGCTCAGTAAAGTTGATTCATTACCTGGAATAATAGAATTCTTTCCATTGTAGATGTAAATTGTTGGATGAGAAGATTGTCAGTAGTGAAGAATAGCTGTAATAGCTATAATAATCCTGTTAGCTCATGTTAGTGTGAAAGCATATTTTCCAGGAGATATTCAATTTTAACGGTTAAACAGTTAAACACAAAGAGATTCAATGTCCTGGCATCAACTCATTTTTCTTTACGGGCCTAAGATTTAAAATGAATTTCTCACCTTATCCTTTGGACTTTTATTAGCATTAGTGTATTGTTCAGGCTTCTGTAGAAGAGAGGAGAATGCGATTTTGGCCCCTGTCATCCAAGACCAAAAGGACTAACCTAGCTCAAGCCTAGATTATTTCACGCTTTTTAGTTAATTCAGGAAGTACGCAAGGACAGCCTTAGAATAGTCTATGCCATTCAAACTAGTCAACTGGAGACAAATGGATCCATCATTTAAAATATGATTTAATGCCAATTAGCGCCTCATCAAGAATTGTGCTTACTAAACCTAGAGAAAATTAAAGGAAGCTGGCTTAATAAAAAAGCATACGTTGAGGCACATGGTTGGGCCTTAGAAAAAGTGATACATCTTGTCACAAACATTTTTAAATTTGTGTCTGTGGAATGTTAGAAATGTTGACTAATCTAGAGAGGGCCCAAACTCTAAGACGATTCTTAAGCTGGCAAATCTTGAAATACATTTTTATATCTGTTTGCAGAGCTATTGCCTACATCTACCGCAGAAAAACAGAAAGATTCTTCTAAAGAGAATATAACGGTAAGTACATTCTTTACTATTTATTCTTTACTACTTTAAACGTTAAAAATATCTGTTGAAACTCCGAGGTAAGCGGTAGCTTTCGATACATGAACCGTTTTGTTACTTTTGCAATGTGAAAACTCAGTGTTCAAAGACTTCTTAAAGAAGATTCAGTAGAGAAACTATTTAGCATCATTTTTCTAATACGATGTAATTGTCATTGTTGGGAGAAAGATTCTGATGGGATTTATTTCATCAGGTTGGCATAGGTAGTTGATATATCACCTACAGTATATATTTTACATTGCAAAAGTAACAAACCTTTATAGTATAGAGGTGATATAGCTTGTATATGATGTAGGTGATATATGGGTGCTATACATGTGATATATGTCTGTCGCTCAGCATTGGCTGCAATCCACAGGGGTGGCAGTTTGAAACCCTTGGCAGTGCTGAGGGAGAAACCCTGGGCGTTGTACTCTCGTAAACTGTTACTGTCTCGGAAGCCCACAGGGAGTCGCGGTGAGTCAGCGCTGACTCGATGGCAGTGAGTTTTCACATGATATGACTTGTTTACTCACTCATCTGCAGCCCCTTTGTAAATCGAGGGAAAAACAGTCCTATTGCATAAGATACCTAGACTTTGATATGATTTAGCTTGCCAGCTGTGAGATCTTAAGACAAGTTACTTTTGCATTCCTACATCCGTTTATATACTACAAATAGGGATATACTTATACTACGGATTTTTAAAGAAAAATAATAAAACCCATAGCCTAAGGGATAGCTCATGCATAGTAAGCATCACACAAATGTTTATCATTATAATACAGCTCCTACTAAAGTAGCCGTGGAAGTGCCTGGGTGTCATTGGGTTTGGTGCCGGATTACTGAACCCACCCCAAGCCCACTTCCTAAGCGTGGCAAAGAAAGAGGGATGGTCTCTAGAGCTGATCTCAAAGCCCAGCTAGATGGCTGCTTGTTTATCTTCAAGCCTTTAATACTCCAGACGCTGTATCTTTTGATAGCCGGGCACCATCAGCTTTCTTTACCACGTTTGCTTATGCTCCCACTTTTTTTTTCGTTGTTCTTTTGGGAAGGTGAGCATCATGGAATGCCAGGTTAATAGAACAAAGTGTTCTTGCATTGAGGGGGTATTTGAGTAGAGACCCAGTGTCCATCTGCTGCCTTAATATTTAACATATAAGTATATGCACATAATCTATTTCCCCATCCTCATATATAAATATATTTACATATGTACATGCCTGTATTTAGACCTCTATAAATGCTTTTTGCTTCCTAGTTCTTCCTCTATTTCCTTTGACTTTCCTCTTGTCCCACTATCATGTTCAGCCTTCATTTGGGTTTCAGTAATTCCTCTGGGTTACATTACCCTTGATCAAGCCCTACCAGGCCTCCTACAGCCTCCTTGCCATCTATTTTAGATTGTTTGTTGTTCCCTTATTCCTGGGTTTGTTAAAACCCACTTCCTTCTCCCAGCCTCTCCCTTTCCCATGCCCCTTCCCCCCAACTGTCGGTCCCATTGGTTTCTCCTCCAGTGAGTTTATCCCTACTATCTTATCTAGATAGACATGCAGATATAATAATATGCACAAAAACATGACAGCGTAAAACAAAGCAACAAAGGAAAACAAACCGATGACAAAGAAACGCATGTAAATAGTTCAAGGTCTGTTTGTTGGCCTTTATGAGTATTGTCTGGTTGAGTCTGATGGGCTGCCATGCCCTGGTCCCAAAGTCTATTTTTGGTATTCTCCGAGGACCTCATTGCTCTGCTCCCCTTGCTGTTCCGTTGCATGCTCTTAGTGTTTCGGCTCCGTGTGGTGGGGTCAGATGGGGTGCAATTCCCGCGCTGTGTCTTCAGTGTCATCCCGGTAGCGCTATGGGTCGGTGAGGGACATCTTTTGTGTCTCCTGATGGTCCGGCCATATGGTCCTCTCTGCATTGGCTGCTCTGAGCGAGAATCTTGTCCTCAAGGCTTGGTGGGCCAGGATGCGCTCCACTTTCTCTTCCTCCCCTTTCATTTGTTCCCACGTGCTGTGATCAGACTTGGCCCCTCCCTGAGCTGCAGCTTCAGTGCTCTCAGCCGCAGAATTCAGTTCTGAAGTGATTTTTGGGGGGGAAGAGTGGGGCAAGCCCATATACCTGCGTGAAGCTGGGAACCAATAAGGAGGCCTGAGGGGCCAGCCCCAATCCCAACTACTAGCCAGCCCCCTCTTTCTTTTTCTATGCAGATTATCGGTGTTAATTTCCGTCTGTGGTTTAAATTGAATGGTTTTACTTTGTCTTCGCAGGTACAGTCTTCTACGAAAGAGACCTCTCTTCATCAGACCACACATCCATGTGAGATACAACCAAATCATGAAGCCTTACAGCCATCACCGCGGTCAAGGCACACTTCACCTCGCCAAACTCTGCCTCCTTCATGTAAGAAATTGACAAACTACCGTGATTGAGAAATTGACAAACTACGCTGACCTCTATTTGAAATGTTTAAAATGGGGGCAGGAAGATGGACCGGCGTGCTCAGTTTCTCAGTCTGGATAGTTCCGCTCTCATCAGACGCTTGATGAGAGTTCCTGTTGTAAAAAAACACAAAAGAAAAGTGATCAAATAAAAGCGATGTTCATTTGGGGTTTGGAGAGTCATTTACCAAGCAGGAATTAGCATTAGGCCTTGGGCTTGTGCCGTTTCTGTTCTCCTTTGGGACAGTACAAGAGAGACTTGTGCTGAGTTTGAACCATCTAGGGACCACGGTTCCTGGGTGTTCATAGAGAGAATACATGATTTGCCATACATGGTTTTGAGTTAATTTTGGAATTCATCCCACTTCCTTCTGGTGTTTCCTGTTTCCATTCATCCTGTGTATATTATTCAGTGCCCCATGGCAGTTAAAAACTTTTACAGTGTAACCCATCCAAACAAATCTATTGTCATTGAATTCAGGATAAAGAATTCAGAACTCAGGTCGATGCTCTTGCACCCCCGTGAATCTTCCCCCAGAGGGCAGTGTTGCCCACTCTGGAAACTGGAAACTGAAGGGAGTGCTTAGGTGGTAATAAGATGGCAACTCTCTTACCGCAGTGAGCAAGGTTTTCAAACACCAAAGTTGATTTGCCTGGTAACGGTAGGTGGCCCTGCCCACGGGCATCTGAGTGAGAACACAGGTCATAGTACTGCGTTTCCACGTTTCAGTCATACACTGGCATGTCTCAGGACTTTGTGTCTCTTAGTCTTATTTTATTGCCCATACACGCCCAGTTGTTGAGCATTTCGATTGTGCTACCTCTTCAGTGTTGTGAGAAGTGCTTCAGTGAACAGGTCTGCTTGTGTGACTTCCGTGTGTGTACACCCAGGATTGGAATTGCTGGTTCATGGTGATTCTGAGTTCACCTTTCTGGGGAATTGCCAAACGCTCTCACACATTGGCTGTACCACTTTACATTCCCACCAACGGTTATTGTTCCTACCGTCCCCTCTTTAACAGAAATTGCCATTCCAATAGGGGTATGATACAAGGGGACTTCAAAAAGTTCATGAAGGGTGGGGGAGGGAGGGGAAAAAGAGGAGCTGATACCAAGGGCTGAAGTAGAAAGAAAATGTTTTGGAAATGTTGATGGCAACATATTTACAAGTGTGCTTAATGCAATTGAATGCAATCCACGATTGTGAAGATCCCCCTAGTAAAATAAAAAGTCCATGGAAAAGAGCCACTCATCATTTAATTCTGGTTTTCCACGGATTTTTCTGAGGCCCCCTCACCATTAGATGCACTGTGGTTGTTTTTATTTGCATCTCCAGTGGTTAGTAAGGAGCCCTGGGGACAGTGCTAAGGTCTGGTTGGATCGTTCCACTTGGCGGTGGGGAGATGCGACTGTCTGCTCCTGTAAAGATGGTCCCGGAAACCGCCATAGGGCAGGTGCTAAACCCAAGGGAATAAGCTATAAAATAGACACAGAACATGGACACTATCAAACAGTATTGTTTACAACACATGGAAGTTATTTATTTTTAACATGCTGTTATGGTTACATGTTATTGAGTCAGTTCTGACTCAGATCAGCCCCGCCCACAAGAAGAGGAAACACTGGCCGCTGCCGTGGCACCCTGCAGCCCCTGTGCCGGTCCATCTTTATGCTGGCCCTCTACTCTACCAAGCATGATGATCCTTTCTCAGGTCTAGTCTCTCCCGAGAACATGTCTAACATACAGAAGATGAGCCCCTTTCAGACTCACTTCTCAGGAGCATTGTGGCTGTCCTGTCAATACAGATTTGCTGCTGCTTCTGGCAGCCCACGGCACTTTCAATATTCTCCAGTGGCTCCATATTAAAATACATCCATTTTTATTCAGTCCTCCTTACTTATTATCCAGTTTCCTTATGAATTTGGAGCAGTTGAAAATACCATGGCTGAGTCATATGCTCCTTAGTTCTCAACGTGAGATCCTTGCTTTGCAACACCCTATAGAGACCTTGGACAGCAGATTTGCCCACTGCAATGGGCCTTTTGATCTCCTGACTGCTACTTCCATGAGTATTGATTGTGGATCCAAGCAAGACACAATCCTTGACTACTTCAAACTTTTCTTTCATGTATTGGTCCAGTTGTGAGAATTTGGGTCTTTCCCTTGAGTTGTCTAATTCATACTGAAGCTCGCAATCCTTGATTTTCATCACCAAGTGCTTCAAGTCCTCCTTGCTCTCAGCAAGCAAAGTTTTGGCATCTGTTTATTGTTACTAAGTCACTGATGCAGACTCTTTAAGAGTTAATTAACAAATGTAGAAACTCTTAAGTGTTTGATTGATCCTCTCTGATATGTTGCTACTAGCTAGGCAAAGACAAGAGAGAATTGATTGCAAACGAAAACTCAAATGAGAAAACTCAGCTCAAACTGGCTTTAAAAGTAGTGTTGCTGGTATACTTAATTAGTAGTCCGAAGGCAGGTCAGTCGTTTAAGTGGGATTTGACTAAGGTTCAGGCTTTAGGTCTGTACTTTCTTTTCTCACAGTAAAAGATTAAATAGTTGACTAGAAGCTTCTGCCGCTATAATAGGCTTGGGTGGCTTGTTGTCTTCAGTGTGGATGGTCCAACAAACCATATCCACGTTTCATCTATTCTGTGTGGCCTCTGTGGCCAAATTGGCCCCCAGGAAGCATCTTTCTCTGGAAGTCCTTGGGGGCCTGCTCTTTCCTAAATGAGATTACTGGTAGGAAATGGGAGCACCATCATCCAAATGTAATATCTGCCATAAGAGGGAACGTCTTGTCATTCCAGGGCTTCATCTTTAAACACATCTCTGCCATCAGTCATCAGTGAATGGCCAGTGGCACGGTCTCCCAGTAACACACTTGTCTTAGTCTTTTATGGCCCCTTTAAAACAAGGTCTAATCAAAACAGTGGTTTCTCGGGGAATTTAACTGCCAGGCCAGTAAAATTCATGGCAGAGGGTCAGCTAGAAGGTTATAGAGGCTGTTTTGAGGGGATGATTTTGAAGGAGGCGCAAGAGATTCTAGGAGCTTATTAGGAAGAGATTATAAAGAGATTAAGAATCGAACCCCTGAAAAGGAGGTCACGAACAGTACACCAAGGAGGTTTGTCTACCGTGACAATGCACCTGCTGGAGGCTAGCAAGGACTCTTCTATGAGACTCTTACAGGGGTATCTTGTCTACCACATTTATCCTATAAGCAGGATCTTGTCTCTTCAGATTTTTTTGTTCCCCAAACTTGCAAAACATCCTTGAGGATGCCAAAATCTGCTGTTTGGAGGTTTTGTGAATTGAGCAGTGTAAAATAGCTTTAAAAATAGTTTTGTTGTGACTCATACCAACCTTGCAGGACAGGGTAGAACCGTCCCGTAGGTTTCCAAGGCAGTGACTCTTTCCTAGAGGACAAAGCCTCCTCTTTCTCCCTTGGAGTGGCTGGTGGTTTTCAACTGCTGATTTGGAGTTAGCCAGCCCAAAGGGTAACCCACTCAGGATACCACCAGGATTCCCTATCTGACCCAGAGGGAAAAGTAAAACAAAGTATCTACTATACTATTTATTGAAGCTCCCTGGTGGCCACTTTGATGCTTTTGTTTAGTAGTTTTCTATGCTTTTGTAGCAATACTTTGTAAGCTTATAGGATTCTAGTGAATGGGCCACAGTTCATGCTCGCACAACAATCAAAATCCTTAGCAAATGCTTATTTTGTAGCAAATCAAGAGCCCAACTCAGAAAAATGATTAAAGGAATCCAATTTCGGAGAAACACATCTTGGTTATACTATAATTTTTTTTCCCATCTAGGTGAAGCTCACCAAAACTCAACCATGAAGACATTTGCGAGGGCACCTGACTGCCTAGTTCCTGGAAAGACGGTAAGAATAACAGATTGAGCTGCTCTCCACCTTGTCGTGCATGGTTATATCAGAGACACGTCTGTTTCCACCCCAAATTGAGGTCTTCCAAAATCCACTCACAGGAAAACTTAAATTTCAGCAGGGTCTTCTTTTGAAGTCTATAAAAATGCCTGTGTTTTAAGTCCTTTATTTATCACAAATTCTTGCTTGGCCAAACTGCTCTATGAGGAAGTAGTGAGCCCTAATTTAGAAGAGATTTTGTATGCTTACACCTAAGTTTGTCTCTCATACCCCATGCTTTTGCAATAACAAATTCTCCATAATGTCGCTGTTTGCCAATCACCCTAATCTGAGAGCATGTCATAAAACCACGTGTTAGGATCAGGCTCGGAGGGTTTTCTAACAAACGCGTAAGTGTACCAAATATCAGGCAGCAGATGTTCTAGCCGTTTAAGATACATCAGTTACCACTCAATATTGCTCATATAGAATATATTGAGTAAATGAGGTGGCAGTCAGCCGGCGGGAGGGGATAAAATGTGCAGTGACAGGCAGTCAGCTCCAACCCATAGCCGCTATGTGCCGCAGACTGACGCCACACGGCTCAGAGTAGTCCCTGCTAGTGCCTTTGTGCCACTTCTGTGTCTGTCTGTCTCCTCCAAAGTCTCCCTCTTGTCTGCTAACTCTCTGCTGAGCGACAAGCATGCTGTCCTTCTCAAAACACGGGTCCCTCCTGGAAACGTGCCTAGGCATGTGAGCTGCACTCCCATCCTCCTTGCTCCCAAGGAACATTCTGATTGTACTTCCTCTGGGTCAGATATGTTTGTTCTTCTGGAAGTGCAAGGTCACTTCAAAATGTATCATGATTATTCTTAATATTAATAGTGATTTGTTCTCCCGACATGGTCATAAATATCTTGATTACAGTGATGGCTAGTAGTTTCTGCCAAGTGCACTTAATATATAGGGACTTCAACAAGTTCATGGAAGAAATGGAATTAGAAGATAATGAAAAATTCCCAAAAGCTTTTTGAAGCCCCTTGTATATCTTTACACCAAATTAAAATAATTGGCAAACATACTTTTATTCAATCACTGATGAATTCTGTTTAGATGATCTGTTCTAATACTTGTTTTTCTGACTTTAGTGACCTCTAACTTTAATAAAAATATATCAGGACCTTTTAAAACTTAATTGTATCTATTCCTGGATCAAAAACGATTGTCCTCCTTCCAAAATTTGAGTGACATCTGTAGCGATACACTGATTCAATTGTTTCTTTTAGGACATCGAGATTAAGAATCCAGACTCTTGGAAGAGTTTAGGCAAACATGTCAAAACATCAAATGTACAGAAATCAACAGATGAGCTCTTCAATCAGTTTAGACAAGCAGCACTAGACAAGAAAGAAAAAGCTCCAATTCAAGAGTCAATGCAAAAGCACCTGGAGCAGAACACAGAACTGAACACAGCTCAAGAAAGCCACAGGTAAGTGTCTTGACTGGGTTGGACCTTGGGAGCTATTGCCGTGTATATTAAATTTCGAGTTTGTCACCTTTTGACCGATCACAAGGATCTACATACAACCTCCTCCCTGGGGGATAGGCAACAGAAAAGTGGATGAAGGGAGACGTTGGACAGTGTAAGATATGACAAAATAATAATTTATAAATTATCAAGGGTTCATGAGGAAGAGGGGAGCGGGAAAATGAGGAGCTGATAGCAAGGGCTCAAGTAGAAAGCAAATGTTTTGCGAATGATGATGGCAACAAATGTACAAATGTGCTTGACACAATGGATGTACGTATGGATGGTGATCAGAGTTGTATGAGCCCCCAATAAAATGATTAAAAATTTTTTAAAAGTTTGTCAAGTGACTATGATTCAGCTATATTAGTAGAGCAAATTATAATTGCTAAAAGAATAATATCTGCTTTGAAAAGGATAGAAGTAATCAAGTATATTTAGCTAAGCTATTAAAAATATTAATGTTATCAGTTGCCATTGACTGTCTGATGCATGCCAACCTTAGGTATACAGAGTGAACCATTGCCTGGTCCTGTGGTGCATCTATAATCACTGAGACGTTTGACTATTGTTGTGGCGATGTGTCTATCCAGCTAATTAAGGGTTTCATTTTTGTTTGTTTGTTTTCTGACCTTCTGTCAAATAGGACATCCTTTTTTAGTAATAAATTATAAAGTAAAAAATACACTTATTTCCCCCTGAATGTCTTAATGTTGCTTTGTAGCTAAGAAGCAAGAGGAGTACTCTGGTCACAGTTTTCCAAATCTTTTTCTTTGTGAATATAGGTTTTCCTACGTAAAATTTGACAGAGCAAAAAGAAAACAAAACTATCAGATTATGTGAGAAAAGAGATTGAGAACATGATTTTTTGTACAGAGCTATTTAGTAATGTAGCTCTGTAATAAAAACTTTGATGAGACCTCAAGCTGTATTTTGTTTCTTCCAGGTACCTTGGTAATGGGTGGACTCGGAAGTCATTTTCAAACACAATGCAAAACAAATGTCATCCCGAAGAGAAGAAAAAGCATAAGCAATCATGGAAAACTCGAGAGGAATCCAGACTCCAGCTTCTCATTGACCGCAATTTAGCGAGGAAAAGGGAGCAAGAGCGGAGGCGGAGAGAAGCAGTAAGTGAACCTTAGTGTCGCAGTGGAGTTTCCTTTCTAGTATGAACCAGGTTCTAAAACTCAATACGCTGATGTAGTCCCAAGAAGCAAACATAGCGTAACAAGTAACACAGCGTCAACCCCGAAGCTACAAGACTGCCTGGGTTCAAAGCCTGTTCTACCATTTACTAACATTTTTTTGTGGAGATGTGAGCTTTAATTTCTCTTGCGTGTATATATATACCTAAGAGTAAAATGCACGTTCATTCATGTTCTTCGTCATATCTACCAC
>NW_022104341.1:27076687-27083091 GCF_000313985.2 Echinops telfairi | reverse complement strand
GAGCACCAATCATCACAAAGGCCAAACTCAGGCAGGACAATAGGCCAGGGAACATCCGGGAATGGGAAGCTTAAAGACAGCGGACCGCGCAGGCCATGGGCTGAGGGACGTCCAGACTCCCACAAATATATATATTTGAGAGGGGAATAGAGCTATGTACTCATATCTATATGTTCAGAATTAAGGTTGCAGATGAACATTGGGCCTCAACTCAAGTACTCCCTTAACACAAGAACACTTTGTTCTAACGATCCGGCATTCTGTGATCCTCACTCTCGATCGCTGAAGACAAACCATTTCCTAACGGGCCTTCCTCAGCTTCCCTGCCCCTCTATTTTACCAAACCTAATGTGTTTCTTCAGGGACTGCTTTCCCGGACAAAATACTCAAAATATGTAAGACAACAGCTTGCCATACTTGCCTTCATGGAGCGAGCACTCTGGACATACTTCTCCAAGTCAGATTGATTTGTTCGTTTAGCAATCAAATATCTGCAGAGACTGTTTTCAGTGCTAAAAATAATGCAAGTGCGTTAAGAAGTCCATGCAGATGGTTTTTTAATTCTAGATCCCCATCAACGTTTTAAAACCCTACCAGGTCTTTAAGGAACTCGTGATCAGAAGAAACAGGTGTATGTTCTCAGTGCCCCCACCCTAAATTTAGTTGGGGTCAGAGAGGGACTTGAGCACCTGGGATGGTGAGACTCCTTTGAGGTGACAATTTGGAGCCAGGTTAGGCTAATTGTGCTATGAGTCAAAGGCTAACGGAGAAAGTCCAAAGTAAATTCTTTAAGAGATTCAAGAGGTCCCAAGCTGGCTGCAGACAAAAGTAGGATGGTGGGAAGGTGTCTGAATGTATGATTTTCATCTAAGCTACCTAAGCCTCGGGCTCAGAGCATGCTCTGATAAAGCAGCACTCTCTCCCAATGTCATCTTTTTCTGTGATTGCTTCCTCTTCGTTTCCCTTTGAGACTTTTATTGGCATATAATTTTCCTATCCTACAATTTAATCATATTAAGAGTTATGCAATCATTACCATAATTGATTTTAAAACGTTTTCTTCCTTGTAGTGGATGTTGGCTCCCCATTTCTCCCCAACCTTCTCTGCCATACCCCCAAGGAACCGCTAACCCAGTTACAGGCTTTAGATTTACTTATCCATCCCACATTTTTGTGTACAGAAAACCATATAAACACATGCACACAAAACAGAAAAACCTCAATTGAAAAAAAAGTATTATAAATGGAAACAACTTTAAAATGGGTCAAAATACTAAGGGGCTACGTTTTAACCTAACTACATCTGCCATATGACTTTACAATGCTCTCTGTCTGATAGCTATGGTATTTACATCCCTAGGCTAGGGTCAGAGAGAATTCACCAGAGGTTTAATCCACATGGGAACCCTGCAAATGGATTTGGGGCTTCCCCTGCCACCCATAACCTTCTGAAAATTGGGTGCTCATTATTTAAACTCTCTTACCCTTCCCTCCACCAGATTTAGATTTTATTATTTACAATCCTTGCATCACATAGGCTACTTCCATGTGGACTTAGTCGATGCCTCACTCAGATGGCTGCTTATTTTAAATGAGCCCTTAAGACCCCCATCTCCAATGTCTTATTATCAGGGAAGGTTTCCTCCCTCTTTAAAAGTTACTGAGCTTACAGTAACTTTTCTGTCTCCATAACTACCTATACATACTTAATTACATTGAATTGATCTTGTAGCTAGAAGGAAGCTGGTCCCAGAATGCCCCTTTGCCCCTGAACAAAGGCTGCTTTCTGGTCACAGGATGGTTATGCTACCTGCACCTAAAGAAATGCAGCTCTTCTTTCCACCATCTTTCTGTGCCACCACAGTGAATAATGCCCTGGCTTATGTTTTCTTCTATCTTTCTTTTAAATAATTTTATTGTGGGCTTATACAACTTTTATCACAATTCATACATACGTCAATTGTGTAAAGCACATTTGTACATTCATTGCCCTCATCATTCTCAAAACATCTGCTCTCCATTGAAGCCCCTAGCATCAGCTCCTCATTTCCCCCCTCCCTCCCTGCTCCCCACTCTCTCATGAAGCCTTGATAATAAATTATTATTTTGTCATATCTTACACTGTCCGCTGTCTCCCTTCACCCACTTTTCTGTCGTCCATCCCCCAGGGAGGAGGTTATATGTAGATCCTTATAATTGGTCCCCTCTCTCTACCCCACCCTCCCTCAACCTTCCAGGTATCATCACTCCCACCACTGGTCCTGAAGGGATCATCTGTCCTGGATTCCCTGTGTTTCCAGTTGCTGTCTGTACCAGTGTACATCCTCTGGTCTAACCAGGTTTGTAAGGTAGAATTGGGATCATGATAGTGGGTGGGAGGAAG
Organism: Echinops telfairi; assembly: GCF_000313985.2. NCBI lineage: Eukaryota > Metazoa > Chordata > Mammalia > Afrosoricida > Tenrecidae > Echinops > Echinops telfairi. Next base: position 27,080,708 of record NW_022104341.1, on the reverse strand, counting down.
CATTTAGGAACTAGAGGAAAGTTGTATGTTTCATTGTTGCTACACTGCACCCTGACTAACTCGTCTCCTCTCCATGGCCCTTCCATAAGGGGGTGTACAGTTGCCTACAGACGGGCTTTGGGTCCCCACCCTGCACTCCCCCTCATTTACAATGATATGATTTTTTGTTTTTTGATGTTTGATACCTCATCCCTTCGACACCTTGTGATCACACAGGCTGGTGTGCTTCTTCCATGTGGGCTTAGTTGCTTCTGAGCTAGATGGCCGCTTGTTTACCTTCAAGCCTTTAAGATCCCGGACGCTATATCTTCTGATAGCCAGGCACCATCAGCTTTCTTCACCATATTTGCTTATGCACCCACTTTGTCTTCAGCTATTGTGTCGGGAAGATGAGCATCAAGGAATGCCAGTTTAATAGAACAAAGTGTTCTTGCATTGAGGGAGTACTGGAGTGGAGGCCCAATGTCCATCTACCTTAATACTAAACCTATAAATATATGCACATAAATCTATTTCCCCATCCTCATATATAAATATATTTACATATGTACATGCCCCCATTTAGACCTCTATAAAGGCCTTTTGCCTTCTAGCTCTTTCCTGTATTTCCTTTTACTTTCCTCTTGTCCCTTTATCATGCTCAGCCTTCATTTGGGTTTCATCAATTACTCTCGGTTACATTACCCTTGATCAAGCCCCAGCAGGCCTCCCACACCCTCCTCACCACCGATTTGCATCACTTGTTGTTCCCTTGTCCCTGGGTTTGTTAACCACTTCTTTTCCCCCCACCTCCTCCTCGCCGAAGCCCCACCGGAACTGTCGGTTCTGGCTTATATTTTCAAGGGGAACAACAATGCTGAAAAGAGAAGCAAATGGTAGCTTCATATCAGGCTGTCTTCCCAAGTCATCGTCTGGTTTCTAACTGTGATGGTGAAGCACATCTACATGGGCAAATTTGAAACCATTGATGACCACAGAGCTGGGGAAATTATTGTGAACCTCACAGGCAGACTAAGCAATCAAGGAGTGATCAGCCCTAGATTTGATGCGCAGCTCAAAGATCTAGAAAAGTGGCAAAATAATCTGCTCCCTTCCTACCAGTTTGGTTTCATCACCACCAGCTGGACTTATGGACCAAGAGAAAGTTAGGCAAAAACACAGAGGGATGGAAATCCTGGGCTTCTTTTCCTGGGGTATATAATGCATGTAAAAAAATAAAACGCCTAATGGACCCAAATATCTCTAATCTATTTCTAGGTCCCTGGGTGGCACATGTAATTTCTGCTCCACTTCTGTCCTTCTGAACAGCAGCAGAACACTACCTGATATCGTTCCAGAAGATAAGCCCTTTAGGTGGGAAGGCACTCAACATATTTCAAATGCTACCTCCTTGAAGTAGAGTTTACCTGAATGCTGTGAATGGAGCAAAGCTTTCCAGCCCTTTGTTTGCTGATGAGACACTTTTCTTCATGAGAAGAAAAACCTTCAAACATCCATTAGTACTAGGAACATAAAGTGTACAAAGTATGAATCTAGGGAAGATAAAAGTTATCAAAATTGATATGGAATGCATAAAAATCTATACCTGAGGCATTAATGAACTGTAATTAATTGGTACTAGTCATATTTAATTAGCCAATCTTATAATTTACTATGCCAGGAATGACAAATTCAAGAGGAATGGCATGGCTTCCATTGTTCAAAAGAACATTTCAATATCTATCTTGAAGTACAATGGTGTCTGTAATCAGAAGATGTCGATACACCTATATGAAAGTCCAATTAATACAACTATTCTCCATATTTTTGCACCAACCACTAAGTGTAGTGTGAAGAAATTGAAGAGTTATTTACCAACTCCTTCAGTCTGAAATAGATCAACCATGCAATTAAGATGTATTGATAATTGGAATGCAAAAGTTGTAAACAGAGGAAGAAATAGTAGTTGGAAGATATGGCCTTAGTGAAAGAAATGAAATAAAATTGTATGACAGCATTTTGCAAGACTAATGACTTTGCCAGATGGAATACCCAGAATCAAATTGACTACATCTGTGGACAGAGACAGTGTAGGAGTTAATAGTATCTGCTAAAACAAGGCTAGGGTGCCCTCTAACATAAGGGGCTCATCTGAACCAATGACACCTAACAACAGCAAGTAAGTGGAATAAATTACCATGCTCATGAATAGGAAAGCCCAACATAATAAAGATATCAATTCTCTTTAATCACATTCTGTCAAGATATTGGCAACGTTTTTATAGACATATCAAATTTATTCTTAAAATAATCTTGACCAAAAAAAAAGATAGGAAATTAAAGCCTTACTCTAAAGCAATAATAATCAAGAAAGTGTGGTGTTAGATAAGAGATAGACATATAATTAAACGGAATTGAGTGAAATAGAGAACCCCCAAATAGAACCATATAAAGATGCTCAATTTATTTTTGATGAAGAAGAATGTTAGCTTTTTTCAACAAATGGTGGTGCTGGAGCAATTAGATATCCATGGTGGCAGGGGGTGGCAGGTGGGTTGGGTCGGGGTACCTAACTCTTACACACCTTATACAAAATTAACTTAAAATGGATCAAAGTTTTTATGTATACATATATAAAGTTTTTTTAAAACTTGGGGGGAAATCTCCAGGATCTATGGCTAGGCATAGATTTTGGATTTGACACCAGCAGCATGATCTATAAATGGAAAATGATTAATTATATCTAATCAAAATGAAAACCTTTTTCTCTGCAAAAGCCTAAAGTCAGTATGATGAAAAGTCAATCTACAGACATGGAGAAAATATTTGCAAACCACAGAAATGAAGAAGTACCACAATTTACATGATGGAGCCCTGGTGTCATAGTGGTTACACGTTGGGCTGCTAATTGAAAGTTAGCGGTTCAAAACCAGTAGTAGCGTTGCAAGAGCAAGATGTAGTTTCCTACTCCCATAAAGAGTTAGTCTCTGAAACCCACAGGGGCCTGTCTTATAGGGTTGCTATGAGTCAGAATTTACTGGATAGTAAGATCTAGAATGTGCATAAAACTGACAGATGTTGGACTTTGGGTCAAATCTCTTGCCTTGAGGGTACCAAGGAGATGATGGCCAGGACCTACCATATACTTACTATTTTAATGTCCCCCCTTGCTTCATTATAACAAACGCTAATCTGGTAGGCATGACTCTACTGTTGTGAATGAATATTATTTGAATATTTGCTTATCACTAATCCCCATTGTTTGTATAAATATTGTCCAGTTACTTAAGAGTTTAATCTGAACAAGTCAACAATTCATATATTGTGGGGTTCATAGCTGGTCTATACTTATATAATTTCCTTTTCTCAACAGTGTTTGCATTCTATACCATGGATATGTATTACTATCAGTATGTAGTGGTTGCCTGTTGGTCTGTTAATTGCAAGGTCGGCAGTTTGAAACGAGCAAGCTCCACAGGGAAAGGCTGAAATTTTCCCCTCCTGTAAAGATTTTCCAGCTTGGAAACTCCCAAGGGCAGTTCTACTCTGCAGACTAGGGTCACTATGAGTCAGCACTGACTCGATGGCAGTGGAAGTGATACCCCAGGGGATGATTGATAATGTTCTCCAACATAAAATGACAGTGATGTTTCCAAGGTGAGCCAGAAGCATATAGAAACCATAAATGCATGTTTCAGTTTTAAAAAAGTCGTGAAGGGCTAACACACATGCATTAATCCCCTGGTAAATCCCCTCTGACTATGGACCAGGGGTGTGAACAGCCTTGCTAATACGCAGAAAACATTGTAAAATGGATTGTTTCAGATGCAGTTAGGTTACAATTTAGCACCCTGTAATTTGATCTCTCATTAACCCATTTAATTTTGTTCTACTTTTTAATATTTTCTGCTTTATTTTCTATTGAGTTTTTTAATCTGTTTTACTTTTTTATTCTTGCTAGTTTTTGTTTTTTGATATTTTTCTGTATATGAAATCCAGGTTAGGTAAATCTATAGAGACAACTGGATTATTGGTTCCTAGC
>NW_022104341.1:27071950-27076208 GCF_000313985.2 Echinops telfairi | reverse complement strand
GGCTGCTCCAGCACCCAGGGCTGCATCGGGGTAGGTCCATGTGGCTTCTCCTCAGGGAGCTAATAATGATGAGTAGAAGAATAAAGAAAATTGTGTTAGTGTGGGTACTTTAGAGAAATAAATCCACAGAAACTCATGTACGAGAGAGAGTTTTATATAAAGGTTAAGTGCGCATCAAGAAAACATCCCAACCCAGTGCTGCCCAAACCCACAAGTTCAACATTAACCCATATATCCGACACCAATCCACAAAGTCCTCCTCCATCTCACAAAACAGACGTAATGATGCCGACTACAGGAGGAAAGCTGAATCAGTGAATGAGTAAGCATCTCAGTGCTGGCAGGGGTCTCCACATGGCTGCTCCAGCACCCAGGGCTACATCAGGGTAGGTCCATGCGGCTTCTCCTCAGGGATGTCTTGCAGGAAGTGAGCCTTGCCAGCTGAAGCAGGGAACTGGCTAAGGCACCTGCACCCTGGTTGGACCATCACATAGCAAAAGAACCGAGAACTAAAAAGGTGAGGCTCACTGAGCCATTTATCCCTCTGCCCTTCAATTAACCCCACATGTGTTTATCGGCCAGGTTGGCACAATAAACTAATTACCTCAAAAATGTTCTAAAACTAAATGTGGTGATGATTGTACAACTCTTCTTGATGTGATTAAAGTATTTAATTGTATGATATCTGAATTAGATGCCAATAAAACTTTTAGGGGGAGAAGTATTGTTTAAAAATCATGAAAACCTTTATTAAACAAAAATATCAAAATGTGAAGCTACTGTTTGTTAATACATTCCCCATCTAGCTCTATATACTTCTGAAGATGGTATTTCCATCTTTCTAACCCTTTCCCAAAGAATTTTGCACTTTTTGATTTATACCATACAAAAATGGCAGTTTTATCATCCCTGCGATACTCAAATTATGTTCCTTTGAAATGTTCTTTGAGTTTGGGGAACAAGAAACAATCTGATGTCAAGATCATGTTTGTAGGGTGATGGGGGAAGATTTCCCAAAGAAATTCTCAAAGGACCGCCTTGGCTACCCCCCAACATGAGCAGGCAACTTGACATGATGGGGGAAAAAAATCCTTGGTAAACCTTTCCTCATATATGAACTTTTTAATGTTCTTAAAATGTCTTCATAACAAACTTCTATGATTATCCTGTGTCCTTGGAGAAAATCGATCAGAATATGCTTTCAGAATCCAAACAAACAAACAAACAAAAATAGGCACCATACGCTTCTGAACGATCTCCTCTGCTTTGGATTTAACTGACATAGCCGATCCCCTAGGAAGCCAAGCTATGACTGGACCTTTTCTTTTTTTTTTTTTTTCCCCACCCTCCCCCCATTGGACCTTTTCTTGAAGCCCCCTTCCTGAGACATGTATTAGTGAGAGAACTTGTTTCCAGCCACTCACTGATAGCAGGCACAAGTTTAAACAGGTTTTATTTGGGATAAATCTGTGCATGTGAGAACTTGAGCCCTACTGGCAATAGTCTGTGATTTATATAAAGCACTCCTAAAATTCAATGTTTTTACTTTTAAATTAGCAAAAAATCGAAAATAGACCAAATGTGTGAACAAAAACTTCACTAAGAGGAGAATATATAGATGGAAAATAAACACAAAAACATGTTCAATATCATTAGTGAGGAGTAAGGTCAGAAGCTAATATGCAATATCCAGCGCTGCCTGGACATATTTGAGCCTCCTGGAACTGTAGAAGCGTACTCATGAGTTCCCCTGCTGTCATCAGATATGGTTCCTCCTTCAGCCAGATCTTCCGTTTTCCAGATTGGCTACACTCTATTTAGTCCTTAGTCTACAGGCTGAAGTTGAAGGAAATTAAAACAAGTGTACAAAACCCAAAATATAACCTTGACTATATTCCACCAAACTTAAAAGACCATCTCAATAACAGATTTGACATATCAAACACTAATGACTGGAGAGAAAATAAATTGTGGGATGACATCAAGAACATTATGCATGAAGAAAGTAAAAGGTCATACAAAAGAAAAGAAATAAAACACTAAAGTCAATATCAGAAGACATGAGATATGGAGGTCTAGAAACCATGGCAGCCAGATAGAACTTCCTATTGAACTCAACCAGTCTCAACCAGAATGTAACAGCCGGACACCTGTGCCAACAGCCAAAAACTGTAACCACAAAAAATCAAGGTAAACAAAAGTTAACAAATGCAGATTACCCAAACCCAAAGGAATACACAGTAAAGGAACCCCTGGACCTACCAGAAAGAGAATACAGGAGCATGATGTCTAGGACCATAAAAGGGATCTATCCTGAAAATAAAGGAAGAAACTGAGTTACTAAAAAGCTCACACCCAAAAGAAACCTCACACTCAGAAGCTAGACAATTGAGATAGCAGAAATAAAAAACACAGTACTGGACCTGAGCAGTAGAATGGAAGGAAAGGAAAATTGAATCAGCAAACTGGAAGACAACCACGCAGGGTTCAGATAACAAGATAAACAATCTATCAAAAAAGCAAAGAATCCAAAGAAAGCCTAAGGATGATGTGGGATTCCATGATGAGAAATAATATAGGTCTCATTGGAATTCCCGAACAGGAAGAAGCAAATAAATCTACAGATAAAATAGTAAGGGAATTTATGGAAGAAATTTTCCCCAATGCCATAAACGAGTAGACAATCACCACCCAGGAAACAGAGAGAACACTAAATAGGTTAGACCCCAGAAGGGGAAGAAATCAAGACCTAGAGCAGTCAGAGTATCCACCTTCAAGGACAAGGCGAGACTCCTGAGAGCAGCTGGAGAGCAAAGCAGTCCCCTGAAGGAAAACAGATGTTCACACCTCTCTGCAGAAACCATGCAGGAAAAAACAGAATGGCGCAACCCATACCAAACTTTGAAAGAAAAAAAAATCTGCCAATCATGAATCGTATATGCAGCAAAGCTATCCATAAAATATTAAGGAGAAATGTAAGTATTCTCAAATGAGGAAATAGAGAATGCATCAAAACAAAGCCACCATTACAAAAAAATATTAACCAGATCTCTATGGTCAGAAAGCCAACAACTGCAGCACACAAACCGGAGACCACCACAGTGTGTGACACCTGCCAGAAGTCAACACACTGAAAACAGCACCCAAATACCACAGATCTAGAGGGGAAATGAAGACATGACTGAATAGCAACACCTCCCCTCCCCCCAAAAAAGAACACCAAGCACAAATAATACAATATGGCAGAAACTAACCTACATTTAGAACTAATACTACTGCAGGTCAGTGGACTAAATGCATCAATCAAAAGACAAAGAGTAACAGACTGGATTAGAAAGCAGGATCCATCAATCTGCTGCCTTCGAGAGACACACCTCAAACTCAGACAAAAACAGAGAGTCAAAAGACAGTGAACATTTTACCAAGTCAATGGCAACCCAAGAATAAAGCAGGACTTTAAAGTAAATGGCATAACAAGAGACAAAACCCAATGTCAAGATGGCCCAAATCCTCACAACTGGATCAAGAGTAAGATCAAGAGTAAGGGAGAAAAGACTGAAATTGTCAGGCATTTCATTTTGCCTGGATCCACAATCAGTGCTCATGGAAGCAGCAGCCATGAAGACGCATTGCACTGGACAAATCTGCCACACAGAATCTCTTTAAAGTATTGAATAAGGATGTCACTTTGAGGACGAAGGTGAGCCTGACCCAAGCCCTAGTATTTGCAAGGGCCTCGTATGCCTGCGAAAGTTGGACAGGACAAGATTTGGTGCATTTGCATCTGCATTAAGGTGCTAGAGAAAAATATTGAAGGTACCACAGACTGCCAAAAGAGCAAACAAATCTGTCTGGCAGAGGAGCAGCCCAAATGCTCCTTGAAGCAAAGATGGGGAGAAGTGTCTTACACACTTCGGGCATGTCATCAGGAGAGACCAGTCTCCCTGGGAAAGAAGAGGGCATCGACAAGGAAACACGATGGACTGAGACTGCGGCTGCAATGAGAGGATGGTGCAGGACCGGCCGAGATTTGTTCTGTGTGGGTCAGATCCACCTTGATGGCACCCAACAGCACAATGTAATGTACTAATAAAGTTACTTCTCGCAGAGCCCCACCATTCTGTGATAGAGATGAATAGGTCGAATGAAATTCCAACAGTTGCCTGGCCATTGGAGGATTGAACCTGGCTCAAACCAAGAGCAGCGCTACCTTTCGTGGCACCCAGGATGACTTGGGGGTGTCTCACCTTCATTCCCC
>NW_022104341.1:27068973-27071181 GCF_000313985.2 Echinops telfairi | reverse complement strand
GTGTGTGTGTGTGTGTGTGTGTGTGTGTGTGTGTGTGTGTGTGTGACAGAGACCGAAAGAAATGACAAAAAGCTATGGTTTGCAGGCGTTTGTGTTTCTAAATGTAGGGTTTCTCAAATCAAGTTCCTCTTAATATTCACTGCCCCCTGATTTTCTTCCACAACAATCCGGGTTCATTCTACTCCTTTTCCTACCCAAGGGAAAGCTGACTCCTCTCACCTTTTTGCCCTTCATAGCTCAAATCAGCTGTAGGGAATTGTTTCTGGTGGCGCCCTGCTGTCTCAGGAGGGTGCCCTTGCCAAAAGTTTAGAGATTGAAACGGTAAACAAAGTAAGTCACTGGAAACCAAGGATCCGCAGGATGGTGCATTCACAGATGACCTAGGTAGCAAAAACAAACCGTAACTGAATGGTGTGTGTCTGTGAGAAGACTTTTGGGGACCAAAGGAATGGAGTGAAAGGAAGTGTGGGCCTTGCAGCAGAAGGGTATTGCCCGTGCTTGACCCCAGCCTCCTCACCAGGGAGACAGTGGGAGCTTCCGGTGGTGAAGGAAACACCCTTAGGGCACATACTCCAGGGCACATACTCCAGTCCGACTCACCGGCCTTTCCTCACTATCCTCAAACCAGGGGCTATTGACTTTGCCAAGACCTGATTCCTACCAGGAGCTAACTTGCCCAGCAGCTGGAATTCAGAAGGACAAGAGATGCTCCCCCCACCCCCTTTTATTAGCCCTGGTTTGATAAATGAGTTAATATTTGGAAAAGAACTTAGGACAATGCCCAGGGCATACTCATTGGCATGAAGTATCTAAAAGCAGTCGCTGATTCACAGTGATTAACCCTGCCAGGCTCCCTGTACCCTTGACAGAACATTTTTGAACTGTTAGGAAGGCATTCTGCAGTGGAGGTCAAGGTCAGATTTGTTTTCTTGGGTCAACCCAAAGAGCAAAGTAGTGTGAGAGCCATCTGGAGTTGCTCAGAACGCTTCTCTTCTGCTTGTGGCCACCTACAGTTTCCCTGGGGCTCGGGACCAAGGAATTCCTGTTAGACCAAACTGGGGGGTTTTGTCTCAGCCTTGTTCCAGACTATCTTTATGACCCGGGTTAACCACTCTGGACCCAAGTTTCTAAGTCTTGAAACTCAGGTTTAATGATGAGGCTTGATTAAATGATGGTTGAAATTCATTCTGAGTCCATGGGGGTGCAAACAGTTAATGCACTCAGTTGCTAACTGGAAAGCTGGTGACTTGGGTCCATTCATAGGTATCTTTCTCTCTCTCTCTCTCTCTCTCACACACACACACACACACACACACACAGCGAGTCAATGCCGACTTACAGTGAGTGACCTGATAGGACAGGGTAGAACTGCCTCTGAGGGTTCTGAGACTGTAACTTTACGGGAGTAGAAAGCCCTATCTTTCTCCCAGTGAGCAGCCCATGATTCCGAACTGGGGACCTTACGGATAGCAGCTCAACTTATAGCCATGGCACCACCGGGGTCCTATAAGCATCTTGAACAATCAGCCATTGAAAACCCTGTGGAGCACAGTTCTGTTATGACACACATGGGGCCGCCATGAGTTGGCAGCAACTCAACAGTAACAGTTTGGTCCAGATTCTTTCACATCTGAAAAACCATTTTTTCTGAGCCCCCTGGTATAAAGCCCAGTGTCTCTGCTCAGTGTTGGGATCCTACTCTCTTCCTCTGCCCCTAGATCTTTCTTTCTGAGTGTTCATTTTTCTTTCTGGCGATTTTCCCATTTTCCTCACTGTTGTTTCCCCCCTATGTCCTGTATTCCTTCTTGTTTTCCTTGGGCAGCCTTGTCCCCCACATGCAGAATAAAAGCCCGCGTACCCAGGGCGTTTCGCTGTTCCGAGTAACAGACGGGAGGTGCAGGCAGCAAAGGGAACAGTACATGCGACACTCGACTTAAAATAATACTGTGGGAAGGAGAGGCCTAAAAATAAGAGGAGGAGGTGTGAATTATGTAACTAATGGCATATAGCTTGATGGGCAAGCTGAGAAAAGTACATGACTAGGAAGTAAACATGGCAGGCATATAGATTCAGATCAGAATCATTTACTTTCCTGAAGAATTTGAATGAGACGAAATATGACACATCACTAAATGAAAGTCACAAATTGTGACATTGCCCCACAAGCTCATAATGTACAGGTTGACCTTGTGGGAGAACAGGAAGGGG
>NW_022104341.1:27052358-27068597 GCF_000313985.2 Echinops telfairi | reverse complement strand
TCCCCTAAGGTCACTCACCAAGGGTCATCCTTCCTGAATGTTCCTGAATGCCAAGGACAGTCTTCCTCCTACTCTAAAGATAGCTACCATACAAATGTACATATATTGTTTTAGGAATAAAGAAGTAGCTTTAACGTTTCAAATTTCTGAAGTAGTTATGGAAGAGTGTTCACAGGCTACTCATTGTGGACCAAATGGAACAGCAAGTGGAAGAGGAGGTTGACCAGAAAGCTTTCAGCGAGGCTGGAAATGAAGGAAGGGCAAGGGGAGAAGAAGAGGCGTTGAACTCCAGGATGTACGGTTTCCTACACGCAGCCCCATAGCAGGAAAAATGAAGAATGAGCGATGTCACTTAGGAAGAAAACTGATAGCCCCAAATAGACAGTTGCTAGAGGGACACATTCTGTTCTGTGAGGGTCAAGTACGTTCAGATGAAAGCAATACCCTCCGGGAACATCTTGAAGAGGGATATGGCATATTTTTCTGGTGAACAGAAAATCTGTTTTGTGATAGCACAGGGCTGTTACCTTGAGATGGCTTCTGAAGCAATGGGTGTTTTAATTCCTCAGTTTCAGGATTGAATGTGGAGTGTCTTGTCAGGTCTGGATAGCCACCCTTGCTATCATCTCTCGTGACTCCTAGAACTCCGCTTTGCCCTCACAGATAGCTCCCCTCCTCTTTCATTGTAAAGACTTGTATCACCCGAAGTCCTGATGTAAAATGTACCTAGCTCCGAACAGGGTGCTCCTCTAGGCCACTTTAGTGAATACTTTATGACTAAAAAGGATCTTATGAACAAGCGCACTGAGGATAAGAAGTATTGGCCTCTGAAGAAAAGAGTGGAAGATGACAAGATCTAGCTACTTCATTATTTTTCTAGACCAAGAAGTTTATGAATGCTTCTTTCTGAGATTTCCTCCTCATGAAACATGTTTGTCCCTCTCTGGATTTACCCACATACACAAACAGAAATCCGTTTCATACTAAATATGCATCTGTTCTTTCATTCTAGAGACTAATTACTTAGGTGGTAGATCAAAAGCCCAGTTCAGTGCAATAATATGTAAGTGGATTCACTGAGCGAAATACATGGCACAATTAGCTTAAAACAATAAAGTGACAATTTGAAGCATTCGTTGAAACGACCTCATTCTGGCTCGGCCACATTTGGTATAGCATCCTGCTCAGTCATCAACAATCATCCGGTTGTGCTGTTTTCAGTACAAAGAGAGGCAAATCAAGCACAAGGGCTTTCCCATGGCCCCAAGAGAAGGCTCAATACGTTTTCATTTCATCCCTTCATTCTTTTCTTTTCATTCACTGTGGAGCCTCCTGTGCCAAATAATGGTATCTTGGTTCTGGATGATGATGATGATGATGATGATGTTGACAACACACATTTACTGAGCATTTACTCTGTGACAGATCTGCTCCAGGTGTTTTACAAATATCATTTCATTTAAGCTTCATTGTTACCCTACCAAAGTTGGTTGTACCAGAGAGATGTACCTCATTCTTGAAATTTAGGTCTGTTTTATATAGATAGATAGACAACATGTACCTGAACTTTTACTCTTCAAATATCACAGGTTATAGAAACATTCAAGGGGGTGTTATAACAATGGATGGATGGATTGTGATAAGAGTTGTATAAGCCCCTAATAAAATGATTTTGTTTAAAAAGAGGGTGTTATAAGCAGCCAACTACATTAACTGACTTCAACATTTTAAATAATTACCCTACATGGACTTTATGACCTGAATGGAGGGCTGGTGGTTAACTTTTTTAGGAAGAAAAGAGTTAAAAGCTAGTCTCTCCACTGCACACCAACCCCCAATACTTATGCATGCTCTTTGTCCCTCCTGGTACTTCACCTGTTTACATGTAGAACACTGTATGTGAAAATAAAGATGAACTTCCAGTCCTTTGGTAATTACTTTAAGGTCTGTGTCAAAGAATGGCAGTGGTAGCTACTTCCCATAGGGCAGTGGATGCTCTCTGACGATTGGGAAAAAATGAGACTTTTGTATAGGCTTTCTACCCCGCTGTCCTCATGCGGACACTTTTGCAAAAGAGGAATTGCTGGAGCGTGAACACCAGCAGTACATGTTCTAGAACCCTCAGTGGATGGCTGGACCTAGGAGTATCCCCTAGTGGTCCTGGACTTCAGTCTTATTTGCCCAACCAAGTCAAGTCTAGAATGTGTCCAAAAGGGCGCTGGCCATTGTGGGAAAAAAATCAGCTTTTAAATGTTCCCATTTTCACTCTGCCATAGGTTAGGAAATCTACACAGATCGCTCTTATTCACTAACTGTGCCCACTCCTTACTCCAACAAGAGTCTTATTATAATTAAACAACAAGGTAAATTGGTCACTCCAACAAGCCAGACAATTCACTGAACTTAACTGGCTGTTCAACATGGTTGTTCTTGGAAGCTAGCACAGCAACTTTGTGGAGATCGCTGCTGTGAGCTGCTGTTGAGTTAGCTCCTACTCACAGTGCCCTATGGACAACAGAGCAAAATATTGCCAGGGCCTGCCTCCTCTTCACAATCACCAACACGTTTAAGCCCGTTGTTACAGAGACTCTACCAGTCCATCTGACTGAGGGTCTCCCACGCCCTCATGACACCCTCCTCTGGCGACTGATCCTTCCTGATGATTGATGTATCCAAAGCAAGCAAGTTGGGTGATGTCTTGTCATGATTCATAACAGGTTTTTCAATGCTCTTCTTGGGAATTGGATGGCCAGGCCTTTCTTCCTCATCTTAGTCTCAAAGATCACTGAAACTGCCTACCATGGGTGACTGTGGATGTTTGAAATAACACTGGCATAGTGTCTAGCATCACAGCAGCATGTAAGCTGTCATAGTTGGGCAAAATGACAGATGGGTGGTGGGCATGGAAACTGCTGGTAATCAAAATGCCTTGGCTTGAATCTGGCACGCACTAAACAAAAGCCCTCCAGGTGATATATCTTTCCTGATATCTTTCCACCAATCAAACTGGCCTAGTACCTGTGATGGAATCTAGTTAAGTCCATTAAGTGGAAAGGTGGATCCGAATCTTCAAGTTTAAGGTAAGACTTAAACTTAAACCATTTCAAGTCTCTCTCAGGGCTTCATTCAAAAGCTTTTTCTTTGACATGCCTCTGTACTTAAAATTTTGTTTTCATTTGAAAAGCCTTCACAAACTTTAGGGTATTTTGAACCATTTAAAACTTAGATTGAAAATATAAATGTAAATATTATTCAACATTTGTCTGAATAACACTGAAAATATAAACATGTTTTTAGATCAAATGTGCCTGAAATATTTAACATAGTGAAAACAAAATGATCACAATTTGTAGTGTGAAACTTAAAAAAAAACAAACCAGAACAGCACCATACAATGCAATGTATGATCTCCACTTATCATCGCGACCTAAGAATTTCTGCTTGAGGCTTTTAAAATACTTCAGAGATGCTACACAGAAACAGAAAATTCCAGGTCTTCCTCCTTAAAAGCTAAAGGAAACCTCAAAAAAGATGCACATTTATGAGACGTTTTGCTAAATGAGCCCCAAAATAAGACTCTTGGTCAAAGGATGGTTTTCCCCCCACTCTCTCTCCATCTCAATTTGAATTTCTTTTAAAAATACTTTGAGCTGATGCAGGCATTTCCTTTGAGTGTCTTTAGTGCCAGCTGTATGGAAGGCACACATCATCACTCAAGTGCTGAGGCAGTGAGAGCGCTTTAGACCCACCGCTGAGCACAGCGGGGGCTGACGCGGCCTTTTCTCTCTGGTAAAGAGACAAGGATCATCCACATCTCAATGTGGCTGGCCGGTAAGACCACGGGCACACCTTTGGTTGAGCGAGGTAACTGGGAAAGATGTTATTTCCTTTGTAGTATTCTTTGGTATTACCTAAAACTACCTGAGAAAAAGACCATGTGGGAAAAAATGGCTAGTTTTGTTTCCAGAACCATACTTTCAGGGGTTATTGGCTTTGTCATTTGTTCCACTCCTGGTCAAGGGGGGTGTTTTGGTTCCATTCAGATGAATGACATGCCCATTAGTCTATCAGTGGTGTTATTTATTGATTAAAATTTGAGTTAATGTGTAAATCAAATATGCTCTATTTAAGAGCTCTAGGAAGATTTTAACAATTTAAAAAAGTATTATGTTCTGTACTTTAAAATAACAGCTGCCCTATTTCTTAGACATGCTTACCATATTATTTATCTCCACTCACTGTTCAGCTTCTTTTTAAGGCAATTTAAATTATTCATACGATCGTGAAATATGCAGTTCTGTTTAAAACCATTTCTGTAAAATGTCGCACGATTGTGCACATTCCTTCCTTGTTAGTGTGTCAGTTTTATATGGGGCAGAAAGGTGTCACCTTGATGAGAAGCTGGTTCGCCTAGCACTCTCGTTATTCAGAACTTTGTTTCGTTTGCTGTTTCACGTTGAGACTTTTTTATTAATCACATAACGAGCTAGGAATGCTGTCCCGCAGTCTGGCGAGCTCACAACCTAGGGAAAAAGTCAGCTCTGAACACATCGTTATATAGCTATGTGCCAAGTGCAATGAATGTGCAAGTTCAAGAGTACACAAGGAGCCCACCTAACCTGGCTTATAAAGGTGGGATCCTCAGACATTTTCTGGACGAGGAGATGCCCAGCATGAGGAGGAATGAATTGAGGGGAGAGGCAGGGATTCTGGGGAAGTGGGAGTGTGTAGGGAGAAATTGTGTTTGAGACCAAGGAGATCTGATGAACAAAGTCACTCACGCAAAGCACAGTGCTCGTGTGCATTCATCCTGAATGGCTTAATTCTGCAGACTGCACAGCACCGACTCTCAGCCCGGGTGAGTGAGTTTGTATCCTGGCTTGCTGATTAACCTCTGTGCCTCTGTTTCTTCATCTGTAAAATGAGGATGGTGATAATATCTTAATTTGTAAAATTGTTTTTCTAAGATCAAATTTCATGGGAGGCATTTAGAATTAAGCCTGGCACATAGTTAGAATCAGAGTGTAAAGTGATCAAGCTGGATTAGTCAAATCTTAGAGACGTTGTCTGCCAGTTAAGTGAGTTTGGGCTTCATTCTGTAAGTCATAAAACATCAAGAAAATCCACCAGGAGGGCTAAAATGGAAAAAAAAAAAAAAAAAGGAAATATGTTGATGAGGACATAGAGAAATTGGAGCTCTTTTCTATCGCAACTGGGCATATAAAATGGTACAGCCACTGTGGAAACCGGGTGATGGTTTCTCTGAAAAATGAACCTAGAAGAACCAGGTGACCCAGCATCTTCGTCGAAGGCATGTACGAAAAGACATGGAAGCAGAGCCTGCACCCCAGTGCTCCTTACAACACCATTCACGTAGTCTAAAGGTAGAAGCAACCTAAATGTCCATCAGCTGATGAATGGATAAGTAAAATGTGATCTATACCTACAGTGGAATACTACTCAGTCAAAAGGAGAAATACAGTCTTCCTACAGTGTGGACAGAGCTGGGAGACATTATGCTGAACAAAATGTTGGCCACAAAAGGACCTCAGTTATAGAAACCATTAGAAAATGTAAATGAGGGGGAGCGGGGAGGGAGGGGAAAAATGAGGACCTAATGTCGGGGGTTTAAGTGGAGAGAAAATGTTTTGAGAAACGATGTACAAATGCGCTTTACACAATTGATGTGTGTATGGATTGGGATAACAGTTGTATGAGCCCCTAATAAAATGTTTAAAAAAAAAAATTGAGAAAAAAAAATTTGAGAAAAAAATAAAATAAAATAAAATAAAATGTTTTTTTCAAGATAAAAAAAAAAAAGAAAAGAAAATGTAAATGAATAGAGACCAGTGTTTATCAGATAATGGTAATGGAAAATCGCATTGCTTTAAGGGTAGGATTTCACAGCTGACTATTATAATTGCTGTCAAGTTGTATTGGAGGCTGCTTAGATACAACTAAGCAATTCAGGGGGTTAGTTCCCTGACTTGGAGGATTAGGGTCATGTTTTCATGAGACATCTCAGGTGCTTGCCCTATAATGTTTAGTGCTCCAGCTCTACCTCCTACTTTATTGTGTAGTGCCTAGTAACAGAAGCTTGCAAGTGATCATCCAAAGCACAATGATTGTACCCTATTCATTTGGAATAAGGAGCCCTCGTGGTGTAATGGTTATATGTTGGGCTGCAATCCACATGGTCAGCAGTTTGAAACCACCAGCAGCTTCTTGGGATAAAAACTGTGCTTTCTACTCCCGTAAACAGTTATAGTCTCAGAAACCCACAAAGGGTCGATATGAGTCAGCATTGACTGGATGGCAGTGAGTTTGGTGTAAGTTTTATTCACTTAGAGTAGCTGAGGAAAATGGAAAGTTAAGAATAGGAGGATATGGGATGTGTGCCTGATTACTTCCATGAACAATGGCCTCTTCTGCCATGAGACTAGAAGAATTGGATGGTGCCCGGCTACTGTTACCAAATGCTTGGATCAAAGATTCCAATGAAGAACACTGATCAAGAGAGAGAAAACAGAACATAAAATTGAATTTTCATGGACGCTAGAGCCATTCTCAATGGATGAGCCCTTGAAGCTATTAGCCTGAGATCATTTTTAAACTTTAACCTAAAACATCCCCCGAAGTCTTTTTTTTTTAAGTCTTCTGAAGATCAAACAATAACCAACAAACCAAACTCACTGGCATCGAGTCAAAGTTGACTTATAGTTACCCTCTAGGACAGGGTAGAACTGACCCAGTGAGTTTCTGAGACTGTAACTCTTTACAGGAGTAGCAAACCCATCTTTCCCCCATAGTTTCGCTTAATTAGTTAAAAAAAAAAGTCTTCCTTAAACATCGTGCTGTTTGAAGAATTCTCCGCGTGGCACTAAATTGAAAACAGCTCTAGAAAGATGAAGCACAAACCTTCAAGGGCAGTGAGTTTATGTTAGCGAGGGAGGAAGAAGCAGAAGAGATCAATGGCTCTAAATTGTCCTCCTGGGAACTGTTGAATCAGTGTATGCCTTGGTGTGTACATTCTCAACAGTAAAATAAAATCTAGAGGGTGGTAGAAAAAAAGAGACAAGCAAAGGTTTTGAGCAGGGAAATGACATGAGTGAGTTTGTGTTGCTGTTACAACACTGTGGTTTTGTTGAAGAGAGAGCTGCAGACCAGTCAATAGACTGCAGCAGTAATGGAGGCGTGGATTAAGATAATGAGAGTAGAGATGGACCAGAGGAATGACTGCATAAATATTTAATAGGTTAAATCGCAGACCATTATTGATTGGGCATGAGGGATTATGATAGGGGAGAGTTGGATTTGAGTTACAAAGACATAAGCAACCAATTCAAAATGTAAGTAAAACTAATGAGAAAACCGTCCGGGTTGACATGTGAACATCTCTAAGGAAACATATGGCTTCATTTGTCTGTTACAAATCCTAGACAAGACTAACAAGAGTCCTAACAGACTAGCCAAGAAAGATAGTTGCTTGGCATTTTCAGGTCCGTATTTATAGGTAATGCATTTGCAAATTTTCATAAACCACAGCTGAAGTAGAAATTCTGTATGCATCCATAGCTCCAAATACATACCTGACACCCTTTCTGGAAAGCTTGGTGTAGGGCGGTTGACGTGTTTCACTGATTGCGTGGCTTTGTGTCGCTTCGGATTGCAGTCCTCTTCTGGGAACTGGCTCATAATCTCACCTCACTGCGTTGGTTTACCTATTACCCTTCAAAAGTCTTTTCGGATAATGATCTCCCCCTCAGTGTGTGTCAGTTTCACACTGTGCTTTCCTGAACAGATGTGCATGCAGATGCCTCTTTTTAATGCATATTTTGAGTTCTGTAACATAGTGAGTCACTTAGAAAATCGTGTCTTCTTTAATGTTCATTACCCAAAATGATTTTTCCTACTTGAAGAAGAAAATCTCATGACTCACTGCATGGTATTTCAATGAATCCCATAGTCCCAGGGGGAGCGTCTGACCCAGCAGAGGCTTCCAGAGTTGTTTCCAACGATGTCCATTCCAGTTGCCCAGTTCACAGGCCATTTTTGGTTGTTATTTTTAAATATCATTCTTGCTTGTACTCATGGCTTAGGATCTTCTCCACTGAAGAATTGTGCTTTAGCAGGCAAAGATTTACATTCAACCATTGGGTTGTTGCATTGTTTCAGTGGTATAAAATGAGATGTTTTCATTCAAAGTGAGCTGTTATTACTAAAAACAATGTCCCTGTTTGGCAGGAGAGTACCGTGAACAACACTTGGCTTTTTTTTTATTGGAAATAGAGTTTCAACTACTACAATTTTCAACCAGACAACCAAATGAGTGTGCAATAAGAAACATTTTACTCGAATTATTCCACCAAGGTCTGGGTCATTCAGATGTTTTAATAAAACTTCCAAGCTCATCTTCCCTCTCACTTAACAACAAAACAACTTTAAAATCTATTTCTTGTGTCTAGAAGTCGAGCTTGAAAGAACTGACTGCAAAGCTAGGTCCCCTGATAGCCGTACGCACGTCTAAGAGGAGCTTAGAAAACTGACTTAGGAAAGACATAGGTAGGCGATTGGATTTAGTATCTGTGTCTTGTAGTTTCTGTAAATACTGACCCTTTGTTGCATCCCACTGAAACTGATCAAAACAAAAATCTTCTAGAGTAACTCAATATTTTTTCCCCAAATGGCTCTTTTTACTTGTTTCCACACACAGATATACAAGTAAAACTTTTCTCATACTGAGTTTCCTATCATCTTCTCCTTAGAAAATGTGTAACGTTTCTTTTTGTGCTAGTTACTATAGCGTTTTTAATATCCCCCCTCCCCCTGCAGGTATTCTTGGCGTCACCAGCTGAGGGAGTTTAAAAGGGAATACCGAGCTGTAGCACTGGATTTGAGAGGCTATGGAGAAACAGATGCCCCCACTCACCAAGGTCATTATAAACTGGACTGTCTCATTACAGATATAAAGGATATTGTAGACTCTTTAGGTAGGTTTTGTCTTTTAAAATAATATTAATTCTTTTTAAAGGCCAACAGGCAACAAATTAATATTTCGTGGGAGGATTCATTTTCTCTCTTCTTTAGCTGGTATCTGGGTCCTGTCACCATGCTTTTGGGTGTACAGCCAGAAAATTCTTACAGGGAATTCAAAATAATGCATCCAGACTTGCCGTTCAGTTCACCCATCAAAATGGCTTATAAATTTTCTTTCTGAAAATAGATCTCGATTGTTTGTTCTTTTAAAAACTAATTACAAATTTGATTTTTAGGTGACTAAAAATTTGATTTTTTACTCTCAGAAACTGACTCCATCAGAAGCTACACTTAATATTCACTGAGACATTCTGTAAGGTACAGGAGTACTTGCCTTATCTCTTTTGAGTTGATTAGCTAATGCCACAGAAACATTGTATAGAAAACCAATTCAAACTTAATGTAACACATACAGCAAAGAGCATTTATTCTTGTACTCCAGGATCTTGAGGTCAACTGAGGATTGACCGTTACTAGCTGAGCCCCACTTGGTGATTTTGCTTCAATCTGCAGGTCCAGCTGGGGTTGGCTTCTTGCAGTGGGTTGAGCTGGAGCCCAACCTCAAAGGGTAGCAGTCTGAGGGTTGAGCCTCTCATGGCGAGCCCCACTGTATAAGCATATTTCAAATTTCTGGAAATCACTAAATAAAAGCAGTCATGTGGCCAAGTCAAAAGTCATGTACCCAACATGAGACCAAAGCCTAATATCAAGGAGGCAAAGGAGTAAACTTCTTCTGTGACAGTGGGGAAGACAGAAGGAGGTAATATTTTTTTTCAACAATATAATCTGCATCCCTCTTGGTAAAGCTCAGCTGCTACCATGGACATGTTAACCAAACTGACATAAATGAAATGAAAGCCCTTTTATATTAATCTGATGAAAGCAGAGCATAAATAAAACCAACATTTTTAAAGAAGAAAAAAATGGACAGCCAGAAAATGACAATGCATAGTTGTTATGCAAATAGCCACACTGATGTACAGCCCCGGATTTCATTCACATTTTTTATAATTCATTCAGGTCTGTCTTAAAATTTGTCACCATGATTTTCTAGGCAAATCAATAAAATAAGATGAATTTTTAATGTGTATGTATGTGAGGGGGTTTTACAGTGGCGAAGAGGGAAATGAGGAATATAGTGGAGGAATATTTATTTGAGACTTAATTCTTTAAGAGTTCTCATAGTAATGTACAAATGAATCTGACCCACCTATTCAAAGTGACTACTGTGGGAATCTGTATTAAGCAATATTTTTTAACCTAACTCACGTTACCATAGACTTACATCAACGGGAACTTGTCTATATAATTGATATAATTCAAGGCTTTCCACTAATTCAGTTTGACTTCACAGTTCCAAATTAGTGAGGGTCCCAAGGTTGGGTTGGATTACAAAGTTCGGGAGTAAAGAAATGCTCTTTTAAAATAAAGATTTTCAAGTTAGATATAAATGGGTATTTAGTGAGAATTTATGGTTTAGTGTGACAGGGAATTTACAGCATTTCAAAGAAATAACCTAAACAATTTTGTTTATGAATTAATTATGTACCATCCACACTAAGGTTTCCAAATTCCTATCCAAGGGGACCAGACCTAAGGTAGCTATTTCAAAATTAGAACTTTTTAGGACATTAAAAGCCCAAAACCCATCTGCAGAGTGTCTAGTCAGACCAAGCCGCTGGCAGATCCGCTCTGATTACAGGCAACAGTCCTGAACAGCCTTAGCACCAGGCAGAGACCACTGTCACCCTGATGATGCTGGACGGAGCTTGAGGTTTGGCTAGTTGACCTCCCTACAAACTCATCCTGAATTTGTTCTGGGTGCAAGTATCTCATAGACGTTCTATGACAGGAATTTCTTCCCTGACTTCTTGAATGTTGGTTGGGGTGAGGGTGGGGGGGTCTTCTCCCTCTCAGGCATTATTTGTATTTTTGTCTTTATACTAATATGATCTTATCCCTACCACTTTAGTGCAATTTTTTTCTCATTGTTTTCTGTTGGGTTTCCCAGCGGTGAAGCCCAGGAGTGGACATATAATGATAATAACTGATTCGTGGTGTTACCAGGAATGCAGGGGTAGGAGATGGGCAATAGGTAGGGAAAGGGGATTTTGGGAGTAAATAATGACGGTGGGAAGGGGGAGGGGGTAGTAGAACTGATCGTGACTGCACAACTCATTTTAAAGGTTATTTAACCATGGGGGTGGGGTGGAATGCTCTAAAATAGATGTGGTGCTGGTTGTACAATTCTCCTAGGTATGATTGAACAATTGAATTATCCAGTTGTATGATATGCAAATTACATGCCAATACACTGTTGAAAATAAATAAAAACATTTTTTAAAAAGGATTCCTGAAGGGATGCTGAAACTGTGTTGTCTATAGTAGAGCCTGAGCATCTAAATTTTCTAAAAAGCTACCGAGTCAGGTTACAGACCCACTGAACTGATGGCCTGTGCACAGGTACGTGCACACAATGGGGTAGACTCACATCTCTGCCCCCGAGGCCACTCGAACGCGCAGTGACTCTGTACAGGGTTTCTGAGACTGTATGTCTGTAAGGGACAGCGGCTTCATCTTTGTCCTGAGGAATGGCTCAGGTGCATCTGAATCACAGACCCTGGGGTTAGCAGCCCTCTATTTAATCACAGTGCAAGGAAGGCTCTTAAGTAGGGTAGTGGAAAGATAAGTTAGGTTTGGAAGTGTAATTTGTTCATGTGAGGTAATGCCACACCCACCTGTCCCCTTTTCTCTAATGTCAACACTCTCAATTACAGGATACAGCAAATGTGTTCTTGTTGGTCATGACTGGGGGGGCCTGATTGCTTGGCTAATTGCCATCTGTTATCCGGAAATGGTGATGAAGCTTATTGTAATTAACTTTCCTCATCCAAATGTATTTACAGGTAAGTTAAGTTTTCATTAAAATATCTATGCTGTGCAAGACATGGAAAAAATAATAATTTACGAATTATCAAGGGACCGTGAGGGAGGGAGGCTGGCGAGGGGGGCAAAAATGAGCTGATACCAAGGACTCAAGTAGAAAGGAAATGATTTGAAAAGGATGATGGCAACACATGTACAAAGGTGCTTGACACAATGGATGGATGGATGGATTGTTATAAGAGCTGTACAAGCCCCCAATAAAATGATTTATATATACATATATATAAATGCTGAAGTGATCATTCCAATCTGACACATACGGTTTAAAAAGATGACTCATAGCAATCCTACAGGATAGAGCAGAACTGTCCCTTTGAGTTTCCGAGACTGAACTCCTTAGGGGAGTAGAAAACCAGTCTCTCTCCGAAGGAGTGGCTGGTGGTTTTGAACTGCAGACGTTGCAGATCCTAGCCCAACTCATAACCACTACACCTCCGGGGCTCCTTTCATAAGGGACAGTGGAATATAATGTGTGTGTGTGTGTGTGTGTTGTGTGTGTGTGTGTTGTGGGTGTGCTGTATCAGGTTTATGCTGGCTTCCTAGAACAAAATTCCCACAGTGTACCGTCCACTTCCATGTTGCTAAGGAGATCCAGTCGTGTTGGTGTCCAGTCTTTTTGAATGTTTATATGTACGTGTATGTGTAATCTATATGTGATTTAAATATGTGCGTATGAGTGTGTGACGTATTACTCCCCAGTATAACCCTCAATTCTTTCCCAAAGCACTTTAACTAAAGCTCCTAAAAACACACAAACAAAAACCCAACACCCCTGTGACCCACTGCACGCAGACCAGACTAACCATTCTGAATGGCTCACAAGGATCCGGATTCTGCTTTTCTTTCTAATTAGTTGCATACCATCTTCCCCTCAATCACTAAACAGCAGCCACACTGGCCTTCTGGTTCTTGAAGGTGCCAAGCCGGAGTCCCTGCTTCCCACGAGGAGCTGTTCTTGGACGTCGCTCCCTGGAGCTTCGCGCAGCTGAACTCCCAAGATGGCTTCACTTACCACACCGACTAGATCAACACTCCTCTACGTCATAGCTCACGCGATTACTTAATTTTATTTTCTTATGGCATGATTACTATTCAAACTGATGTTTTAAGTGTTTATTTACTGTCTCAGTTTCTTCTTAGTGAGGATTTTTTCTGTCTTGTTGATGGCTAAATTCCCCAGGATGCAGTGTGTATTTTTAATAGTTACTGAAAAAATGAGTTCCATTTAAGTCAAATGAATAAGATATTCATTTAATCTGTTAAACCTGGAGAAACTCTTTTAAACGGTGTGATATTACCTCTCATAGATCTCTGGGTGAAGTGTTACCACCATCAGCTGCTATAGGCCAGTTCCAACCCAAGGTTAACCCATGTGTGTAAGAGTAGAACAGTACTCCAGTGGGTGTTCAATGGCTGATTTTTTTACAAAGCAACCCTCTAGGTCTCTGGGTGGACTTGAACCTCCAGCCTTTCAGTTAGCAAACTAATTCATGAATCATTCAGACCAGGGTAAATGTTAGGTGACTGGAAACTACATGGAAGCAAAGCACTGGTACTTGGGTTTCCGGTTCTCTCCTGAGCCAAGACTTCATAAAGAGGAACTTCCTTTTTATGGAAAGTTTTGAAAATTTCTCAACACCAAAAGTACCCACATTCAAATATAGGATTATAGAATATTCAAATATAAAATCATAGAAATTGTTCCAAAGAGAAATATACGGGCACTGTATTTTTAGATTCTTTTACTGGAACATCTCAAAGGTAAAATTGCCTATAAAACGAGATCTTTCAATAACAAGTAATTTATATGCTTTAAGTAAAGTCTAATACAGCATTTTAATTTCAGAATATATTTTACGACACCCTGCCCAGCTGTTCAAATCCAGCTACTACTACTTCTTCCAAATACCATGGTTCCCAGAATTTATGTTCTCGATAAATGATTTCAAGGTAAGTCAAACAAATAATGTTTGCAGAAAAGCACATGTAAAAGTTCATCCTTCAGAAAGAAAAACTGAGGAAATGTTAAAACCATAACTACTGGGTGCACAGCGGTTGAGGTTTTTGTAAGAACCTGTGCTTCGATGGGCATCCCTCGCTCACACAGGCAGGGATGACTGACAACAGTCGAGATGAAAGCACACAGCCTTCGGAGTAAGCAGGGAGATGCTGGTGTACTGTGTGCACTGACGACAGGAGCCTCATGCAAGTACCTATTTCTTGGAAACTCACCGGATCCTTCTTATAGCTGTGTTGCAACTGTCTCATTGTTAGCTGCCGCTGAGTTGGCCACCAACTCTGCACAACAGAATGTAACACACCCTAATCCTGCATCAACCCCATGATGGGTTGCAAATGAGACCTTTGTCCTCCATTGGGTTTTCAGTAGCTGGTTTTCAGAAGTCATCACTAAACCTTTCTTCCTAGTCTGTCTTACCCTGGAAACTCTACTGAAATCTCTTCAGCATCTTAGCAACATCCAAGTCTCCACTGATAGATGGATGGTGGTTGTGCATGAGATGCTTAAAGAATCAAACCCTGGATATTCTCATGGAAGGTGAGAATCCTACCACTGAACTACCACTGCTGTCTTAGCCATTGGGAGCGGTTAAAAATGAGTCATGGCACTTACTCCAATAGGTTACTACAATCTTGAGGGGCGGGGTGGAGGGAATGGTACATTGAGACAGCATGGCTAGTTGAAAATAACCACGGGTTAGGATGTGTGATGTAGGCTAGAGATCACTGGTAGTGTTGTCCAGTAAGTGTTAGACTGCTAAATGCAGGGTCAGCAGTTCAAACCCACCAGCTGTTCTGTGGGAGAAAGCTATGACTCCTGTAACTGGAAACCATATATGGCAGCAGTTCTCAACCTGTGGGTTGTGACCCCCCTTGGGGTCAAACAACCCTTTCATGGAGGTCGCCCAATTCATAACGTAGCAAACTGACAGCTATGAAGTAGCAATGAAAATAATTTTATGGGTGGGTGGGGTCACCACAACACGAGAAACTGTATGAAAGGGTCGCAGCATTAGGAAGGTTGAGAACCACTGGTACATTGAGTTACTGTGAGTTGGAATCAACTCAATGGCAGCAGGTTTTGGTTTTGTATCTAGAGTGTCTGAAGAAAGGATTAGACAAATGATTCAATCACTAATAAATAATTAGTCCTTTACAAATGTGACATTCTGGATATTTTAAAGTTAGGGTGTGGCTCAGGAATTTGCATTTTATTTTAAAATGTTGTGGAAAATTTAAAACATAATCCAAAGGAAATAGCATAATCCCCATATAACCATCACTCAGCTTCAACAGTGTTGAAGAGTTTTCTGATCTTGTTTCATTTCTCCTTCTGTTCCATTTATTTATTGCTATATGATAAAGCACTCCAACATTTGCTAGCTTAAAGTTACAACTGTCTCATTATCTTTCTGTTGGTTGATTGGGCTCAGCTGGGTGGTTCTCATTATACCTATTGAAGCTGCCATGACTGGGAGTGCAAGATGACTCAGATGGCTCTTGGGTGAAGGATACAGCTTGAATGGGCTTCTTTGTCTCTGTGTGGTCTCGGGGCCACTCCCTCTCCATGGAATACGCTACTCTACAGCAGGGTAGCCTAATTTCTTTTATGGAGGCTCGAAAACAAACAGACCCATTGTTGTGGAGTGCAGAACACCTTACACTCACTAGTATACGACAGAGTAGAACTGCCCATAGGGCTGTAATCTTTATGGAGTAAGGCTGCCACATTTTTCTCCTGCAGAGCAGCTAATGAATTTGAACCACTAATCGTTTGGTTAACATCCCAAGACTTAACCAGTGTTTCACCATAACTCTTTTAAGGTGTCTCGGAGCTCCAAAAATAAAGCAGGAATTGGCACAATGTCACTTCTGCTGCTTTGTTTTGTTCGTGAATATGAGTCACAGGCCAGGTCCAATTCAATGCAGAAAACACTGCTCAAAGGCAGGTGGTTCCTATATCCTTACTGACAGCCCTATTTGGAGACACAACCCCCCCCCCCATCTTTTTTTTAAGTGATACGAGTATTTTACATCAAATGCAAGATATAATTATTAGAAATACTTTTGTGTATATCCCTGACAGATGATGACTTTTTAAATTGAAAACATAACTATGATGCCATTTTTTAAAATCATTTTATTAGGGGCTCATACAATTCTTATCACAATCCATACACACATCAATTGTGTAAAGCGCATTTGTACATCATTCTCAAAACATTTTCTCTCCACTTA
>NW_022104341.1:27035359-27051409 GCF_000313985.2 Echinops telfairi | reverse complement strand
GGAATGAAGAGGGGCAAGAGACGCGAGAAATGGAGGCAAGACAGGAGTCTGATCAAGCCTCGTTTATTGAGCAGAAGGCAGAGGCTTAAATACCCAATGGTGGGCGGGTAACATTACAAGTATCCAATAATCATGCAGCTACAATATGGAAGAAATGGCAGGCATCAGTCCTCAAACAGGTCCGCATGCAAATGAGGTGCACTTGGACGGTCCACATGCAAATGAGGTGTACTTGGATGCCTGGCAGAGGTGTCCAATGAGCATGGCGGCTGCCTGCCACCGAGCACCAATCATCACAAAGGCCAAACTCAGGCAGGACAATAGGCCAGGGAACATCCGGGAATGGGAAGCTTAAAGACAGCGGACCGCGCAGGCCATGGGCTGAGGGACGTGCAGACTCCCACACTTCACCACATTTGCTTATTCACCCGCTTTGTCTTCAGCGGTTGTGTCGGGAAGGTGAGAACTATGATGCCATTTTGAACCTAAGAAAACAAATAATTCCTTATAACTCACTAATATAATTTAATACCTATCTAATATTCAAATGTCCTTAACTTTCTCAATTCCCTATATACCCTGTTTCCCCGAAAATAAGACAGTGTCTTATATTAATTTTTCCTCCCAAAGATGCACTAGGTCTTATTTTCAGGGGATGTCTTATTTTTCCATGAAGAAAATATGGCACACATTTATTGTTTTATTAAAAGAGACCTTGCACTTCCTGTCTGCTCCGGCTGCACTGTGGCCAACAGTGAGCTGCACAGCAGCGCCCACCGCTACGGTCCAGAGTCCAGCGTTATGGTAGCTACAGGGGGCCTTATTTTCGGGGAGGTCTTATTTTCAGGGGGATGCCTTATATTTCAGCTAGAGGCAAAAATGTAAATAGGTCTTATTTTCGGGGAAACAGGGTATATAGTTGACTTGCTTGAATCTGGACCCAAGCAATGTCCACATATTGTAGGAGTATTTTGTTGTTATAGCTTTTTAAATCTATATTAGTCCTTCCTTCTTTCCCCCTTCTGTTCTTACCACCTTTTATTTATTGAAGAACTTTGGTCATATACCCTGAGGAATGATCTGCATTCTGGATTTGGTGGTTGTTTCATTGTTGTAATATTGAACTTGCATCGTTAACTCCTAATTTTCTTACTTCATAGGCATTGCTGATCTAGAGGACTAATTAGATTCAGTTTTCATTTGGCAAGAATACATATTAGGTGATACAATGTACTTCCTATCGCATGAGAAAGCACACAATATCTAGCCATCCTAGTATTTAGTGATGCTAACACCAATCACTGACTTACAAGATGTCAGCCTATCCAAATTTCATAACAACTTTTCATTAAATAACTTTTGCATCTATTGATAATCATTTCCCAGATCCATTATTTCATTAAGGTATGCAAAATGGTGATTTTCTCATTATTTCTGCTTTAATTAACTGGAAATTTTCTATAAAGAACATTTCTATAGCTACTATACTATACTTGACTATTCATACTATAGCTTGACTATTCTGAAACCCTTATCACATAAGAAACACAGGATAATTGCTTTCCCCTTGTGAAACAACTTTAAAACAGTGAGTCAGTGCCCTCCAAATCTCCCATGATAACTTGAGGTTTCTCTTTGTTTTGTATATCACTGTGAGCTCATGATTCAAAAAAATATTTTATGTGTAACAACTATAGTCATTCTTTTTGATACCCATATTGCCTCATGTTAGGTAAGTAGAAACCCTTTCTAGTTGTCTGATGTGCTTTTAATATGCGCTCCTTATTACTTCCTTAATATCTCAGGTTTATCTTTTATTGCTAGAATCCCTGATGATCATAATTAAGTGCTTGACTACTACTGTCAAAGTTGAAAGACCCCCATCTTTTTTTTATTGGAATATTTTAAATCAAATACATGAAAGGCTGAAAGGTTGGCAATTCAAACTCATCCAGAGGCAAATAAGGAGACAGGCCTGGTGATCTACTTCCAAAGGACCACAGCCTTGGAAACACTGTGAGGCAATTCCACTACACACAGGGGATCGCCATGAGTCAGAATTGATTCAGTGGTACACAAACAATACCCTTTATTTCCTGCCCTAGATCTGGCTCCTTTAAGTAGAAAATCACATTTTGAGACCATACTCAACTTGTCAGGTGATCACTGTTATGGGGTTGCTGTTGCTTCCAGATCTTTCCATTGGACAGAGTTTGGACCCACATTTTTATTTTCTTCTTGTGAATTAGGTGATTTACAGAGCAGATTATCAGTTTGACATTCAACAACTCAAACACATCTTCTTTCAGCTCATGCACTGCCCTCCTCTCGATGTACCGTCACTTGTTTGGCTCCTTCCCTGTGTCTCCCATCTTCATTCCCCCTTCTTCCCTCCCTCTGAGCCTCGTCCTTGGGGAAATGCTGCCATTGTGATCTTAGATGGCTGATTTCAATTCAGAAATTGAGGGTGACTGAGAATAATAGTCTTGTGGGTTCTATCGGTCTGTACCTGATCAGATAGTCTGGTTTCTTTTATTTTTTATGATTTTGAGTTCTCTTCCACATCTTCTCCCACCCTGCCCCTGATACTTTTCAGAGCAGTTGGTAGTGGTGGCCGGGCACCGTCTAGTGCTTCTGGTCAGAGTTGTGGAGACTGGTGGCTATCTGGTTGTGTGGTGGGCGTTCATGGAACTTAGTGTTTCTGCATGTCTTTTGATATTTGTCACTCCCTCTTTTTCCGGATAAGATGAGACCGATAGCTGCATCTTAGATGGTGGCTTATGAAATGTGAAGGCCGCAGCTGTCTTATGCCAATTGACCTTGCTGTCCACAGACTAGGGTACTGAACTCCCAGGTGGACAATTGTTAATACAAGAAGAAATAAACATCGTCAGTTCACACTTGTGTGGTAGGGAAGGGCTTTAAACAACATGAAAAAATAATAATGATTTATAAATTATCAAAGGCTTCGTGAGGGAGGGAGGATGAGAGAGGGACGGGGAAAATGAAAAGCTGATACCAAGGGCTCAAGTAGAAAAAAAATGTTTTGAGAATGATGAGGGCAACAAATGTACAAATGTGTGTGCCACAATGGATGGATGTGTGGATTGTGATAAGAGTTGTATGAGCCCCCAATAAAATGATTTTTTTTAAAGAAAAATGTGGAAACAAACTCAAAATCATAAGAGACCAGGCTTACTGGCCAGATAGAGACCAGGGAAACCCCTAAAATGATGGTTCCCCTTAGCTACCTGTCAGGTCTGGAACTGAATTTACCCTTGTGTTAGACTACTCAACCATTTACAATAAAAAAGGCATCATTTACCCACGAACAGGGTTCAGAGGGTTAGGAAAGAAAGAGGAATGGAGACAGGAGACAAGAAAGGAGTGCTGGAAGTGAGGGCACAATGCGGGGATGGTGACAGCGGAGTGGAAATGTGTACGAATGACTGAATGTAAAAGCGAGGGTCTACACTTTACTTTCACCTAATTCACAGTAAGATGTATTTTTTTAAAGTTCATGGAAAAAAGTATTATCTTTTATTTCCATTGTTTCTGTGAATTTTTAAAAGTCCCCTTGTACTTACAAACACACACACACACACACACAATTGGAAAACTCCCTCTGGACAGAGCTTTCATAGTATGCATGTTTTTTTCCCACTAGGCGAGCATCGAGCAACTCTCTCTGAGTTAGTACACCCAGCGGCTCCTATTATGTATACTATGCTATAATTTATCCAGCCAGCCCCTCACTGATAGGCATTTGCTTGTTCCCAGTCATCTTATTACAAATAATGTTGCCATTACCTCATATATGTCAATTCATATTTTTGCACGTGTATTTTTGGGTGGAAGGATCTGCGTTTTAAACAAGCATCCTAATGATTCAGATGCATATGGTTTAAATTCATACTTTGAGAAATGCTGATAAAGAGCAGTGCTTTTCAAATTGTGTATGTTGACCCGCCAATGAATCATGCAATCAAATTGCTGTATTTTATGCCGACTACCCACCCCCCGCCCCCCCACAAAAAGCCTGCACCATATGTTTTTGCACATCATACAATCTCCCTGTGCATTATTTTCATAAGGGGACTACACTAATATTTTTAATATCTTATGAACTTCAAACTGTTTTCTGTCTAGTGAATTTAATATCGGCTCTTCATCTTGTGCTTATTGATGCGGGGGTTGGCTCCTAGCAGCAGATGCTCACCAGCCTACCCTCAAGTTTGCAAAGCAGCCTCTCTCCTAACGGGAGTCCTTCCATGTGCCGCAAATCGCTTTCTCCAGTGTAGAGAGATAATACCTTTTCTGCCCCAGTTACAGCCCTCACCAGGGTGGCTGGCCCCAGCCCAAGAGACACAAGTCTGTACCCCATGCCACAGAGACCACTCAAGCAGGTGAGATTGGCACTGGTAACCACACTCTTTCTCCCTTCCTGTCCAGCTGGTCATCCATTACACTGGAGTCATTTGAAACACACTGCCGGCATGGATGTCACAGAGCAGGCTGCCATCTGCAGGCTCCAAGGGGTCACTTGTCCTTCGCTTGGATAAGACAGGTCTGACTGACCACCAGGAGCTCCAAGGGGTTGGAGCAGTGTCTACCCAAATCCATGCCATCCTGTTGCCCAACGTCATGTAGGGCCAGTACCACAGGACCCAGGCATGTACAGTGGCCTCCACCCACCACCGGACCAGCTCATGCTGGGGTTATGGCAGCCCACTTGCAGCTCTCCACCCCGCCCTTGGCCCATCTCCTACCCAATGTACATGCGCGCAGATGGCTACAAGGAATACCACTGCTCTCAGAACTAGCCTCCAAATGCCCTAAAGTGCACACAGTTTCAAATGTGTGATTTTTATGTCAATTTCAAACTAGGACTTCGTGACTATACCTTATACCTCTCTATACACATATGATCAAAAGTAACATGTTTTGACTATTGAAATGGGGCAAATGAAGCTAAAACTCACTCTTGAACGGTCACGAGACATGAGCAGTATATTTATTGGTGTATTATGCTAGAATGTAAAAATTACAACTTCATGGTTTCTATGTTACCTGTGTGCGTTATTGTGTGTGTGTAGTGCATGCTATTTACCTAGGTGTGCTATTTGTAAAAATACAGTAGTGCTTGCAATTCAAATTTTAAAAATTGAAGCACAACAGAATTGAATAAAATACATTAATTAGCATGCACGATAGTTAAAAGTAGCTGTTTCAGTTACATATAGGAATATGTATGTGGGTGTGAAATGGATCTTCATGTAAAATTTGTTTACTTGGGATTGAGCTCAAAAGGTTTGAAAATTACTGAGACAAAAGAAACACAAAAACAACTTTTTTGGCAGGGGGGGGGGTTGGTTGTAAGAAAATGAAGAAACTATTGCTAAGTTGGAATATTAGGGAAGACTTCAGGTGGGAGAGGCCTGGTGACGCAGTGATGAAGTGCTCAGCTGCTAACCTAATGGTCAGTAGTGTGAACTCAACAGCCTCGCTGTGATAAAGACAAGGCAGCCTGCTTCTGTAAAGACTGCAGCCTGGGAGCCCTATGGAGGAGTTCCCCTCCGTCGAGAGGTCTGCGATGGGTCAGAATCGACTGGACAACAAGGGTTTGGCTTTCCAGTTTGAGGGCAGGAGTAGCACTGGAGCTGGCCCTTGTGGGACTTGAATAGGCAGGGAGAAACAATGCTTTTCACAAAGGTGAAACGTTCATGGAAGATTAGAAGAATATAAAAATAAAGTCAGGAAAACATAAATATGCTTTAAAACAGTGATCACTCATCCTCGCTAGGGCAGAAATTAAGAGCTGTTACTACCTACTGTGCCCCATCCCCTTTCAAAAGGCTTTAGTTGGTGGGAGTTACAGAGAAATGCATGGACGAGTCATAGTTAAGCAATTGCACCTCACAATTGTTCCTTTTTCATTTAAATTAGGCTTTGAAATATCTCTTTACCAGTCACAGTACTGGCATTGGAAGAAAAGGATGCCGGTTAACAAGAGAAGACCTTGAAGCTTATATTTATGTTTTTTCTCAGCCTGGAGCATTAAGTGGCCCCATTAACTACTACAGAAATATCTTCAGGTGAGTATAATTGTAAAGAGCGGATATTTGTAAGATTAAGTTTCCCTCTTATCCAAAGACTAAAAGAAAGTACTCTAGTAACTTGCAAAATCATTGTTAGGAGTATATCAAATGGACTGGTAAAATAGTATACTACACCACCCATGTAGCTTTCGTTTGTTTCATACTTAACTCTACTTCTTTACTCCCTTTCGATTACTATGTACACAATAATAGTAGATGTAGATTTTTAGAGATATTTTCAAGTGGCCATTCATTAATATAACAAATGTTCCTCCGTGTTTTCTATGGTCTAAGCCAGTGGTTCTCAACCTTCCTAATGCCGCGACCCTTTAATACAGTTCCTCTTGTTGTGGTGACCCCCTCAACCATAAAATTATTTTTGTTGCTACTTCATAACTGTAATTTTGCTACTGTTATGAATTGGGCAATCCCTGTGAAAGGGTTGTTCGACCACCAAAGGGTTGTTCGGCCTGCAGGTTGAGAGCCACTGGTCTAAATGAAGGGTTGCAAAACTGTGGCCCTTGAGCTATATATGTGGCTGCTTTGGTATGCATCTGGGACTCTGAGGTTGAATTGAAAAAAATTAAAGATATTATTTAGATAATGGTAACTGTTTGTAAAAATATGTTTATGGCGTCTACTTAACTTTTAAATTGTTGTAAGGGACAGCATTAGCTCTTCCATCTCAAAAGTTTGCCAATGACCCCTGGTCTGGACCATAGGTTCCCAAATTTATTTGGCCTACTGCCCCCTTTTCAGGAAAAAAAAAGAAACTATTCAGCACCCCATCCACTCCAGGCAATTAAAAAATTTTGTACTACAACCCCAAATCACCGATAAAGTGTAGGTATCTGCATTTGCAGCCCTCCTAGAGTGGTATCGCCCGCTCAGAGGAACAGTGTTCTAGACTACAGTAGCACTCAGGAAATGAGTAAAGAGTAAAACTAGACCAGGTCCCTGACCTCTCAAAGCTTGCAGACGATCGATGTTGTAGTTAGGATGTTGTGGTTAGGTGTCAGGTTGGTTTTGACCTATAATGACCTTGTGTACAACTGAAGGAAACATTGCACAGTCCTGTGCCATTCTCAAAATTGCTACTATGTTTGAGTCCATTGATGCAGTCGCAAGGTCAATCCATCTTGTCAAAGGTCTTCCTCTTTATCACTGCCCGGCGAATTTACCAAGCATGATGTCTTTCTCCAGGGACTGGTCTTTCTTGACAACATGTCTGAAGTCTGTAAAATAACTCTCACTCTCCTTGCCTCTGGAGCATTCCGGCTGCACTACTTCTAAGACAGGTATGTTTGTTCTTTTGGCAGCCCATGGTACTTTCACTGTTCTTCACCAAGATCATAATGCAAATGCATCGATTCTCTTTCAGTCTGCCCCCTTTTGTAGTACCCAACTTTCAGATGCATATCTTGTGATTGAAAGTACCATGGACTGCCAAAAGAACAAACAAATCTGTCTTGGGAGAAGTATGGCCGGAGTGTTTCCATGAGGCAAGGCCAGCGAGCCTTCCTCTCCTGCACTGTGGACATGCTGTCAGGAGAGCCCAGGCCCTGGAGAGGGCAGTGAAGCAAAGAAGACCCTCAACAGGATAGACTGACCCAGTGGCCGCTACAACGGACTCAAGCTTAAGAACAATTGTGAGGACAAAATAATAATTTATCAATCATCAAGGGTTCATGAGGAAGGGGAGAGCAGGGAGGGAGGGGAAAAACGAGGAGCTGATGCCAGGGGCTTAAGTGGAGAGCAAAATGTTTTGAGAATGACGAGGGCAATGAATGTATAAGTGTGCTTCACACAATTGACATATGTATGGATTGTGATAAGAGTTGTATGAGCCCTAATAAAAATGAAAACACAATTGTGAGGACGGTGAAGGACTGGGGGGTGTTTCGTTACAGTGCACATCGAGTCACTATGAATTGGAACTGACCCAACAGCACCTAACAAGACAACATAACTCATTCACAAAGAACTTACTTTTTAGGAGCATCACAAGCAACTGAGGGTCAAAGGTTAAGTCCTTGATGGTTGTGTGTGACATCCTGCATATTTCCAGCAGCATCTTATTAACTTCAAGTAGCCACATGGCAAGCCTTCTTCTGATAACCACCAAAAATGCGGCCCAGTACTCAAGTTATCTGGTTAGATGTTCATTCTAATTCTTAGCCCATAAACGTGTAATTAATAGCATGCCACATTTCAGCAAAACAAATGATGCCAAAGGTTTTAAAAATATGTATACCCTTTAGCTGAGGAAACTCCACTTCCTCAACTTGGTCCAAGGAAATTATCTGAAATGCCAGTTAAGATTTAAGCAAAAAATGCACATTACAATTGATCCTTCCACAATGTGGGGATTGGAACACTGACTTCCCACCCAATCAAAAATTCACGTACAATTTATAGTGGACTCTTGAACTACATGGTTTGAATAGCAAGGCCCACTTATGGATTTTTTTCCTGTTGCCGGTATGGTGAGCTCAATTATTGCAAGTATCTCTTTAAAATGCTGTCTGATGCTAATCTTCTCTTTGTGAGCTCATGGAAATAACAATAGAAAAATAAATAAATACAAGTAGTCTTATAAGTAGGTCCATGCAGTTCTAACCCATGTTGTTCAAGGTCAACTGTAGAGCATTACTTAAAACAAGGGAAGACACCAGAAAACCTAACTGGTCAATTATAGGAGAATAATTAAGTCATCAATAGGTTACTAGGGCATAAAATTTAGAAGCCTTGGTGGCACAGTGGTTAAAGCTCTCAGCTGCTGAAAGGTCAGTGGTTCAACTGCACCAGCCATCATGGAAGAAAGATGTGGGGCAGTCTGTGCTCATAAAGATGACAGCCTTGGAAACTCTATGGGGCAATTCTACTCTGCCCTAAAGGGGCTCTATGAGTGGAAATTGAGGACAATGAGGGTTTTTTTTTTGTTTTTATATCACGCAATAGCATCTTCTGTAATAATTTAAGAAGTATTATGAAATGAGAACATTCTCAAAATATAATATAAAGGAAAATTGGCTATGTATTATGTATCTACCATATGTATATATGTAAAGAGATAGATGTATTGCATTATATGAGTTCAATTATAGGCATAACAAGGACCAAAAGGTTATCTTTCGATGATGGACTGTGCATGATTTAATTTTTATTGTTTATGCTTTTCTACATTTAAGAAAATACTTATTGTGAATAAATATATCACGTAATATTAAATTGCAGTTCATATATATTTTTACTTTATAATTCTAATTTTCACATAAAATCCATTAGATTATCTAATAAATAGTATAAGGTATCTTTAGTAATTCAGTTAAAATCTTTTATTCTGGTATGCTTTTAAAGTAAATTATTCCTAATAGTGATAAATGTCATGTTTCACTTATAGCTTTCCTATCAATTTTATTCATACTAGACTGCTATCCAGTTAACTCCAACTCACAGTGCCCCTATGGCACAGAGTAGGACTACCCCCTCTGGGGTCTCTAAAGCTGTGTGTGTTTTAAGAAGCCAACTATCACATCTTTTTGCTGTAGAGTTGCTGGTGGGTTAAAACAGTCAACCTTTCAGTTAGTAGCCAACCGTTTTAACCACCGTGCTCCCAGGGCTTCTTTCAATGCTGCTCGCCTCCTCTGATTAAACATTTTCCTGGACCTTTTCTAATAGAGCCTATACATTTTTTTTCATGAGTTGATTGCCTAACACAGTCTCTAATGTAGGACTTTCCCCCCCTCCTAATCATCCTCACCCTATGAAAATTTAACACTACAGACATGCTGTCTATGTCTATATATCTGTCTATGCTGTCCATGTTTTACATATAAAAAGAGTAAAATGTTATTACCTTTCCAAGAACAATTTTTCACACCCTTAAAGGCTATATTGCTTCATTGAGAATGCATAGCTTAATGGATCATTATGGGGAAAGGTGATTATTTTAAATTTTGCAATGCATCTCAAGCTTATATGTTTTGTTTTTATAGCTGCCTGCCTCTCAAACATCACATGGTGACCACTCCAACACTACTACTGTGGGGAGAGAGAGATGCATTTATGGAGGTTGAGATGGCTGAATTCACAAAGATTTATGTTAAAAACTATTTTAGGCTAACCATTCTGTCAGAAGCCAGCCATTGGCTTCAACAAGACCAACCTGACATAGTGAACAAGTTGATATGGACATTTCTAAAAGAAGAATCAAGAAAGAAAAATTGATTTTCTTACGTCTTCTCTGAGGAGTCCGCAATGAAACCTCTCACGTCTAACAATTGTCCACTAACTTCTTTAAGCTTTGTTGGGGACAAACTGTTTTAGGATGCTTTGTCATACATATACTGACAAAACGGTATCGAAAAAAAAACCCTGAGCTTGTGTCCACATGGGATATATTTACTATTGATTTTCTCCACTGTATTTTGCACAGGAAAGCACCTGCCTTAAACACCGTTTAAAAAAAGGTTGGGGAAAATGACTTGGTTATGGTTTATTGCTTTCTTTTACCTTGTTTACATATGGTGCCTTTTTCAAATATACATTGAAGATTAGCTGTGCCATATTAAAGACAGCCCTGCAGCGGTATACTTTCTCATTTTACTGTTTTGAAGTTCTTTTTACTATTTTTTAATCATTAAAAGATTCTATTACCAGACCTTTGCCTGTTTATCATTAAACCTGCTCCTTATAGATGAAAAGAGCTAAAATACTTCTTTAAATTTAAAGCTGAGACACCTACTGCAGGCAGAAACAAGTATATTCCAAAATCCTCTCTAAAGTCATTGCATTCCATTTGGATTTCTATTACTTCCAAGGTTGCAAAGTAACCGGCAACTTAGGTGTATCATCCGTTTGCTACCTGTTCTTATAATCCTTATCTTCTGCCCAGTCCTGCAAGTTAAGTTTGTTTTAGTAAGTACAAAAAGTCTAAAATGCTGCAAATTTAACTAGCATAAAAACCTAGGTACAGTTTGTCTGATACAATTGATGTATGGATTATGACAAAAATTGTTAGAACTCCCAATAAAATGGTCTTTAAAAAAAAAATCCTAGGTACATTTTTCATAGCTAAAGAAGGCCAAGTGCTGGGTGAGTGGTAAAATCAGCTAGAGGACTGAACCTGGAATTTAG
The DNA here is from genome assembly GCF_000313985.2 of Echinops telfairi. Taxonomy (NCBI): domain Eukaryota; kingdom Metazoa; phylum Chordata; class Mammalia; order Afrosoricida; family Tenrecidae; genus Echinops; species Echinops telfairi. The sequence goes on along the minus strand of NW_022104341.1, from coordinate 27,040,172 downwards.
GTGCCCTTCTGAATCAGGCAAGGTCAGCCTCCCCTCTGATGGACAATTTACCTGAAAGTGCAATTTGCTTTTCTCCATATCGTCTGCTTGTTATATCTTTTCATTTAAAATGAGGTTAACTCCCTATCTAGGGACCTTTTGCCTGGGGGATCAATGCTTGCATTAAGAATGTGTCGGTTGGACTGTCAGTCTGTGGCAAGTGCTGGAAATATAATACCATGTTGGTTTTGCCACAAGAACCCCCTTTAAAAGCTATCATTTGATTCTGCCTCCCACTTTAAACTTTTGCAAGCTTTGACTTCATGTGATTAAGGTTAAATTATGGACTCCCCTTCAATAATCTACCTCTATATGTTTTAATCTCACTTGGAGTCTAGCTAAATTACTTATATGACACGCAGTCACTAAAACAATATCCGCACTTGTCTTTCTGGGAAAATAGGTGTTTTGTAGCAATGTGCCAGGCTTTTCCTTGGGATTTACATGGGAGATACCGGGACATTTAGGACAAATGAATTGAAACTGTAGTATGGCATGTTGTAAAATGAGAGAAGGAAACACTTTAGTCCAACACTCAGGTTGAGGTTGGTCATTTTTGAGAGTTTTAATTCTGAGTTATATTATAGTTGAATTGTAACTGTCTTTGAGCATTTTATCAATCACCATGGATCAAATAGCAGACAAAGCTGCTGAGGTTGTGGGAGCCCAACATTGATCCTTGAGCTCTTTGGCCAAAGCGTTCCTGTGGCTTTGGACTTCATTTTTACGAGCCCCGCAAGGTAGAGTCTGTGCACTAGTCAACACTTCGTGTGGCTCATAGATAAACAATACAGGGAAGGTAGAACAGGACGTAGACAGAATTAGACAATGGGTCACACAGCATACCTACAGGCACCAGACTTATTTGGTGGCTACCATCAGGAATAGAGACACAAGTTAGGTCAGCATTACAAAGGACAGTAATAATTTTAATTTGCATTCCATTCATAGTATTGTCTTTCACTGCTGCCTCACATGTTGTAGAGGAAAAAGGCTGGCTTAGACCAGGGTGATGGATATAGGCTCTGATCAACACTCCAAACCCTCCTAGTGAGGTCAGACTAGATTGTATGTTGTGAAAAGTCAGCACTGTGGGTTTAAAGAGTCTGCTATGGCTGCCGTCTTGCGCCCAGATAAAACCCGGATTATCAGTTTGCTACTTTCAAGCTCAAATCAATAGGAGGAAAGGCACTTGTTCTGCAGAAAGCTGCAGCCTGCAGATAGAGCCCTGACTCCATCTGATGCTTTTAATCCGTTCAAAAACCATCTTCAGTGCTCTACACACATCTTTCTAACCAGCAACCTACAGAGGTGACCCGGAGATAAAGAGATTGATGCAGACAGACGAAAGACACACACACACACACACACACACACACACACACACAGAAAGAGAGAGAGAACCTAAAAGTGTCTTCAGAGTGAGAACATGTAGGAGTTATCTTTCTTCATCCTTTCCGCTCAGCCTGCTAGAACAACCAACACCTTCCTAGGTGTTCTGGAAATAAAACTTACATTAAGAATCAGGAAGGTTGGGGAGGGAGAACTTTTCGGGATGTGTGCTGTTCATCTTGTACTGTTCTTGGGTAGACTTAACACTGATGGGGCATCAACCCATTCCTCATCCTTCTTTTCTTTTGTCTCATTCTTGTGACTGTGAGAGTTTCCCCAGGGAAAACTCCGGTGTGATTGTCTCAAGAGTTTTCTGAAACAACAGATTCTAGACCAGGGGTGCTCAATACGACGATCATGAGCTACTAGTTGATCGCAAATGTAGTGTGGGTAGATCACATGGCATTAAAAAAATAGAAGTATGCCTATCATCAATCCTGTCACTAATCAGATGCAATCTTAAGTGTCAAACACATGTGCAAACAACTGCGCTAAGTGCAGCAAAACTGACAAGCTAAGTTATTGCCAAGTTTTAGAGATTGTTCTTTTTTTCTCTTAAACGTAAGAAAGGCTATTACAATGAGTGGGGGAGCTGGACCAAGTAAGAAGACAAAAACGTATCACTTTCATAAGGAATGGGAGATCTTTATACTACAAGCCTACATTCAGCTGAAGTCCAGAGCACATGAATAATTCTGGAAGGAACTTACAAAGGGAAAGTGCCCAAACATGAGAACATGTGCTACCTCCTTGAATGCATTATTTGGCTCTACTTATTTATGTGAGTCAGCCTTTTCCCACATAAAGATCATGAAGTCAGTACCGTTCCACCATGATCATTTGGAAGTATGCTTGAGGCTGGCTGTCAGCAGCTACTGTCCGGACTATGCATCCCGGGCTCATTCCATTCAGTGCAAGTCATCAGAGTAAACTCAAGTAACGACAAAAAATGTACATAGTGAATGGTGTTGTGTTGTGTTGTGCAATATGGACTCATGCGGTTATGCAAGGTACATAAACATCATTGTACATATAAAGAATTTTCAGTGCGTTTATGAATAAATGTAATGAATAAATAAATAAAAATAAACATATATTTTGCATTTTTGTAGTTGGTAGATCATTTTATAAGTAGCTCGTGTGCTGAAAAGGTGTGAGCACCCCTGTCCTAGACCGCAGACCGTGCACAGGTCTACGCCTGTAAGTGACTCACAGCCTCAAGTCAAGCATCTCCACCTGAACGAGCCTGCTCCTCTTAAAGGAGACTAGATTAGGAGAGTGTTCTGTTTATATAGACAGGTGATGATACCCTTTGCCCGACATGCAGGAAGCAGCCATAGAAGGAGAGACCTCTGCCCAGATCCCATACAGAATTATGTGTATGAACGTCTTCAAGAAACGAGGCAGGGTGAGGGGCAGAGGTGGAGATTTAAACAGAGCCTGTGCAGAGCCCATGACTGCATCTGGGCCTGGGGACTATAATTCCAAGAACCTCTTGCTGCCCTCATGGAAATTCCTGAGAATCTCCTGTATTCCTTATCAAGCCTTTGAAAGCTTGATATGCATTCTGGGGGTGGAGAAATACTGAGTCTGGCCATGCTGGCTGGGTAGTTTCCTTTCTCCTAGACCCTTCAAAATGCAATTCAATTGTGATGCTAAAAGTATTAAAAAATGCTATTACCAAGTCTCTTGCATTTATAGTCTATCTATTAAATTGAAGGCAAATATGTTTAAATGAATATATAAATGAAATGCTACTTATACTGAGACTATTAAATGAGCTATGTCATACTGTAAATCTCTCACACATTAAAATGGAGAAATTAAAGCTCGTATGTCGATGGATGTGCTTCCCTCCTTGGCAATGATTGATGCAAAGCAGGGCAGCACATCCATGAATTACTGCCTTAATTCTGCAGCTTCATCTGTGCAAGATTTTAAAATAGATCAAAATGTACTTTTGTCCCACTCAATGCAGTAAGAATTTAATATTGTACTTCCTGTATGCACTAGAATATAAACACCACAGGACAGGGACTTTGTTATTAATTTTATTTACTTCGTTGTTAACTGATGTATAACTAGGGTCTAGAAGAGGGGTCAGACACATGGTCGGCACTCAAATATTTGCTTCATGAGCAAATAAAATGCAAGGGGATTCAAAAAGTTTGTGGGGAAATTCCATTATCTTTAACTCCATGAACTTTTGGAGGCACTGCTACCCACTATGGGAGATACATGTAGGTGACACAGTGACACAACTGTCCCTTAACAAGAGTATACAGAATGCAGTGAAATTATACAGTGGTTCCAAGAGTCGAAATAAACATTCCCAGGAAGCCTGGGAAAGAGTTACAGAAGAGAGAAATGGTAGCAGCGCCAGGCCCAACGCATTCCCTCGGATTATTCTTTGCTATGAGGAACAACCAATAACAGCGCCAAGCCACCAAAGAATGTTTCTCTCACTAATAAAAAATAAAGTTGTATCCTACTTACTTGTATTTCGAATTAAAGCCCAATTGTCTGCCTACCTTATATGAGTGCCGATACCTCATAAGGCTCATTAGTCAAGTATGCATCTGTTTGCACCACGTAGGGAGCCCACGTGGTGGTCAGTCAATCCTAATATGCCCCACAACTGTTTGCTACACAGACTACTTCCTGCATAGGTGTCTTAAAACGCTCATGGCCATTGAGTCAATGTTGACTCATAATGACCCCTACGACTTTTAACTGTTTACCGGAGTGGAAAGCCCAGTCTTTTTCCCGCAGAGCCGCGGGTGGTTTTGAACTGCAGACCATGTGGATCACAGCCCAATTCATATAAAAGAAGCACACCAGCCTGTTAACCTAAGGATTGTAAACATCAAAACCCAAACCTGAAGGGAGGAATGAATTAGAGTTTAAATAGTGAATCCCTGGTTCACAGATGGCTCTGGAGGGCAGTGCAAGTCCAAATCCATTGGCAGGGTCCCCACGGGGATTAAGTCTCCGGTGAATCCCCTCTGACACTAGTCGTATGATGTGAATAACCTTGTCATCAGACAGGGAGCATTGTGCAGATTATGGCACATGTAGTTAGATTAAAATGTAATACCTTATCATTTGATTTTTCTTTGGACCCATTTTAATGTTCTTCAGTTTTTAATATTTTCTGTTTCTCTTTGATTGAGGTTTTTCTGTGTTTTATCTAGTCATTGTTGTTGGTTTTGTTTGTTGCTTGCTCTGTATGATTGTGTTTTGTTTGATATGCTTTTCTGTATATGAAGCCCAGAATAAGCAGATCCATAGAGATAGTAACTGGTTAGGTGCATTTTCTTCTCATTCAGTGGGATTAATTGTGGTGACCACTGCACAAATAAAAAAGTACTTGTGGGGATGA
>NW_022104341.1:27031656-27034978 GCF_000313985.2 Echinops telfairi | reverse complement strand
TGCAGAGAAATGTGGTTGTAACCCCTCTGATCCTTCCAATTAGACCATGTCCTGTCCAACAGGTTTCAGAATCCACACTACTCTGTATTTTATTGGTAGCTTGGGATGCTCCAAAAATCATGTGTGTGGGCGTGTGAGGGGGAACTTAAAATTTGACTTTTAAGTCTTGGAACATGAATTTAAAGTTGCAGTTGGTAATATTCAACACAGCATCATTGAAGTTGCAAATGCTACACGCTCTAGAAGAACTCTTGGCACACACTAACTTTGAGCGTCTCCCTCCTGATCACGTCACTCAAAGTCATTCTGACTTATTTTAACTAAAACCTGCTCCTGGCAAAAGTGATTTTAAGGTTTGGTGTTGTTAATTTGTCAGTCCAGGAGGCTGCCTGATTCCTGTGGACTCGGGTGAAGAATATAAACTAAGATGCCGTAGCCAATTCTGTCCTATTTAATGAATACACTCTTAATTTTCCCAATGACTGGAAAAATGTTTGTAACAGGTATGCAGACTGGAGGATAGCTCAGGTACACTTCTTAGGGTTAAAGAAAAAGTAGGCACACTTCACTGGTACTGGCATTTAAGGTTTTTTTTTAAGGTGCAATTAATAGGTGCAATTAATAATCAGCTATTCCTTGGATGATGCAAAGGATTAAGCGCTGAACTAGTAACCTAAAGGTTGGTAGTTTGAACCCAATCAGAGGTGCCTTGAAAGAAAGGTGTGGGGTCTGTTTCTGCTTTGCGTGGTTGTCACAAGCAGGATGTTTGTTGTGTGTGTGGGAGGGGGGGCAGGGGTACCCCATCATGTTCCTGTTCAAAGGATTCTCCTTCTATTACCTTATTTGACATTTTTTACTTCCCCTCCCCCCCAGTTCCCGCCCAACCATTTTAAAAGTAATACACTATTTCCTGACGACGTGCAATTGTCTCCGAGTTCTAATTACGTTCATTCGAACAGAAAAAGAAGGGGGGCCAGGAGGAGGGAGGTTGAGAGCTGTCCCCTGAACACAGGAGCATCATGAGCAGTAAATTCGATGGCTCCCAATCCAAGGACCCCCCAGTGCTCAAGGAGAAGGGGACGGATTGTGCCTCCCAATTAGAGCTCTGGGAGTCCAAGGAAACCTCGCAGAAGGGCAAGTCGCTGTACCTACCGGCCGTGGCCAACCCCTTTGGGCAACATACACGCATCGGCGCCTGGCGCTGGGTCCGCATCGTGCTCTTGGGGGCCGTGTTGGTGCCCGTGCGGGTGTGCTGCTGCTTCATCCTCTTCCTCTTCCTCTGGCCCTTCGTCATCCTAGCCACCATTGGGCGTCCTGTCCAACCGGCCAGGCCCGCCTCGAACTGCAGGAGGCAACTGACCCAGCCAGCGCTCCGGTTGCTGTTACAGGCTGTGTTCCGCCTGCTGGGCTTCGTGGTCCGCGTGAGAGGGGCCAAGGCCACGCGGGCCGAGGCCCGCCTCTTCGTGGTGGCGCCGCACACCACCTTCTTCGACGTGATCGCCTGCGTCGCTGCGGGGCTGCCTTCGCTGGTCTTGGCGAACCGGAAACTGACCTTCCCCGGGCTCAGGAAGGTCATCCAGTCAACCGAGCCCATCCTCGTGAGGCGCAACGACCCCGCTTCCAGGAAGAACACCCGGAATGAAATCCTGAGGCGCGTGAGATCCGGAAGGCGCTGGCGGCAGATCATGATCTTCCCGGAAGGCGTGTGCACGAACGGCTCCTGCCTGGTCACCTTCAAGCTGGGGGCCTTCTTGCCCGGGGTGCCCGTGCAGCCGGTCCTGCTCAGGTACCCGAACACCTTGGACACGGTCACCTGGACCTGGAAGGGGTTTTCAGCATTCCAGATCGTGCTGTTGACGCTGAGTCAGGCCTTCACCCGGATGACCATTGAATTTATGCCTGTGTATACCCCGAGCGATGACGAAAAACAAGACCCCATCCTGTTTGCCAATACAGTTCGGATCAGCATGGCCAATGCCTTGGGCTTGCCGGTCACAGACCACACGTATGAAGACTGCAAACTGATGATCTCGGCAGGTCACCTGCGGCTACCCATGGAAGCCGGGCTGGTGGAATTTACGAAACTTAGTCAGACACTGAAGTTAGACTGGGATAGTATCCAGCAGCATTTGGATGACTATGCGGCCATTGCAGTCGCCTCCAAAGGAGGAAAGATAGGGATCGAAGAGTTTGCAACCTTCTTGAAACTTCCAGTTTCGATGCCGCTGAGAAAGCTTTTTGCTCTCTTTGACAGAAACCAGGATGGCAGCATAGACTTCCGAGAGTACGTGATTGGCCTGACTATCCTATGCAACCCTGACAACACGGAGAAGATTCTGCAGGTGTCCTTTATGCTTTTCGATCTCGATAAGGACGGCTTCATAAGCGAACAGGAGTTAACGACTATACTTCAGGCAGCGTTTGGAGTGCCGGACCTGGACGTTTCCAAACTCTTTCATGAAATAGCCGGTCCAGACAAAAAGCACATTTCTTTCAAAACCTTTAAGAAATTTGGCCTGAAGCATCCAGTGTATGCCAAGTTATTTAGTTCCTACCTAGATCTCCAGACAGCCCATAGCTATTCATTACCACAAGCAGTAGAAGTTTAATCACTATCTTCAAAGGTTACAGAAAGCCTGAAATTAAAAAGTTACCTTTCACATAGAAACCCTGCTTGAAATAAAAATTATTATTTGAAGAAAAATGCTTAAAAATGCGATAGTTTTTACTCTCCATATTATGAACACTTAGCTATGATATTTGATAGGCATTTTATTTTCTATTTTAATGTTATTTTATAGGGCTGCTAACCACAAGGTCAGCAGTTGGAAACCAGCAGCCCCTCCACAGGAGGAAGAGGAGACATTAGTCCTGTAAAGAGTCACTGTTTCGGAACCCCACAGGGGCCGTTCTATGCTGTCCTGCAGGAGCGCTTTGAATACAAAGCCGCTCAATGGCAGTGAGTTTGGTTTGGGTTTTGAAGGTGTTTTTTGTTTGTTTTTGAGATAACGTTGTTCTTTTTTTTCAATGTGGCCTAAAGGAAAAGGCAGAAGGGATCAGGTTGATAAGCTTTGTTCACACAGCAGGGTTCTAATGAAGGGCTTTTAGTGTGCTTTGTGCTCAAATAAGGCCAGACAAGTACGAAAGTTTCACCTCTCCCTCACTTTTGCAGAGGAAGCAGCTTATTAGGAACTCATCAACAGTAAGTACTTTAAATGACCTTTCATCTTTCCTCCAAACAAGGTTTACCGGATGAGTAGTTCTTTGCTCGTTCTCACAGTAGTCCTAGTTTCCTACTCCACGGATCAAATAAAAAGAAGCA
>NW_022104341.1:27008119-27031462 GCF_000313985.2 Echinops telfairi | reverse complement strand
GAAACAGGTTTAGAGAGTTCCATAGGCTAGACCAGCATTATACAGTAATAAACACCTTAAACTGGATTCAAACTCATGATTCTACAGTCTGTGCTGTTAATCATTACATTAAAGTAATGAACCCAGAAACCTTCTAGGTACGGATTTTGCAGAGTTCCTGTCTTTGTCAGTTCTGCCTGTTTAAGCTATCAGCACTGAAAGGCCATTGGACAGACTAGCAGCTGACCAATAGCCTAAAGCAAGAAAATCATCAGGCCTCCAACATTAGGCAGAGAGTGTACTTTTTCAAAAGAATAATATGTGTAAAACCTCTGTTATTAACATTATATGGTATGGTATATGAATAGATGGTTTGAACAATGGAATCAAATAGTCTAGAAATAGCTATAAGGAATACAAACATATGGCATGTGATAAAGGTAACCCAAGTAACTGGGAGGAAAGTTAAACATTTTAATAAGTGGTGCTGGGCCAACTGGATAGCCATTTGGGAAAAGAGAAAATTGGATCTTTTTCTGACACCGTATAACAAAGTAAATCCAAATGGGCCAGTTACCTAGATGGAACAAGTAAAACAGATTATTAGAAATAAGGTAGGTGGATTCATTTTTAATCTGAAAAGAGGAACAAGTTTTTCTTTGACTCAAAGTCCAAAACTTATAAGGAAAAGTCCATGAATAAATTTGGCAATAAAAAAATGCTTTCGCAAAGTAAAAACCCTAAAAGCAAAATCTTAAGATAATGAAAAAACATATTTGAAATTTTTATCAAGAACTAATATTCCTCCTAAAACTCTATCACACTATACTCAAATATAACAATAATTGTGAGGAGGGCAAAGGATCCGGCAGTGTTTCCTTCCATTGTACACAGGGTCACAATGAGTAGGGACCAACTCAACTGTATGTAACAACAAGCCTCCACACTGTAAGAAAATAAATGTCTGTTCTTCAAGGTCATATATGTAGACAGGCAAAGTGGACAAAACTTGTGAACAGATATTTATGGAAGAAATATTTGAACATTATGAAAGATGTTCAATTGCTTATAAGAGAATAAAAAACAAAAAGTGATATTGCTTTGCTTCTGTATTATTCACAAAATTTTTGAAGTTTAACAACATATTTAACTGCTGATACTGTGAATAAGTAGATTTTCCAATACATTGGGGGGGAATTTATACTATCTTGAAAAATTATATCTGCATTTATCCCAGAAAATCTACATCCAGGAATCTGTCCTCAAAGTACATGTGCAAAAATACAAAATTACTTATGCACAAGGTTTTTCATGTTGACATTATTTATAGTAGCAAATGTCTAAAAATAAATAATGTTTAGCAATTGTGTACATTCACACAAAAGAATAAAATGGGAGCTATAAAAATATCGGTTATTTGATATGGCATTGCCCTAAGATCTGTATCTATCACAAATATATGTATACATATATGTGTATATATGAATGATGGTTAGGGGTTATGTCAACTAGACACTCCTGGTAAGGGTAAGAGTGGGGGCCAACCTATCAATTGGGTAGGAGCTTGATGACACCTCCTTGGTGTATTAAGTCTTTTTGCGTAAGAGAGAGATTTGAGGAACTTTCTCTCTCTGCCCCTCTACTTTCTGCTTGCGAAGACTCTGCCTGCCTCTAGGGGGACCCCTTTGGGCTGCCCACTTTGATTGCTGCCTGTGCTCTGCCAGGTTTCCACCAACCTTGGAGCCATGTAACTCTGCACCCACCGATCTGTGATCTTTCTGCATGCCGCTTCAACTTTCTGTACCATCAGTCCGCAGCTTTTGAATACTTTACATATTCAAGTGTTTTTAATAGATGAAAAGCTATGCCTAAAAATCCTTACCAAACCTAGTTGTACTAGGGGTCTTCAAAATATTCATGAAAAAAATAGAATTAAAAGATGAGAATGAAGAGGGCTTAGGCTGACATCAGACTCAGGGGGTTGAATTGGACCGGTCTGGCATGCCTTCTTGATATAAAATTACTTCTTGCTGTAAAGTTCTTTCTTCTAACATATGAGACTGTCACTGAATTCGTTTCTCTAGACAACTTGGCCTAACACAATTGTTAAATGAGAAAATCAAGATGCAGAAATATGCTGCTTTATGTTTAAGAAGGGGGAGGTGGATGAACAGATATGAAATATGTGTACACATAGATATCTAAATAGTAGCCAAATTTATTTATTTTTATCATGACTTCTTGACTTTGAGTTACAGATAGGAAGATTTTCCCCATCCCCAGACAATAGAGGAAAACAACTTTTTCCCTAGTTAAATGTGGTTTCACTTTTTACCTTGAGCTAATTGACCCATTTAGAATGTTAATGCACTGGTCTACTGGAAGAAATTCTGGAAGAATGTGCCTAAAGCTAACAAAAATGATTACTTGTGGTGGAGTAAGGGAAGAGATAACAAGAACAGAAACAGGTAGCGAAGTAAGACTTCTTTTATAGCTTAAACTTCAGAAATATTTCACACATTCAAAAGTTTTTTTGTGTTTTTTTTTTAAGATAAAAAGCTATGCCAATTCCATGATGCTCACCTTCCCGACACAATCGCTGAAGACAAAGTGGGTGCATAAGCAAATGTGGTTAAGAAAGCTGATGGTGGCCGGCTATCAAGATACAGCGTCTGGAGTATGGAGTCTTAAAGGCTTGAAGGTAAGCAAGCAGCCATCTAGCTCAGAAGCAACAAAGCCCACATGGAAGAAGCATACAGCCTGCGTGATCATAAGGTGTCCAATGGATCAGTTATCAGGCATCATCAGAACAAAAAAATCATATCACTGTGTGCTCACCTCCCTGATACGATCGCTGAAGACAAATGGGTGCATAAGCAAACGTGGCGAAGAAAGCTGATGGTGCCCAGCTATCAAAAGATATAGCGTCTGGGGTCTTAAAGGCTTGAAGGTAAAAAAGCAGCCATCCAGCTCAGAAGCAACAAAGGCCACATGGAATAAGCACCCCAGTCTGTGCTATCGCGAGGTGTTGAAGGGATCAGGTACCAGGTATCATCAGAACAAAAAATCGTATCATTGTGAATGAGGGGGAGTGCAGAGTGGAGACCCAAAGCCCATCTGTAGGCAATTGGACATCCCCTTACAGAAGGGTTGCTGGGAGGACTCGAGCCAGTCAGGGTGCAATGCAGCAACGATGAAACATACAACTTTCCTTGAGTTCCTAAATGCTTCCTTCATCCACCCACCCCCACTATCATGATCCCAATTCTACCTTACAAATCTGGCTAGGCCAGAGGATATACACTGGTACAGATAGGAAGTGGAAACACAGGGAATCCAGGACAGATGATCCCTTCAGGACCAGTGGTGAGAGTGCCGATACCGGGAGGGTGGAGGAGGGATTGGGTGGAAAGGGGAACTGATTACAAGGATCTACATGTGACCTCCTCCCTGGGGAATGGACAACAGAAAAATGGGTGAAGGGAGACGTCGGACAGGGCAAGATATGACAAAATAATAATTTATAAATAATCAAGGGTTCATGAGGGAGGGGGGAGCGGGGAGGGGGGCGATAAGGAGCTGATGCCAGGGGCTTCAGTGGAGAGCAAATGTTTTGAGAATGATGAGGGCAATTAATGTACGAATATGCTTTACACCATTGATGTACGTATGGATTGTGATAAGAGTTGTCTGAGCCCCCAATAAAATGATTTTTTTTAAAAAAGCTATGCCTAAAAATCCATATCAAGCTCAGTTGTACTAAGGTGCCTTCAAAATATTCATGACAAAAATAGAATTAAAAGATAATGCGATTTTCCCATTGTACATGGGCCATTGTATATAAAACAAAACAAATAAGCCAGACTCCATCATTGAGTCAAGTTTGGCTCATGGTGACCTATCAGCCAGAGCAGAGTTGACGGGTGCGTTTCCGCATCTGTGACTCTTTACAGGAGTGCAAGGGCAGCAGCACAGCATCAAGGGCAATAGAGTGAATGCAAATAACTCAAGCACACAGTATTTCCCCCAATAGTTTTATTGGCATATAATTCACCTACCATACAACTCAATAGTTCAATCATGTCAAGAAGAGTTGTACAATCCTCACCACAATCAAGTTTTAGGAAGTTTTCTTTATTTTTGTACTCATCGTCCCCCCAAATCTCTCTTGCCATACCCCCAAGCAAGCACACAGTATATTGTGCACTTATTAAAATATATTTTATAAGCCACTATATATATATTATAAGCAAAGGAAGGTGCAAAAATTATAATTTGAATATACATAGTACAATTGTTAGTAATATTGGTATTTGAAAATTACTAAGTATTATAGAATCATACAAATAAGTAATCCTGTTAATGTTAGAAGCCAAGATTTTTTTTTCAATACAAGAAAAAATAGTCTGAAAAGGAAGGGAAAAAAATCTAAAAATCTTGTAACGTAAATTGAATTGGAAATATTAGTATGACTCAATGATTTATTTATTTTGTTATAAATATGTGTATTGTTTGGAAGCAATGAGCACACAGCACTGAGACTCAGGGTTCTAAATAACTTTGCTACACTCTAAGGAATTATCATTCTTTGGAGGACTAGCGGGGCACAAGTTATATATACAAGAAGAGCCTGAAGTATTTTGTGCCAGAAAACAAGGAACCCACCAAAGATTGAAGGGCTGTGTTCAGACACAGGAACCAACTTGGAGGAGGGCTCATTGGCCTGAAAAGACAACTTGAGCATCAAAAAGAATAACGAACACAATTGACTAAAATCCGAATTCATAAATATACTAAAGATAAAACAATTGGACACCATTGGAATTAACTGGAGAGAGCCACTCCTTACTCTGGGGGTAAAAACCCTGACAATTCAAATAAAATAATGAAGGATTTGTCTTGCCTTTGCAATGGGAACTGTGTTTCTAGAGAATCAAATACAGGGAAAATCTGTGAGAGCCAGAGATCTCAGGGGTCTCAAAAGGGCAGCCTGACCACTTTCCTGTCATTGCTCTACTAATGGAAATTATCCGAGTCTTCTGCCTTACACATGTGCCAGCTTTCCAGGTTTTATTCTATTTCTCATTGACTTGCGTCATTTTTAACAATTTTATTAACATATTCATATATCATGCAAATTAATCATTCAATCATACGTAAGAGTTGTACAATCGTCACCACAATCAATTTAAGAACATTTTCTTCTTCTTGAGTGCACCCATTGTTATTAGCCCCCACTTCCCCCCAGCCCCCCAAGGAACCATGAACCCAGTTACTGTCTCATTAGATTTATCTATCCTGGATTTCATGGGCTACTAACCACAATCAGCAGTTCAAAGCCCCCAGCCACTCCACACTTCACAGGGAACAGACAAGGCTTTCTACTCTCACTTAATTTTCTTTTGAATAAGCCTGTTTTTAAATGTTAGAGAAAAGTTAGAATCTTTTTTATTGTAAAGAGCTATTTTAGTCCTAATCTTAATAGCATGTTATTAACTTATTAACTTTATGAAATAAACTACCTTTTGGTTTAAAAAAAAAGAGAGAATCTCAGAACCAACAAAGGCATTTCTACCCAGTCCTCCAGGATCACGATGAGGTGCAGTAGGTTTGGATTTTATATACAGAAAAACACACCCAAAACAACAATAACAAAATAAAACAGAGGAAACCCTCACCCGAAAAGAAAGCAGAAAATACTAAAAACTAGAACTAAATTCACATGGGTCAAAAGGGAGACCAAATGATCAGGTGTTAAATTTTAACCTACCTGCATCTGCAAGAGTCCACTTTCCAACGCACGCTGCCTGCTAACAAGGTTTAGGCTAACTTTTTTGTATAAGAGCTCTCTGGCACGTAAAAGTGGAAGAAGCGATAGAATTATAAGATAATTTGAAATCCCTAGTTAATTGATTCAAGCATGAATCACCAACTGATAAGACTATCAGATTAAACACTGAATGATACATTTCAGCAAAAAAGAGAAGACAACAAAACTTTGTGTGTCACTTGATTAAATACAAAATAAATTACAATCCATGTAGGCAGAATTATGCACTCACCCAAGATGTTCATGTCCTAATCCAAAAATCTGTGAATATCTTAGGGAGAGGGAGAGGAGAAAGAGACAACCTTTCTCCTGAAATTGGCTCCTTCTAGCCTCCTAAACTGTGAGAGAATACATTTATTTGTTAAAGCCATCCACTTGTGTTATTTCTGTTATAACAGTACTAGACAACCAAGACACATGGCAAAGGGAATTTAAGGTTACAGACACAGTTAAAGTTGCCAATCAGCTGACCAAGGGGGCCTGGTAGCACAGCGATTAAGCTCTCAGCTGCTAACTGAAAGGTTCCATAAAGATTACAGTCTCAGAAACCCTGTGAGGCTATAGAATTCTGTTCCATAGTCACTGTGAGTCAGAATTGACTCAAAGGCAACTTGGAGGGTGGGGTGGGAGCGTTAATCAGCTGACCTTAAAATAGGGAGATGATTCCATGGGCTCAATGTAATGCCAAGGGTCCATCACAGAAAAAAAGAAGAAAAGAGGCAAAAGAGGTTAGAGGGATGTGATGTGAGGATTCACCACTTCTGACTTTGATGATGGAAGAAGGGTGTTATGAGGTCAGGGATGTAGGCAGCTTCTAGAAGCAAAGGAATCATTCCCGGCTAGAACTTCTGGAAGAATGCAGCTCTGCCCACACCTTCATTTTAGCTCAGTTAAAATCCACTTTGGACTTTTAAACTATAAACTTAAAAGATAACACATTTGTATTGTTGTATGTCGCTATATGTGTGGTGATTTTTTTTTTATCATAGCAATAGAAACCAACAGTTGGATATGAATTTAAGTAAGCCTTTTAGATAACTTGTATTTGTAGCAAATGCTTGGTAAAGTTGAGCATGGTAAGTGATGGTACGAACACATAAAAGTCAAATTTGACAATTAAAGATACCAGGAGACTGGGCTGCTGTCACAAAGTCAACCTTGTGAGAGAAAATGTGGGATGGGGACCTTGGATCGATTGGAAAAGACTTAGGAGACATAAGAGCCAAATGTAACCTACAGGTTTTTGAAAATGAATTCAAACCCACCAACTGTAGAAGGAAATGTTTAGAATAAGTGGGAAAGTTTTTATAACTGGCTACATTTTAAATAGAATTCTTGTTAAAGTTAGCATTGTGGTTATAGAAGATAACATCTAATATTTTTCAAGAGATGCATACTGAAGTCTGTAACAGTTTTAAAATGTTTTGGGCTGTATTTTGAAACCCTTAGGAGGAGGGAGGGAAAGAGAAAGTAAACAAGATGAAGACAATGGAAAAGAAAGAAAGAATCATCGAGACAGCCCGTCCCGTGTTTAATTCGAGGAGCTGCCCTCACCAGCCCAGCTGGCTGGTGTCTTCATTTCAGAAAGTCTGTCTTCTTAAAACCATTTCAGAAAGTCTGTCTTCTTAAAACCATTCCCAGCCAACTTTACTTTTTTTAATTGATCATTTTATTGGGGGCTCATACACCTCTTTTCAAAATCCATCCATCCATCCATTGTGTCAAGCACATTTGGACATTTGTTGCCACCATCATTCTTCAAAACATTGGCTTTCTACTTGAGCCCTTGGTAACAGCTCCTCATTCTCACCCTCCCTCCCTCCCAAACCCTTGATAATTGATAAATGATTATTTTTTCATGTCTTACACTGACCGATGTCTCCCTTCACCCACTTTTCTGTAGTCCATCCCCCAGGGAGGGGGTTATATATACATCGTTGTGATTGGTTCCCCCTTTCTCCCCCTACCGCCTGGTGTCGCTTCTCTCATTATTGGTCCTGAGGGGTTTATCTGTCCTGGATTCCCTGTGCTTCCAGCTCTTATCTGTACCAATGTACATGCTCTGGTCTAGTCAGATTTGTGAGGTAGAATTGGGATCATGATAACGGGGGTGGGAAGGAAGCATTAAAGAACTAGAGGAAAGTTGTGTTTCAATGGTGCTATACTGCACCCTGACTGGGTTGCCTTTTCCTTGTGACCCTTTTGTAAGGGGGGTGTCCAATTATCTACAGATGGGCTTTGGGTCTCCACTCCACACTCCCCCTCATTCACAATGATATGATTTTTTGTTCTTTGATGCCTGATGCTAACCTGATCCTATGGACACCTCGTGATCACACAGGCTGGTGTGCTTCTTCCATGTGGGCTTTGTTGCTTCTCAGCTAGATGGCCACTTATTTATCTTCAAGCCTTTAAGACCCCAGACATTGTATCTTTTGATAGCTGGGCACCATCAGCTTTCTTCACCACATTTGCTTATGCACCCGCTTTGCCTTCAGCGATCATGTCGGGAAGCTGAGCATCATGGAATGTCAGGTTAATAGAACAAAGTGTTCTTGCATTGAGGCAGTACTTGAGTAGAGGTCCAGTGTCCACCTGCTCCATTGATACTTAACATAAATATATGTACATAGATCGATTTTCCTTTTGTTATATATATTTACATATGTACACGCCTGTATTTAGACCTCTACAAATGTCTTTTGCCTCCTAGTTCTTTTCTCTATTTCCTTTTACTTTCCTCTTGTCCCTCTATCATGTTCAGCCTTCATTTGTGTTACAGTAATTCCTCTTGGTTACACTGCCCTTGAGCAAGCCCTACCAGGCATCCTATATCCTCCTTGCCATCTATTTTAGAGCATGTGTCCCTTGTCCCTGGGTTTGTTAACACCCACTTCCTTTCCCCTCCCGCCTCCCTCTGTCCCGTGTTTCCCTGGAACCACCAGTCCATCATTTTCTCCTCCGGATTGTTTATCCCATCTATCTTTTCTAGAGAGACATGCAGAGACAATAATAAGCACAAAAACAAGGCAGAGCAAAACAAAACAACAAAAGAAAACCAAAAAACACAAACAACAACAGAAAAAAAACCAATGACAAAAAAACAAAAAGAAAAGCCTATAAATAGTTCCAGGTCTGTTTGTTGACCTTTAGGAGCGTTTTCCAGGCGAGTCTGATGGGATGGCATGCCCTGTCCTCAAAGTCTATTTTTGGTACCCCGGGGACTTCGTTGCTTTGCTGCCCTTGCTGCTCTGTTGCATGCCCTTAGCATTTCACTCCAGTGTGGTGGGGTCAGATCGGGCACAATTATTGAATCTCACTAATGGGAGGTTTCACCATAGTTCTCTTCATTTCTTTCTATGTTAGAAATTTCTCAGATTAAAGCATTTTCTTATGAAGGAAAAGTCATGCATCTTAAAAACAAGCCCCTCTTCAACTCCCCCCAAATAAAACCAACACTTTATTTTCATAAAATTAGAAGTTGTTGCGTTCCAAGGCAATTTTGCCTAAATTCACTTTTCATGTATAAGGACCACAGTTAAGGACAAACTTAAAATGGTGGGTCTTAATCTCCCTTATTCATTGTCCACCTCTCCTAGGCATATGAGGCGATCAAGCATACCATGACTCGGGTCAGGTACCAAGACCTGGGTCAGGTACCCTTGTCCTCAAGGTGGCTCTATGCTTCTTAACACTTTAAAGAGGTCTTTTGCCGCTGATTTACACAATGTAATACACCTTTGATTTCTGGTTTGCTGCTTCCATAGGTGTGGATCGTAGATGCAAGTCAAACCAAACAGTCAACAACTTCTTGTACCACGATGTTGCTCTTTGGTCCAGGTGTGAGGCGTTTTAAAAATCATTATTTTATTTAATGTTCCGCATAGTCTATTCTGAAGGCTGAAGTCCTTGAATTTCACCCAAGTGCTTCAAGTCATCCCTGCTTTCAGCAAGCAAAGTTGTATCATCTGCACATCACAAATGTCAACGGACCTTCCTCCGGTTCTGATGCCATATTCTTCTTCACTGAGCCCAACGTCTCGCCTCAGATCATTGCTCGGCATCAGTGTGGATGCACATGGTGAAAAGGATGCAGCACCGATGCACAACAATCCTGACTTGAAGCCATATATTATCCTGTCAATCTATTAGGGCAATTGCTTCTTGGTCTCTGTACAGGTTCCGTGTTAGCACAACGAAGTGCTCTGTAATTCCCGTTCTTTGCAATGATTTTAGTCACAGTTGGTTAAGATCCACATTGTCAAATACCTTTGCATAATCATTAAAATATAGGTAAACATCTTTCTGATGTTCTCTGCTCTCAACCAAGATCCACATCCGATATTAGCAACGATCTTCTTTGTTTGACGTCTCTTCTGAATCTGACTTGAGTTTCCAGCAGTTGCCTATCTACATACTATTGTTACTTTAAGTTATCTTCAAGAAACTTCTACTGACATATAATATTAATGCTGTCGTTCAATGAGTTCTGCATTCTGTTGGATCACTTTTCTTTGGAATGGTCACAGATAGGGAAAAAAAAACGTTTCCTTAAATTGGGCTGTGTACCTGAACTCTGTGACAATAGAATGTAAGACCAGTCAAACCTCTATAAATATGCCACTAAAAAATTCCCATAATTTTAAATTAGTTAATTAGACTCAAAACATTTAATAAGCAAGAATATAAAGATGTTATACAACAATCCCCTAAATGCCATAATATAAATTAGCAAAACATAAATACACAATTCCTAAACTGGCCATGAAATATTCCAATTATAGCTGAACATAAGGGTACCCAGGGTATGTAAAGCCCCAGAGTCCACCCGTGTTTAGAGAAGACAGGCAAAGGTCTCGGAGTCCTCCTGGCACACTGTTCCCCACAGCGGACCTGGAACTGCACTCTGGGACCGCTCCTGAGTTTGAGGGCTTGTCAACACTCCTCCCCGAGGCTACTCATTAAGGGGAAAAGTCTGAAATCTAAAGATTTGGAATCTAATATTCAGACGAACATTGTAATCATTAATTCTCATTCTCCAATGCGACATAAATGTCTTGAGGTTGACCGTCCTCAAATCGCCATGACTACCTTGCAATAAATTAAGCACGTTGATGCATGCCGTGCTTAGGCACTTCCTCATTTATTCTTAAGATTAATTCCTCCAGGAGAGAGGGTATTTTTTCTTTAATCATGCCACATAGGATTTGTTTTGCTTGTGTGGTGTGGTTTCAAGAGAATTAAATGACAAAAGCCACAAATCATTCCAAGCCCAGAGAGTAGCCGAATTGTTCCTTTACCAGCAGAGAAAGGCATGGGAGAAATCTGGCAGGGCCTTGAAGGGAACTAGTCTGGTGTCAGACTGCCTGCGGTCAAAGTTCAGACTGCTGTTTAATGACTGGAGTACCTCGGTGCCACCAATGGTTAAATCATCAACTACTAGCCGAAAGGTTGTCGGTTCAAATCCATCAGGAAGCTTCTCAGGAAATAAACCTGGTGATCTGCTTCTGAAAGGTCAAAATCTTTTTTAATAGGGCCCTTAGCATCCCCTCTGCAACTTGAGGATCATCGCAGTATTTAAAGAGTTAGGTTGTTGCTGTCAGTGCCTTGCAGTCAGTTCTGACTCAATGACCCTATGCACAACAGAACAAACCACCACCTGGTCCCCCACCTTCCTTACAACTGTTCTTAAGTTTGAGCCCCTTGTTGCAGCCACTGTGTCAGTCCGTCTTGATGAGGGCCTTCCTCTTTCTCACGGCCCCTCTAGTTACCAAGCAGGATGTCCTTCTTCAAGGTCTGGTCCCTCCTGACAAGTATGTGAGATGAAGTCTTGCCATCCTTCCCTACAAGGAGCGTTCTGACTATACTTCATCCAAGACACATTTGCTAGTCCCAGGAGTACTGGTGGTGTAGTGTAGTGGGTTACATGCTGGGTTGCTAACAGCAAGGTCAGCAGTTCGGAACGACCAACCACTCTGTAGAGAAAGACAAGACTTGGTGCTCCCATAAAGTTTTATCGTCTTGGAAACACAAAGGGGCATTTCAACTCTATCCTATAGGGTCACCACGAGTCAGAACTGACTTGAAGGCAGTTAGTTCCTTACTTTGGTTTTTGTTTTCGCCAGTCCGTGGTGCTTTCAAGATTCTTCACCAGTGTGATTCAAATGCACGATCCTTATTCACCCTGCCTTACTCGACGTTTAACTTTCATATGCATCGGAGGTAACTGAAAATGCTATGACTCGGTCAGGCATACCTTGGTCCTTAAGTCCCATGCTTGCTTTTGAACACTTTAAAGAGGTCTTGTGCAGCAGATTTACCCACTGCGATGTGTCCTTTGATCTCTTGACTGCTGCTTCCCTGAACATTGGCTGTGGATTCAAGCAAGATGAGCTCACGACAGCGTCAATCTTTTCTCCATTTATCATGATGCTATCCAATGATTCACTTATGAGGATTTTGGTCCTTATATTTAGTTGAAATCCATACTGAAAAACTGCAATCCTTGACCTTTATCAGCAAATGCTTCAAGTCCTCATTTTGAGCACGCAAGGTTCTGTCATCTGCATATCACAGGTTGTTAATAAACCTTCCTCCAATCCTGATGCCACATTCTTCTTTATATAATCCAATTTCTCTGATAATTTGCTCAGCATACAGATTGAATAAGTATGATGAGGGGTAGAATCCTGATGCACACCTTTTCTGATTTGAAACCATGCAGGATTCCCTTGTTCTGTTCACACACTGCCTCCCAATTCATGTTCACGTTCAGAATGAGCACCATGGGTGTTCTAGAATTCCTGTTCTTCTCAAGGTTATCCATGGTGTAATTATGGTCCACACAGCTGAATGTTCAGTTTAGGAAACACAAGTAATCATCTTTCAGCCAAGATCCATCTGACTTCAGCAATGATATCCCTTGTTCCATGTCCTTTTCTGGATCTGGCCTGAACTTCTGGCAGCTCCCTGTCAATGTACTGCTGAAACCGTTACTGGATGGTCCTCAGTGAAATTTCATTCTCAGGGAATATCAGTGATATTGCTCTATAATTTGAGCATTCTGTTGGGTCACATTTCTCTGGAATAGAAATAAATATTAATCTCTCCCAGTCAGTTGGCTAAGTAGCTGTCTTCCAAATTTCTTGGCATAGGTGAGTGAGTGCTTCCAGTCTCCATCAGCATGCTGAAAGAGTTCAATTAGTATTCCATCAGCTTCTGGAGTCTTGTTTTTGGCTAATGCATTTAGTGCAGTTTGAACGTTTCCCTTCAGCACCCTTGGTGTTTACTCATATACGACCTCCTGAAATGGCTCAATGTCAACCAGTTCTTTTTGATACGGTGCCTCTGTGTAATCTTTCCATCTGCTTTTGATGCTTCCCGCCGTCATTGAATATTTTTCCCATAGAATCTTTCAATATTACAACTGGAGGTTTGAATTTTTCTTTAGTGCTTTCCGTTTAAAATACACCGACCATGTGCTTCCTTTTTGGTTTTCTAACTCTAGGTCTTTGCATATTTCATTATGATATTTTAGTTTGTCTACTCAAGATGCCTTTTGAAATTTTCTGTTCAGCTTAAAAATGATTTTATTGGCACTTACTTTACATATATGTGGGAAACAGAACCAGGAAGAGAGTGTAGGCAGACAAATTCTCTACCATTATACATTAAGGAGTCTAGGGGCTAGGGGTCCCCACAGAGGGAGACCTTCATATTTGTAGGTTGGAGACATGTTTCAGTCACATTCTCCTAAATGAAAGTTATTCCCCATGATTCCCCAACATAATAATGCCAATCTTAAGGTGCTTACAAGCACGTGGTTGCTACTATATATGCCTGAAGGCTAACAGCTTGAAGGCCACTTGCCTGAAGGTTGCCAAGGAGAGCAATCAGACCCTAGGACCCACTCCCTTCTGATAAGGATCATAGAGGTTCCCCTGGAAAAGAGCTCAGGGGCTTCCAAGGTCAAGCCAGCTCAGAGAGACCAAGGTTAGGAAGCCATCATAGTTCTATAACAAGAGCCCGCCCATCCAGTTACCTATGTGCCTTCCTGTCACATTTTGCCTCCAGTGCCTCCCCTTCCTATTGTGTGGATGCCCCTAGCTCATCCCCCTCATGTTATGTGTGTGCCTCTAATACAAACCCTTCCAATTACATCTGTGTAAATCTTGGCTTGCATGCTTGTGAGAGAATACATTACTGCTCTTTAATTTATCCTTCAACTACACAACTGCTCCTTGGACCCCTTAGGCTGTGGGTAGGTCGGCCCTCCATGCATATAATTCAGTAGTTCAATCATATTGAGAAGAGTGTGCAATCATCACAACCAACTGTGGAGCATTTCTTCTTTCTTAGACTCATTATTATTATTAGCTCCTCATTTCCCTCCACCCTCTTCCGCCACGCCCCAAGGTAATTGTGGAATTTAGTTACTTTCTCTACAAATTTACTTATCCTGGATTTCATATACAGAAAAACAGTCAAAACGAAAACAAGGAACAAACAAAAAAAACCAACAATGACAAAATAAAGAAAAAAACACCTCAATCAAAAGTAAATCAGAGAATATTAAAAACTGCAACAACTTTAAAGTCTAAACAGAGATTAAATGATAAGGTGTTGCATTTTAACCTAGCCACATCTCCATAATTGACTTTACAATGCTTTCTGTCTGAAAGCAAGGCTATTCTGACTATGGTTAGAGGGTATTCACAGGAGGCTTAATCCTCATGAGGACCCTGAAAATGGACTTGGGGTTTCCAAGGCCTTCGGTAAACTGTGTGTTCAGAAGTTAAGGTCTGCTCCTCTTTTTGCGTCATCATTTGCCTTAGCTACTTCACAAGTTTGAGTCTCTTCTGACATCCACTTTGATCTTTTCTTTCTTTCTTGTCATTTTAATGCCCTTTTGTTTTCTTCATGAATGATGGTCTGGATGCCCTCCACAGCTCATCAAGTCTCTGTCATCAGCATTTAATGCATCAAATCTGCTCTTGAGAAAAAAAAAATGACGAGATTGAGTTAATTAGCGAAGGGCCAATCACATGGTAAGCACTCAGTAACTGTTGCTGTTGGGTTGCATTAGTCTATTTTCAACTCAGTAGCCCCATGTGACAGCGTAAAACTGACCCTAGGCTGTAACCTTTCTGGCGCAGATCAATCAGTCTTTCTCTCATAGAGCTGTGGGCTGGGGTGGAGCGACAACTTTTCTTCTAGCAGCAAAGTATATAACAGTTTCACCACCAGGGATCCTTATCAATAAATATTTGCTTTTCACCAGCCGGTGCGATCATGAGGTGTCGAACGGATCAGGTATCAGGCATCAAAGAACAAAAAAATCATATCATTGTGAATGAGGGGGAGTGCAGAGTGTGGACCCAAAGCCCATCTCTAGACAACTGGACATCCCCTTACAGAAGGGTTTCGGGGAGGAGCCGAGCCAGTCAGGGTGCAGGGTAGCAACGATGAAACATACAACTTTCCTCTAGTTCTTAAATGCTTCCTCCCTCCCACTATCACGATCCCAATCCTACGTTACAAATCTGGCTAGACCAGAGGATGTACACTGGTACAGATAGGAACTGGAAACACAGGGAATCCAGGGTGGATGATCCCTTCAGGACCAGTGGTGAGAGTGGTAATACTGGGAGGGTGGATAGAGGATGGGGTGGAAACAAGGATCTACATATAACTCCCTCCCTGGGGGACGGACAACAGAAAGTAGGTGTAGGGAGATGTCGGACAGTGTATGACATGACAGCATAATAATAATTTATGAATTATCAGGGGTTCATGAGGGAGGGAGGCAGGGCGGGAGGGGAAAAATGAACTGATACCAAGGGCTGAAGTAGAAAGCAAATGTTTTGAGAATGATGATGGCAACAAATGTACAAATGTGCTTGACACAGTGGATGTATGTATGGATTGTGATGAGTTGTACACACTCCCAATAAAATGATAAAAAAAAACCCTCAATGGATCAAACAAGCAGCCATTGAAGTGAGGCATCAACTAAACACACATGGAAGAAGCACACCAACACACATGATTCAAGGGTTGTAAATAATATCTGAATCTGAAGGAGGGAACGGTATCACAGCTTAACTTGTGAAATTCTGGACTGCAGAAGGCTCTAGATGACAGTGGATTTGCAGGATCCACCCCCCAGGGACTAAGCCTCTGGTGATCTTCCTCTGGCCATAATTGAAGGGTGAGAACAGACTGGTATCAGACGGAGAGTTTTGTCAAGATGATTATAGTAGATTCAAATGATAAGCATGACTTTAAATGGTTAAATCTTATCATTTGATCTCCCATTTGACACACTTTGTGCTGGTTTTTAATATTTTGGTTTTTTTCCAAACAGGTTTATCTCTGTTGTGTTTTATTATTGTTGGTAGCCTTTCTGAATCTGCATTATGTATTTTCTTTTCTTTTTTTCGGTATATGAACCCCAGAACTGGTGAATCTATAGAGACAATAACTAGACTAAGGGCTCTGGGGGGGCGATGGGTAGGGTGGGGGTAATAGGGGGCTAATATCAAGAAGTACAAGAAGGAAGAAAATAAATGTTTTGAAACTGATTGTGGTAGGGATTGTACAACACTTCTGGATATGACTGAACTATTAGCTAGAATGATGTCTGGATTATGTCCTAATAAAAGGGTTTGGAAAAAACAAAAACCCGAACAACTCAATGGAGCACAGTTCTGCTCGGACACACAAGGGAGAGCCAGGAGGGAGAATCCACCACAACTGGTATGCCTCTTTGATATTTGAAAGAGGTGTTATTTAAAGAAACAGCTACCTCTCGGTCTTATCTTTTCTAAGAAAAATTTATTATTCTCTCCCTTAAGCATACGGTAATTTGCAAATGAAATATAATTCAGCTTTCTTCTTTTGGCAGAGGCAATCAGATAATAAATACTCAAAGGCTTCTAAATGATGTCCTTTCCAGCAATTTTTCTCAGGCCAAAGTATTTCAAGTTTCATAGCTCGCCATTTCCCTGCTCAATCAATGGTTCTGTTGCTTGCATGTGACCTCCTGTCCCCTTGTCATAAAATCGATGCCTTTCCAGTCTACAGAAAGCACTGGCAGGTAATCTTAGGGCTTTGCTCAGCTACAGTTCAGGAGTCGTTGGGTGCCCTCGGGTGAGTTCTGATATGTAGTGGCCCTGCACACAACATGGAAACTCTGCTCAGTCCCGGGCCATCGCCTCGTCCCATGGTTCCTGCATTTGAGTTCCGTGTCGCAGCCAGCGTGTCCATCTGCCTCATCCAGGGTCTTCCTCTCTTTTATCATGCATGCTGTCCTTTTCCAGTAACTGGCTCTTCCTTGTAGGGAGCATTCAGGTGGTCTTCTTTCATGACCCATTTTGCTTGTTTCCCTGCCTTCCATGGTATATACTATATACTGTATTCAACACATGTCCTCAGACACAGGCACCGGTCTCTATTTGGCCTTCCTTCATCATTGTGTACTTTTCACATGTTTGTGAAGTGACTGAAAATGCCCTGGCTCGGGTCAGGCACACCTTAGCCCTCAAAGAGACATCTTAGCTCTTTAACACTTTCGAGAAACCTGTGCAGCAAAATTGCTCACTGCAAACAAAACTTTTGATTTCTTGGCTGCTGGTTCCATAGGCTTTGACTGTGGATTCAAGGAAAATGAAATCTTTGGCAAGATTAATATCTTTTTCCATTTATCCTGATTCTGCTTACTGGTTGTAAGAATTTTGTTTTCTTTCCATGGAGGTTTAGGTGATCATTGATCTTCATCAGTAAGTACTTCGAGTCTTCTTGGCTTTCAGCAAGCCAAGTTGCGTCATCTGCAAATCAGAGTTTGATTTGCTCCTCAGACAAATGTGACAGGGTACATCCAGGAAAGGGTAAGTGCTTTTCCTGCTTGTAAACCATGCTTCCTCCCCTTCTTCTGTCCACATGACTGTCTGCTTGTCCATGCACAGGGTCCACATGAGCTCAGTGATATTCTGATAGTCCCATTCTTTGCAATGTTATCCCTTAGGTCTTTATGGCCCATGCAGTTGAAAATATTTACATAGTTCATGAAACACAGGAAAACATATTTCTGGTATTCTCTGCTGTCAGCCAAGATCCATCTGATGCCAGCAGTGATATCTCTTGTTTCATATCCTCTTTTGAACGTGGCTAGCATTCTGGCAGCTTCCTGTTGATGCACTGCTGCAACTGTTTTTGAAATATCTTCATAAAATTCTATGTGTGTAGTATCAATGAGCAGTTTGATCCCCGAACAGAATGAAGATTGGGTGCAGTCTCCTAGACGGCATCTACAAGCAGGCTTCAAAAAGTTCATAGAAAAGTAGAATTAAAGGTAATGCAGACAGGTGGGATGCTTAAGACTATGGCCCTGCCGATCTGGAATTGAACTCACCTATTTAAGATAAGAAAGGCAGCACTTAACCCCACCTAATTTACAATTTAAAAATCATTAAAAGTGTGTGTGAGGGGGTGGGGTGGGGCAGAATTTACCCATGGACAAAGTTCAGAAGGCTGGGAAAGAAGGAATGGAGGGAGTGGGATAAGAAATTATGTATTCAATCAGAATGTGTGTGGATTTTTGAATGTAAAACTTTGATCGTCTCATTGTAAATGTAAAACCTTTACCTAATTCGCAAAAAAAGATTACACAAATTAAAAGACAATGGAATTTTCCCATGAACTTTAAAAACCACCTTTTATAAGAAACTCTCATGCTTATTCTGACTTTGATTTTAGGGAGCCCCATTGTCTTTCCTTAAACACACCTGTAGCAGGTTAAAGAAATGGAATCACACTATCTTAAGGTAGTAGATTTTGAAGTCATCGGACTTTGGTTCCAAGCTCTTGCTTTTGAGGGTGTTCAATAATTGGCGACTGAAGACGATCAAATATTTGCTATTTTCAGACACCCTGCTTTTTTTAATAGCATGTCTTAGTCCTGCACACAGTTTTGCCTTAGCAAATGAGTGTGATTGAGACTTTTGCTTTGTGTCCAACCCTCATTATTTTTAGTATATGTGTCGCTGAAGCAAGCACTGTCCTCATTGTTTTTGTAAACAATATTTCATTGCTTAAATTTTCAATCTCTACAAGAATCCACGTGTTGTAGTTTAAAAAGCTTTCCGTTATATGTATGTTTTCCTTTTCTCAATAGCATTTTAAATTCTGTACAATTGGCTAAATTAAGGATATTATTATTAGAATTACCAAGTGTTTCATGGGAATTACTTATTTTTCAAGAAACTGATAATGCTATCTTTCCAGTAGATCAGGGACATAGTTTTATATATATAAATCATACCCATATAAATAGATTTTGAGGTCACACTTAATCATAAGCCCTGATCAATGCTCATCCTCATGAAAGGATGACTGAAAATACAGGTGCTATGGCAAAGTGTAGTAAAAAAATCAGGTGGTGCCCAACTATTAGAAAGAATAGCACCTGGGGTCTTAAAGCCTTGTTTTGAAACAAGCAGCCATCTAAGTGAGGCATCAGCTAAGTTCACATCGAAGAAGCACATCACACTGTATGATCCAAGGATTGTAAATAATAAAATCCAAGACTGGAGGAGGGAACTGTATTAGCGTTTGAATTGTGAGCATCTGGGTTGCAAAAGGCTATGGTTGACCGAGAAAGCACAAAATCCATTTACAAGGTGCCCACACAGACCAAGCTTCCACTGGAGTCCCGTGCATCACGGACCAGGGATGTGAATAGTCTTGCGATCAAACACAGTGCATTGGGAAACAGATTAATGCTGATGTAATTAGGTTAAAATGTACCATTTTCCCCCTTTTGACTAATTTTTTTTTTTGATTTTTTTTTCCTTTTGACTAATTTTTAACTTGTTTTAGTTCTTATTACTTTCTGCTATCTTTTGTATTGAGGTTTTTAGTTGTATTTTTTTCAAACCATTTTACTGGGAGTTGATACAGATATTGTACAATTGTTATCACAATCAGTTTCAAAACACTTTCTTTCCTAAACTCCTCGCCATCAGCTCCCTTTTCCCCTCCCCCTACCACCACTGTACATCTCCCATCACCACCCCTCTAGGTTCATCAATCCTGGGCTTCACACACTGAAGAACAGAACAACATGTAACACAACTTCAAGAGGGTGACCCCCAACAACACAGCACATCTGAGAGAGACCCCAATATGAACAAACCAAAACATACAGAGAATGTTGGAAACCAGCTCAGGCCTAACATGTATTAGAGGAGGAACCAATTGACAAGGTTTTAACTGTTCAAGTCAGGTTTATCATTTTGATCTTCTATAGTCATCTCTCCAATGCACTTTGTTTAGTAACCACTTCCCCCCACCCCTCTATTATGGATAGAGGGAGATCCCTAGAGCCTCATTTTCTATGTAGTTCCCACAAATGTGCCTTGGGCTCCCACTGTCATCCTTGGTCTTCTGAAAAGCAGATTCTCACAATTTAGGTTCTGATAACATTCCCTCCTTCAACTTCGGATTATATGATTTACGTGGATTGAGGTTTTAAATATATTTTATTGTTATTGTTTTATTTTTGAATGACTTTCTTTGCATGAAACCCATAATAGGTAAATCTATAGAGACAGAACTTGATTAATAGTTTCTTAGGGTTAAGACAGCAGAGACTGGGGAAAATGGGGAGCTAATAATAATGGATACAAGAATGGAGGAAATGTTCTAAAATTTGATTGTGGTGATGAATGCACAACTCTCTTTAATATATTTAACCAATTGAATTGTATGGTACATGAACTATATATTAATAAGACTGTTAAATAAATAATAAAATGAATGATTACCATATCTTGGGGGACACTAAGGTCAATTGGCAGAACACAGTCCACAAAGATAATGTTACACATCCTACTTTGATGAGTAGTGACTGTGCTTTTAAAAGCTTAAGAGCTGTCAATGAAGTTAAAACTATTGGTCCTGTGGGTGAAAAGTTAGTCTGCTGTTAATCAAAGTACTAGAAATATAACATAATTAAAGATTTTGTTTGTATAAGCCCTCTTCCTTGCAGGGAAATTCCTTCTATTAACATAAGAAGCCAGGTTATGTAAGGATCATTCAGATCCTTACGCTTCTTAGGCTGGCTTTTCCACTTTGGTCTGGAAAAGCCAGACTAAAAAACATCAGCCCAGTTTAGATAAACAAGGATGCAGGAAGCTTCAGGGGATGGTGGTCTAATGGTCCCTAGAGAAATGTAGGTCTAGATAGTTTCCTAATTATCATTGAAAAACCTGCCTTCTTAGAGTATCATCTGTATCCTGTGAATATTGTGAAAATCTGCTAATCTTTTCCTGTGACATTGAAAATACCTGTTAATCTCTCCCTGTAATCACTGTGGGAAAAACCAAAACACCTGTTTCTTGTTACCTAGTTTAAGGCATATTAACTTGCTGGCTTGGGACTGAACTCTGAAACAGCTCAGAGGAGAAAAGAAACTTGGCTGTTTTCCTTCTATCAGTGCTTCCTGGCAAAGAAAACAAATCTCTAACTGCTATCCAGTGGGCGCTGACTCACAGTGAGCTAACTGCCTGTGAGTTTACAGCCATAACTGGTAACTGTTTACAGGAGTAGAAAGCTCCATCTTTCTCCTGAGGAATTGCTAATGGTTTCTAGTTGCCAACCTTGTGGATCGATGGAAGCCCAACGTATAAGGGCTCCATAAGCACTTGCAGGAATAAACTAATAACCTCTCAAACCAACCTGGTCTCTGTTTTTGGCAAACATAGTAACATGTATCCCAGACCCCTTGCAGTTGGACAACATTCTCTTTCTGTCTAGGTCCTAGACGTCCTTAGACTCTGAGAAGAGTGATGAAAAATCAGACACATGGAAACAATTAGCCCAAGGGACTAAGAGATCACGCAAACATCAGTCTCCACGTCCTTGAGACCGGAAGAAATAGATGGCGCACAGCTATCACAACTAACTGCTATGAAAGGGATCACATAGGAAGTCCTGAAGAGAGTCGGAATAAAATAGTGGAACGAAACTCAAAATCATAAAATAAACCAGTCTTAAGGGTCCGAAAGACACGGGTGGAACTTTTATGATTATGATCCTTAGTCAATCCTCAGGTCTAAAACGGAACTTACGCTCATGGGTCATTTTTAATCAAACAATGGATACGTCTTATAAGGGTAGCAATATTAAGTAGGTGTGCACACTTAGAATAATCAGCCATTTAAAATCAAAAGGGCAGCATTTACGCAAAGGCAAAGTTCAGAAGGGTTCTGAAAGGAGGAGGAGGAACCTAAAACACCGGGAAGAAGTGGGACAAGCGATGATACATTGAGGGGAATGCAGTAAGATGAAACGAAATGTGTACTGATGATTGAATGTAATGATAAATGATCTTTAAACCATCACCCACTTCACAATACGTTTAAAAAAATAAAGTGATTGTTAGCATGAATAGATAACAAGGAAGCGTAAAAGCAAACAGAAGAAGGCGCGGTTGTAGAAGCCGAGGGGACCATTAAAGTTTAGAGCAACAGGAGAGAAAAGAGGCGGGGTGCCCGCAAGCAGAGATCAACAGAGTTAGTACGCATGCGTACTAGGTCACGTGAGGCGAACTCTAAGGGAGCGTCTACCAATTCCCACTCTAAGGGACCATCTACAAACAGAAGCGACTACCTTTTCCCGAGGGCGTGGATTCGGGTAGGAGCGGCGGGCTCGGTAGGAAACGCCCCCTTCTCGCTACTGGGCCGGCAAAGTGGGGCCGGTCCTGGGCCGCTGGCCCCTGCCGCACCGCGTGGAAGATGGCCCGCTGTGGGGAGGGCGGCGAGCCCCCCGGGGTGTTTCTGGGGTCCTCTGGAGTTTGCAATAAGGGGTTGCAGAGGAAGGGGTCCGGTGAGCGGCGCCGGCTGAAAGCGACGGTGTCGGAGCAGCTCAGCCAAGATGTGCTCAGGTAGGAGGAGGCGGGAACAATGGCTGCTTCTGCTCGTAAACCGCCCACCTCCCGCCCCCAGCGCTGACTCCCTTCCCGGCCCACCCAGTGCGGGCCGCCCGGGCCGCTCGCCCGGCTCCCGGCTCTTCTGGAAGTCAGTTCGCTCAGTGCCTGGCCCCTCGGAGAGCACGAACCAGAGGCTCCAGAGGCCAACAAGCCTGCAAGTGTCACGCTTACCCGGACAGGCTTCACCTGCTCGAAAGACGTGTTCAGAGGGGATCCCTGTTTCGTGGGTCCTGAAACCTACATGGATTTGCTTAGGCTTCCAATGGTGAATTTTTAAAAAATCAGGTATAAAAGTGAATATTTGTTTAGAAAGAAAAGTAGGGCAAATGTCTGGGGCCTTGGAGGTCTCTTTCTTGTGAGAGACGAACAATTTTACGGGAAGTGCTTATGCAGAAAAGCATTGCAACCTGGCTTCCCTCTCCCTTTGACCCCTGCCAACCCTGCCAGGAGGATCAAGCAAGTGGCCCTAACTGAAGACCCTAACTGTTGTCAGCCTAGTGGATGCGGCTTTATCTGTTTACCAAAAATAAAAAATTAAAAAAAA
>NW_022104341.1:27006149-27007297 GCF_000313985.2 Echinops telfairi | reverse complement strand
GGGGGGACCAAGGATACTGCTCTGTCTCCACCAATATGGGATAGATATAAAAGACGACAAAGATAAGGTGGAATTTTCCCAGCGTACAAACGAGCCAAGCACTGCCTGTCCTCACAGCAGTTATTGTTACGGACGAGCCCATTGTTGCAACCACTGTCAATCCATCTAGTCAAAGATCTTCCTCTTTCTCAATGACCCACTACTTTACCAAGCATGATGCCCCTTTCAGGACTAGTCTCTCCTGATAACATGGCCAAAGTGCATGAGACAAAGTCTTGCCATCCTTGCTTCTAAGGAGCTCTCTGGCTGTACTTTTTCTAAGATAAATTTGTTTGTTCTCTTGGTAGTTCATGATACTGTCCATGTTCTTAACTAGCATCATAATTCAAATAAACCAAATTCTTTGGTCTTCATTCTCATTGCCCAACTTTTACAAGTCTATGAGAAGATTGAAAATATCCTGACTATGTCAGCCACACCTTAGTCCTCAAAGTGACAGCCTTCCTCTCTAACAACTTAAAGAGGTCTTGTGCAGCAAATTTGCCCAACACAAACCTCATTTCACTTCTTGACTGCTGGGTCAAAGAGGCAGCAGTCAAGAAATCAAATCACGTACCCAGGACTTGTTATAAGTGAAGGAGACCTGGTTATGCATCAGGCTGCTAACTGCAAGGTCAACAGTTTGAAACCAG
This sequence comes from Echinops telfairi, assembly GCF_000313985.2. Classification (NCBI taxonomy): domain Eukaryota; kingdom Metazoa; phylum Chordata; class Mammalia; order Afrosoricida; family Tenrecidae; genus Echinops; species Echinops telfairi. The sequence continues at coordinate 27,006,605 of NW_022104341.1, read as the reverse complement.
TAGCTGCTCTTGGGGGGTATGATGCTTTCGATTCCTGGAAAGTGTTAAAGTCTTGGAAACCTATGGAAACCATTCTTCCCTGTCTCAATAGGGTCGATATGAGATGGAATCAACTGGAGGGCAATGAGTTTTGGTTTGTCTTCTATGAGCACTGATTGTAAATCCAAGTAAAATGAAATCCTTTGTGTGTTAGTCCAGGTAGACTAGAGAAACAAATCCAGAGATACTCATATGGGTATAAGAAAGAGTTTTATATCAAATAGCGATTGTATATTGAGAAAACATCCCAGCCAAGTCCAGATCAAGTCCATAAGTCTGATATTAACCCATAAATCCAATATTAGTCCATAAATTCCCCTTCAGACTCACGCAGCACATGCAATGATGCTGAGGGCAGGATGATCACAGGCCAGTGGGTGAAAAGTTTGTGGATCCACTGTGGTGGAAGCATCTCAG
>NW_022104341.1:27001873-27003371 GCF_000313985.2 Echinops telfairi | reverse complement strand
GGGAACATCGTCCTCAAGGCCTGGTGGGCCAGGATGGATGCACACCTTTTCTGATTTTAAGCCATGTGGCATACCCTTTGATCCATTAAAATGACTACCTCTTGGTCTGTATTCACATTCTGCATGTGCACAGCTGAGTATGGAATTCCCATCTTTGAAAACGTATCTTTTGTTGGCTTGTTGTGGTCCATATAGTCAACTGCCTTTGTACAGTGAAAGAAAGAACCAAAAAACACCCAGGAAACCTTTTCCCGGTGTTTCTGGTTTCAGCTATGATTCGTCAGACATCTATTAACACAATCCTTCATTCCATATCCTCTTCTGAATCTAGCTTGAATTTCAGGAAGCTTCCTGTTGATTTATTGCTGCAACTGTTTTTGAAATTTTTTTAGCCACAGTTTCTATGCATGTGATATTAATGATATTGTTTCATAATTTCTGCATCCAGTTGGCTCCGCTTCCTTTGGAATGAGTATCTGTATAAGGATCTCTTGCAGTCACTTGACCAGGCACTGTCTCCCAGATTTCTGGACATAGGCAAGTAACTGCGTCCAATGCTTCGTTGGCTCTTTGAAATCTTTCAGTTGGTAACCCATCCATTCCTGGAGGCTTGTTTTGCACTAATACCTTCCATGCAGCTTGCACTTGTTCCTTCAGCACCATTAGTTCTGGATCATATGCTACTTCTTGAAATGGTTAAACATTGGCCAGTTCTTTTTGTTGCTCTCTGTTCCTTCCATTTTCTTTTGATGCTTTCTGCATTGTTTAATTTTTGCCCATAGAATCCTTCAGTAGCGCAACTCAAGCCTTGAATTTTTTTCTTCATTTCTTTCAGCTTGAGATGGGCTCGGTATTGTCTTCCTTATTGGCTTTTAACTCCAGGTCTTTGCACATTTCTTTATAATGTGTTACTTAGTCTGCTTATGCTATTTTTTTTCTTTATAAAGAAAATGTATGATGGTCTGGATGCCACCCCACAACTCATCAGGTCTTCAGTTAGTAGTATTCAGTAAGTCAAATCCATTCTTGAGATGTTCTCCAAATTCAGGTGGGGTATACTCAGAGTTGTATTTGGGCTCCTGTGGACTTGTTTTAATTTTCTTTAACTTCAACCTGAACTGATATATGGACAACTGGTGGTTGTCCCACAGTCGACCCCTGGCCTTGTTTTGGTGGGTGCTATTGAGTTTCTCTGTTCTCTTTCCACAGCTGTAGTCAATCTGATTCCTGTGTGCTCCATCTGGCAAGGCCCATGTTTACAGCCGCCATTTATGTTGCTTAGAAAGGTATTTGCAATGAAGTTGTCGTCATCGTTGTTGTTGTTGAGTGCCATCAAGTCAGCTCTGACCCATAGCAACCCTATGCACAGCAGAATGAAGCGTCGCACAGTCCTGCGCCATCCTCCCAGTCGTTCCTGTGCCTGAGCCCATCGATGCAGCCACTGTGTCAGTCTGTCTCATCAAAGGCCTTCCTCTTTTTCTCTGCCCCGCCACTTTAC
>NW_022104341.1:26998294-27000788 GCF_000313985.2 Echinops telfairi | reverse complement strand
ACAGATAGGCTTATCCTTTTAGCAGTCCATGGTACTTTCAATATTCTTCTCCAGCACCACAGTGCATCGGTTTTTCTGTGGTCTCCATCATTCAGTGTCCAACTTCCACATGCATATGAGGCAATAGAGAATCTCATGGCTTGGGTCAGGCACACCTTAGTCTTCAAAGTAACATCTGTGCTCCCGAATACAGGTGTCTTGTGCAGCAGATTTATCTAATGCAATATGTCTTCTGATGTCTTGACTGCTGCCACCATGAGCACTGATTGTGGATGCAAGCAAGATAATATGCTTGACATATCAACCTTTTCTCTATTTATTGTGATGTTACCTATTGGTTCAGTTGTGAGGATTTTGATCCTCTTTACATGGAGTTGTAATCCATACTTAAGACTACAATCCTTGATCTTCATCATCAAGTGGTCCACTTTCAGCAAGCAGAGCTGTGTCATCTGCATACTGCAGGTTGTTAATAAGCCTTCTTCCAATCCTGATGCTACACTCTTCTTCATATAATCCAGGTTCTTGGATGATCTGCTCAGCATATAGGTTGAACAAGAATGGTGAAAGGATACAACCCTGCAAACCTTTACTGATTTGAAACCATGCAGTATTCCTTTGTTCTGTTTACACACTGCCTCTTGATTTGTGTACAAATTCCCAATGAGCACAATAAAGCTTTCTGAAATTCCCATTCTTCTCAAGGTTATCCACAGTTTATTATGGGCTACACAATTGAATGGCTTTGCATAGTCAAGGAAACACAAGTAAACATCTTTCTGGTATTCTCTGCTTTGAGCCAAGATCCATCTGACATCAACAATGATATCCCTTGTTCTCTGGCATCCTCTGAATCCGGCCTGAACTTCTGACAGATCCCTGTCAATGTACTGCTGCAACTATTATTGGATGACTTTTAGCAAAATTTTACTTGTATGTAATATTAGTGATATTATTCTATAGTTTGAGCATTCTGTTGGATCATCTTTCTTTGGAATCGGAACAAATATAGATCTCTTTTAGTCAGTTGGCCAAGTAACCATCTTCCAAGTTTCTTGACATAGACAAGGGAGTGTTTCCAATGCTTTAGCGGCTTGCTAAAACATTTCAATGGGTAATCCATCAATTCCTGGAGCCTTATTTTTGGCTGATGCAGTCAGTATAGTTTGAATTTCTTCCATCAGGACTATTGGTTCTTGCTCATACACTACATCCTGAGACGGACTATTGACTAGTTCTTTCTGGTACAGTGACTGTTCATTTTTTCCATCTTCTCTGGATGCTTCCTGCATCATTCAACATTTTGCCTATAGAATCTTTCAAAATTACCATTTGAGGCTTTACTTTTTTTCAGTTCTTTCAGTTTCAGAGATGCTAAGTGTGTTCCTCTCTTGGTTTCCTAATTCTAGGTCCTTGCACATTTCATTACATTATTTGGCTGCTCTTTGAACTTTTCTATTTAGCTCCTTGACGTCATCCTTTCTTCCATTTGCCTTAGTCACTCTGATTAAGGGCAAGTTTCATAGTCTGCTGCCATCCGCTTCGATCTTTTCTTACTTTCCTGTATTTTAAATAACCGTTTGCTTTCTTCATGAATGGTCGTTTCGATGTCCTCCCACCGCTCATCAGGTCTTCTGTCATTAGTGTTCACCATGTTCAATCTGTTCTTGAAATTCAGGTGGGATTGACTGAAGGTCGTATTTTCTCTCCCATGGGTTTGTTTTAGTTTTCTTCAGCTTTATCCAGAGCAATTGATGATCTGTTCCACAGTCAGTCCTGGTCTGGTTCTAGCTGCTGATATTGAGCTTTTCTATCATGTCTTCCCACAGGTGTAGTATATTTGATTTCTGTGTATTTTATCTATAGAAGTCCATGTGTTGTTGAAAAGGTATTGAAAAAACAAGTCATTGGTTTTATGTCATGCAATTCTGTCATGCAATATTCAGCTTCATTTCTTTCACCAAATCTATGCCACTCCTTGTCTGTCAGTTTGTTGTACTGTGGTGGCATGAAGTCATTGGTTTTGAAAAATTTTATCATGTGAATTCCAGGTTGTTTGATTCACCAAGGCTATATGTAGGGGTACCCGCCCCCTCCCCCAATAAAAACCATAAAAAGCTCCGTTCGGTGGGGCTTTCATAGTACACATTTTTCCTGGTAGGTGAGCATCTAGCAACTTGCTCTGACTAGTGCACCCAGTGGTGTCACCTGGGAAGGTTCTCTCTGGATACAGTGAATTTTTTTCATAAAAGCAGTTTCACTCAAACCTCGTTTTGGTGATGGCCGATTTAAGAGAACAGTGTGCAGCTGTGAAATTTTGCTTCCTGCTTTGGAAAAATGCTGCAGAAACTGTGGTGATGTTGAACACAACTTACAAGGACAACACTATGGGAAAAACTCAAGTGTACAAGTGTTTTTCTCATTTCAAAAACAGTGAAATGTCGATTGATGACAAATCTCATTTTGGACATCTGTCAACTTCCCAAACAGATGA
>NW_022104341.1:26982556-26984646 GCF_000313985.2 Echinops telfairi | reverse complement strand
GAAGGTTGGCTGGTGCATTCGAACTGCTGACCTTGTGGGTTGGAGCCCAATGCATAATCCATTAGACCATCTGGGATCCCTTGATGGATCTTGAGAGAGATTAAATGATTGGGGTGCTTTTGAGTAAACAAAATGAAAATCCCCACAACCGGACCAGTGGGAAACATCATGATAAATGTAGAAAAGATTGATGTTGTCCATAATCAATGCTCATGGAAGCGGTAGTCAAGAAATCAAAAAACAAGTTGCATTGGGTAAACCAGCACAAAACCTCTTTAAAAGTGTTAAAGATCAAGGATGGCTCTTTGAGGACTAAGTGCTCTTGGCCCAAACCATGGTATTTTCAGTTGCTTCTTATGCATGTGAAAGTTGACATTGAAGAAGGAAGACTGAAGAAGGATCATCAGGGTATTTGAACTATGGTGCTGGTGAAGAATATTCAAATTATGGATTGGCAAAATAAACCCCAAAAATCTTCCTTGATTGAAATACAGTCCCTCCTTAGATACAAGGAAGGTGAGACTTTGGAAATGTCAGGAAAGATCAATCCCTGGAAAAGCAGAAAGGAAGCAAAAAAAGAGGAGGGCCCGCGACAAGTTGGATTGACACAGTGGCTGCAACAATAGGCTGAAACATAACAATTGTGAGGATGGCGCTGGACCGGGCAGTGTTTTGTTTTAATGTAAATGGGGTCGCTATGAGTGGGGTCACAACAACAGCTCTCCATGAACTTGATTGAATTACTCTGTGCCAGTCAACAGCAGGACTATATTTGGGGCCAAATAATTCTTTGTTGTAGGGGCCTACCCTGTGTATTGTAGGATGTTTGCCAGCATCCCTGACTCACCCACTAGATGTCAGTTGCATGCCTGAATAGTTAAGAATTGGATCTTGTCTAAGAGACATCTGGGATTTTCCCCATGCTCCTTGAAAGTAATCTGCATTGCACTTGATAAGAGTGTCAGATGGTAATTGTATAGGAGTCTCTGGGTGGTATGAATGTTTTAGGCATTCTACCACTAACCGGAAGATTGGTTGTTTGAACCTACCCAGAGGCGCCTTGGAAGAAGCCTGGTGATCTGTTTTTGAAAGGCACAAGTTCAACTCTGTAATATACGGGGTGGCCTTGAGTCAGAATTGACTCAACTGCAACCAGGTTTTTAGATTTTTATGAACATAAAGTATTTTCTGGAGCCATGAATGGCAAAACACTTAAGTACTCAGCTACTAGCCAAATCCACTCAGATGCATCTTGGGAGAAAGTCCTCGTGGTCCATTTCTGAAAGACTCTAGCCACTGAAAGCCCTATGGAGTGCACCTCTATTCTGCAACACATGAGTGGAGTCAACCTCAAAGCAGGTGGTTTTGAAGTAATGTCTTACGGTTTGAATTACAGTGCTCTGAGTTCTAAAAGTGTTGTATATTTTCCATGTGCTTATTTGTGTGTTGTTTTAGGGTACACTTGCATATATAATTTTTTAATAAAACATTTTATTGGGGGCTCTTACAACTCTTATAATAATCCATACATCAATTGTATCAAGCACATGTGTACATATGTTGCCATCATCATTTTCAAAACATTTTCTTTATACTTGAGCCCTTGGAATCAACTACTCTTTATTCCCTCCCTCCCCCACCCTCCAACCCTCATGACCCCTTGATAAATTATTTTTATTTTCATATCTTACACCATCTGTGTCTCCCTTCACCCACGTTTCTGTTGTTTGTCTCCCGGGAGGCTGGGTGTGGTATACATTGATCATTGTGATCGGTTCCCCTTTCTAACCTTGGCCCCTCACCTTCCCCCTAACCTCATGGTATTGCTATTCCTATTATTGTTCCTAAGGGGTTTATCTGTCCTGGATTCCGGTGTGAAGAGCTCTTATCAGTACCAGTGTACATGCTCTGGTCTAGCTGGATTTTTTTTAAAATAATAATTTTATTAGGGGCTCATACAACTCATCACAATCCGTACATACATCATTTGTGTCCAGCACATTAGTACATATGTTGACTTCATCATTCTCACAACACCTGCTTTCCACTTGAGCCCTTGGTGTCAGCTCCTCATTTTTCCCCCTCCCTCC
>NW_022104341.1:26979836-26981477 GCF_000313985.2 Echinops telfairi | reverse complement strand
AAGCTGGTGTGCTTCTTCCATATGGGCATTGTTGCTTCTCTGCTAGATGGCTGCTTGTTTAACTTTAAGCTTTTAATACTCCAGATGCTATATTTTTTATCAGCCAGGCACCATCAGCTTTCTTCACCACATTTGCTTATGCACCCATTTTAACTTCAGTAATAGTGTCTGGAAGGTGAGCATCACAGAATGCCAGGTTATTCGAGGAAAGTGTTCTTGCATTCAGGGAGGACTTGAATAGAGGCCCAATACCTGTCTGCTACCTTGATACTTAACATATAAATATATGTACATAGACCTATATCCTTATCATTACATATTAATATATTTACATTTATTTATACCTTTATATGTCTTTTGCCTCCTAGTTCTTTCCTCCACTTCCTTTTGCTTTCCTTCTGTCTCACCATCATGTTTTCCCTTCATTTGGCTCTGAGTAATTCCTCTCAGCTACTTTGCACTTGATCAAACCTCACGAGGCGTTCTACACCCTCCTTACCATTGATTTTATATCTCTTCTTGTTCCCTTGTCCCTGGGTTTGTTGGCTTCCCCCTTTCTTCCCTCACATCCTCCTCCCCCTCTCCCCTGTCCCCTGGAACCATCAGTCCCATTGTTTTCTCCTTGGGGTTGTTTATCTTGCCTATCTCATCTTTAGATAGGCGAGAAAAAAAGGAGGAGGAGGAGGAAGAAGAAGAGAAGAAAGAAAGCCAGCCTATAAATAGTTCCAGGTTTGTGTGCTGACCCTTATGAATGTTTTCCAATCAAGTCTGATGAGGTGCCAAGCCCTGCCTTCTAAGTGTGACGTATTTATTAAGTCTTAAAAGGGACGAAGACACAGACACTCATCCAGGTGAGGGAGGCCATGACCACAAGATTGTGGTGGCATCAGCGGATTCACAGGCAGGATCCGAGTTAAATAAGACAGAGAACAAAAGAAACTCACACATTTGTGATTGCTGTTAGATCAATATACCACAGTTACAGGTGAGGCTATAAAAATAGGAACAGGACTATGATTGGGACACATATATTATGTTAGATAGCAGAGCTTACAAGATTGGTTCAGGGCCTTCCAACCAAGACAATCAGGGCACCACTAATAGGGCATGACTAATGACTATGTGACCACAGTACCAACCCCATAGTGTGATCTCCATCAAGGACACACCCAGGCAAACCCCTAAGAGCGCCTGGCCCTCCCTGGGCTGGCTGGAAAAGGGTATAGAGAGATAATGCACTTTCCAATGCACTCTACCTGAGGGTGAGGCTCTCTACAGGAGGTTAATGATCAGAAGCAGTCCCTTGGTGCCTTAATCCAACCAGGTACTATACAACTGGATTTTAGGGTTCACTGTTGTCCATAGCCTTCTGCCAATGGGTTGCTCAGAATTTAAGCTTTAATACAGTGTCTTCTTTGGAGATATATCCATTCATACTTTTAAAAAAAAATCATTTTATTGGGAATTCGTACAACTCTTATCACAATCCATACATATATCCATTGTGTCAAGCATTTTTGTACATTTGTTTCCCTCATCATTCTCAAAACATTTGCTTTTTACTTGAACCCTTGGTATCAGCTCCTCATTTTTCCCCTCCCTCCCCGATTCCCCCCTTCCCCATGAACCCTTGATAATTTA
>NW_022104341.1:26975646-26978721 GCF_000313985.2 Echinops telfairi | reverse complement strand
TTTTACCTTCTTGATACTATCAGTTATGGTATTAAAGTTTTAATCAGATGTCCATTTTATCTATTTTTTCTTTTGTTGCTTGTACTTCTGGTATTAGACCTTAGAAGCCATTACCTAATCCAAAGTCACCAAGATTTACGCCTATATTTTCTTTTAAGAGTTTTGTAATATTATAGCTTTAGTGCTCACATTTTGTTCCGTGATACATTTGAGTAAGTTTTTATGTCCAACTTCATTATTTTACATGTGGACATCTAGCTGTCCCAATACCATTTGTTGCAAAGACTGTCCTTTCACCGTGGGGTTGGCTTGTTACCTGTATTAGACTGAGCTTTCTAGAGAAACAAAACCAGTGGCACTCATATATGTTTACAAGATAACTTTATATCAAGGAAAAATTGTATATGAAGACACTGGCCCAGCCAAGTTCAGCTCAAGTGCACACTCAGACTCGTGGAGCTGAAGGTGAGAAATCATAGGGCAGTGGTGCAGAGTTGTGTGGCTCCAGGGTTCACAGAAGCATGGCAGGCACCCACAGCTTTGGGCTTGGCAAGCGGCATGGGCTTCAGGCCCCAGGCCTGAGTGAGACTCAGGACCGTCAAGCCAAGAGAGAGCTCAGTCCCCTCAGTGTCTCTCTCATTAAAAAGGGCATTCTTCGAAGGTGGCAGCACCAGGCTGTGCTTTGATCCACAGCCTGGATCCCACCCTTGCTGCCACAAGTTGACATAAAGTCCAACCATCACAACACCCTGGTCACAAATTACTTGACCATCGATGTTAGGGTTTATTTCCGTTGATTTATATGTCTATCCTTATGCCGGTGCCAGGGACCATTTATGACTTTCATGAAAGATTAAAGTTAGATATTTGTGTTTTTATGTCCTGGATCTTAGGTAATTTTTAGATAATTAGTCTTTTGTTCACTTGCTGACATTCATTTTTTCCTGATTGTCAAAATCGGGTTTTAAAAAGTCATCATACTGATTTTAATGAAGAAATTTTTTTTTGGATAATTAACATTCAAGTATACTTTTGTAGTTTTTAATAAAGTGAGCAGCTGTGTTGTCATGGTGAAAAAACAAATTCTGGTGCCTCTTTCTTGGTCTTTTCATCCCAATGCACCTTTCCATTGAAAAACAAAAACTTCTTCATAACAAGCCCCCAATATCATCATGCATCCTTTGAGAAAATCTATCAAGATCACCCCTTGGGAATTCTCCCAAATTGGTGCTCTACACATTGGTACAGATAAGAGCTCTCGACACGTGGAATTCAGGACAGATAAACCCTCAGGAACAGTAGTGATGTCATGAGGGTTGGGGGATGGTGGGGAGAAAGGGGAAACCCATCACAAGGATGGATACATAGCCCACCCTCCAGGGGCACAAATAACAGAAATGTGGGTAAAGGGAGACAGTAGACAGTGTAAGACACGAAATAACAATAATATATAATTGATCAAGGATTCACGAGGATGGGGGAGGGAGGGGCAAAAAGAGGAGCTGATACCAAGAGCTCAAGTAGAAAGGAAATGTTTTGGAAATGTTGATGGCAACCAATGTACAAGTGTGCTGAATACAATTGAATGAATTAATCATCATAAGATTTTCTAAGAGCCCCCCCAATAAAATTAATTAAAAAAGAAAGAAAGAAAGAAAAGAAAAAGAAAAACTGATGTTATAACCTTCTGAGCTGACCCCTCTGCCATGAATTTAATTAGCCCAATAGATCCCTTCAGAAGTCATTGTTTCAGTTTGCTTGCCCTTTTTTTAATGTGTGAAAGCACCCTAATGCGACTAAGACAAGTTTTACTGAAAGAACTTGTCTTCAACCATTCACTGACCAAAAGACAGGTTTAAGTAGTTTTATTTGGAATAAGCTTGTGCATCTATGAACTGGTATCCTAGTAGCAGTATTTTTTTACTTACCCTGTGTAGAACAAGAAAGTTGGAGTAAATGCTTTTGTGTTTCATGACACTTCAGTGTGCTTTCTCCTCAGCACTGAATCACGTTCTGCTTTATCATGTATGTCTGTGGTCACGCAGCTCCTTGAGATGGCTTGTCTTATGGGTGCGATCATCCCAGCAGGGACTTCATGCAGTCTCGGACATCAAACGTGCTTGTGATACTGCTCCTGCAGTATTGCAGTGAAATTAATGAGAGGGGCGGGTGATAGTGTAAAACACTGGTAAGATTAACATTTGTTAATAAAACTTTTGATAAAGTAGATTGTAAAATGTTTTACTGTATGAAATTTAGTTCTTCTAAGTCTCTTCAATTCACATCCTTCCTCCTAAGAAAACCAATAGAATTGAAATATTATTTTACGTATTAATGTAGAGTTGGTTTTTTGTATTTATTTTAAACTTTTTATTGTGATATGGTTGAAAGTTTATGGAGCAAACTGGTCTTCCATTCAACACTTTGATGACACTGATTATAATTTCAACAGTGTCCCAGCACTCTTCCCACTTCCTGTGTCTATTTCCGTTCATCCTTCTTTCCTGTCCCTTCCTACTTTCTGAGCTTTATCCCTGGACAAATGCTGCACTTCTCTGATTTCGTGCGGTTGATTGTTCTAAGGAATCCGTACCTCGGTAGTGTTAGTGTTTACCTTACAAGCCGAGCTATTGCTTGGCTGGAAGGTAAGCAACAGCTGTGAGTTCAGGTGTCCAAGGGACACAATGTCAGGCTTCCATCAGTCTCTATCAAGCCAGTAGACTGGGAGTTTTGATGATTTTGAGTTTTGTTCCACATTTTTCTCTCAGTGGATCCAGGACCTCCCATTGTGACCCCTTTGAAAGGTTGTTCGATATAGAATGACCTCAGAGGTGGCTAAGTGATTGGCAGAGGAAAGCATTGCGTGCTTCATGACTGCTTGATTAAAATTCAACTCTGGGTCATCAGAATGTGTGTGTGCATGCACATGTGCTTGTGTGTATAGAAGAGGGAAAGGAGAGCCTTTGAAATTTCAGTTTAATATCAGTAACTGGAAGACGGTAGGTTCACGTGTCACTCCAGATCCATAAGCACTGTACAGAGGTTTCAGCTTCCCCTGAAGCGTTTGGAGATGGG
>NW_022104341.1:26947089-26975546 GCF_000313985.2 Echinops telfairi | reverse complement strand
CCTGTGAGGAGCTGTGGTGCTTGACTGTTAACTGAAAGATGAGTGGTGTGAACCCACCACCCACTCCGCAGGAGAAAAGACCTGTGATTTGTTCTGGTGAAAATCATAGCCCAGCAATTCCTCTGCGGGGATTATACTTGGAGTCGCCATGAAATTGACTCAATGGCGCACAATGACAACAGCCTCTTTTACTACTAGGACTGGCAGTGGGTGACTTAGGTAGCTTCTTTGTACACTTTTTTTTTCACTTTGAGATCATCCTCTCTCCTTCCTAATTCTCCTATTTAAGAATCTCATTTTACTAGTCTATTCCCATTGACTGTCATCTATAGGCCCGACACCCACCCCTAGATCAGCTCTCATTCCTCAAAGACTTCAGTTGTTGACCATTCTCATTCTCTTACTTAGCTATTTTCCTGTTTCTTGGTCATTACTATAGTCATGCACATGTTTCCAATACCCTGGCCTCTCAGTTTCTTGAATTCTCATCTTGAATAGTGTTGTCCTGCCTCAACAGTTCTACCATGTCAAATCCTAAAGTCTAACATTGTCAATAACTGAAACGAACCCTCTTAATCTCCACCCCAAGTGTCTCACTTCCTAAGTCTTACCTCCAGTCTTTTTTGCCTATTCGCTTTACTTCTATAGCTCAAATAACCCATCAGCCCCCAGGGCCGGCTTAACCCTCACGACCAATTAAATTGACTATATATTTTTATTCTCTTTATCTTCTTATGTCCTCATTTTCCTTGTTACTCAGCAAAAACTCCTTGGTCTATCATTGTCCCACTCCATTTATATGCGTATATAGCCTTACCTCCCGGTTCCCCTCTGAATTTGTGGTATTTGCATGTCAAAACCCAAGCTCCTTTATCCAGCTCATTGACTGCTCCACTTCTGCATCCACACAATTGAACGTATCTGGAGAAAAACACTTAAGATGCTAACACTTTATATCCATGACCCTGAACATCAAACAGGCACTTTGTGCTGATGTCAGTCATGACTACATGCAATCATACTCTATTTCCTTACTCTTTTTTTCCTAGAAGAATGCGCTTCCATTCTTCTCAAGGAGTATTTTATACCTTCTCTTCCCTTAATCTTCAAATGGCCTCTCCCATCCTCATTTTTACTTAATGATCTTGCTTCCTATTTCAGTACAAAATCATAGCACTCTGTAGAGAATGTCCATCCGCTTCTGCCGTGTCCATTCATTTGCTTGAATGTGCACCCGTATGCTGTAGTCTCTCTTGTTTCTGTGGATGAGCTGTGAATGCTTTTGAAGTTAACCCTTCCATTTCACCAGATGTTATTCTACTCCTTTTCTCCTGTGTAGGTACATTGCTCAAGCAATTTTCTGCTTTTCCACCAAAAAAAAAGAGTTTTCTCACTCCTTCCATCAGCATATGCACATTTTTTTTTCTTCATCTAAAAAACGTCTCTGTCAGTTGTTGCACTGTGGTGGCATACTTGTGGTTACAATGCAGCTAGCTACCTGCTACCACCCGGGTCTCGCTAGGCAGGGCGGAGACACAAAGACAGGGAGTGACCAGATCAGAGCGAAAGGGGAACGCTTTACTTTGGTTGGTCAAGCAAGGAGCAAGCCGGGACTAGAGTCACCAAGGGCAAGCTCCTGAAAATGAGAGTTTACAGTTTTATATGTGAATCCAGGAAGGAAATTGAGGTGAATACTAATATGTAACAGAAATGGTTGTTAATATCCATTAGGATGGGGTTATAATCCTTGATAAGATGGCTTATTGGACTTTTCACTGTCAAACGTCTTTCAGTCGGTTTTGTGATGTTGTTCTAGTGACTTGGTTCCTTGCTGTAAGTAATTTTCTTCTAGGGTGACCCAAATGTTGTGCCTGTCATTTTACTCACATGTGGCAAGCCAGTCTGGTCATAGCCAACACTTACTTACTGTAGTGGGATCATTTTCTAGGAGGAAAGGGAAGCAAAGGAGACAGGCTATCAGAAGGAAAGTACAAGTTAATTATGGACAATATATGAGGTCTATATATATTCCAACATCTTGTGACAACTTCTCAGTCCTAAGGATAGGCTCCCTGGACAAGCTATGAAATTTACAATGGTACATAGGCCTAAGCAGGTTGAGGAGTGATCAACTGAAATTGATCAAACATGCTATCAAGATGCCTTGGTAACCACTGGCAACTGAAATAGGAAAATTGGAAGCAAAGAGAAAGGATCATAAAAAAATGGTTGCATGATAAAATTTTTCAAGACCAATGACTTCTTCATTGGATATACCTTTTTCAATAGCATAAATAGGTACCTTTTTCAATAGCATGAATGATATACTTGGAATTCACTAGATGGAATATGTAGGAATCCAGTTAACTATATCTATGGGAAAAGAAGATATTATCACACACAAAAAGTCCAGGGGCCAACTGTGGATCAGACTATCAATTGCTCATATGGAAGCTCGGGTTAAAACTAAAAATTAAGAAATTAAAACAAGCCTACATGAGCCAAAATCTATCCATGAGTAGATCCCACCTGAATTTAAAGGCCATCTCGAGAACAGATTTGACACAGAGTACTCTACTCACTGAAGACCTGACAAACGGGGATGATACCAAGTAGATCATACATGAAGGAAACAGGAAGTCATTAAAAGGACAGGAGAGAAAGAAAAGGTCAAAGTTGGTGCTAGAAGAGACTCTGAAACTTGAACATAAAATAGCTAAAGCAAATAGAAGACATTATGAAGTAAAAGAGCTGAACAGAGAACTTCAAAGGGAAGCTTAAGAACAATGAAAAATATTATAATGAAGTATGCTGAGACTTGGAGTTAGAAAAGTGAGATAGGGCAGTGAGCCCACCAAAACGGAGCGTCACGGGGCCAGGTAGCTGTCTTCCGTCGCCCCCCTGCAGCTCTGTAGCATCTCTGAGCCCAGGCAGTGATCGCATGTGCTCTTTGTTGTCTTATGATGAAGCTTTAGCCATGGCTGATGACCCCTTGGAAGGCTTCCATGAAGTAAACCTTGCTTCACCCACTTCTCCGACCTCCTTAGTGCGTAAGAACCAGGAGCCCTAGAGCAGACTACCTCATCCAGAGTCATCTACTGACCTCATCCTTCAACTCTATGCTCAGCCCCTATCCAGGCGAATGCATTAGCTGTTTCTGACTTTCCTACACAGCCGTGTACCCCTAGACTTGTAAATTCTGCAGAATCATCTAGTATCAGCATCCATGTTACAGACCCAGCATCTTGTTCCACCTGTGAAGTCATGGCTGAGTTAACAAAATTAGCTACGAGAAAGAATAACTGTATTGCAGAGAGGAAGTGTTTTACAGGGTGCCACAGTAACAGAAGCTTGTGATGGCAGTAATGATATTTTTGGGTTGAGTACTGTCCCATTTACCGTGCCCATCTGTTTTGGAAGTCAGAGAAAAGGAGTATGAAAGACTAAAGGAATTCACGAAAGCTCAGAGGGAACTGAAGTTCAAGGATGAAGGATGTGAGAGGCTTTCTAAAGTACAGGATCAACTTGGACAGGACCTGGAGGAGTTCGCAGCTAGTCTTTTTGAGGAACTTCGTCAGGTGGTGAGAGAAGCAAACGTCAAGCAGGCAACCGCAAAAAAAACAGCTAAAGGAAGTGCAAGGGAAAATTGACATACTTCAAGCTGAAATAGCAGCACTGAAGACACTTGAATTGTCCTGTTCTCCAACATCATCTACACAAGCCCTCTGCCAGGTGGAAAGATCCTCAGCAGGCCGGAGAGCCGGAGCAGAGCTCTTCTTATCTTCCCTTGGCTGTGGACACCGAGCCGAGGCGTTTCCGAGGGCATCCTCAGCCGATGGCAGCAAGATGGTCAACCTGCTCATCCTCGCATCCCTTTCCAACCCACACATGAGAAATACAGCCAGTGTGACCCCAAACAACCAAAGAAGAGTTATGTACAAACTTTATAATTTCTCTGTACTGATCCTAAAAACAACTACTAAAATACCAGTTACCAAAATAAATAAATAGATAAATAAAAATACTTATAACAACTTTTATATAAATACATGCTTGTAGCATGAGCTTTACAGAAAACAAAAATAAATAAATAAAGATTAAAAAATAAAAGGGGCATGCAAGAAATAAAGCATAAGCAGGACCTCAGTATGATACAGCCAAGGAAAAGACTGCAAAGGGGCCAACTTGTGTGTGTATAATGGATTTAGATCTTGGAAGGATGAGCTGACAATGGGCAGAACTTGCCCTTTCTTAGACAAACTCTATCAGGAAGATATCTTCCCATGTTTAACATTCTCAAAAAGTGAGTTGGGGTGGGGGGGAGGCGAGGGAAGTGGAGCTGACACCAAGGGCTAATAAAAAATAAATATCTAGAAAATAGTGATGGCCACATGTACAAATGTGCTTGATATAATTGATGCATGGATTATGACAAGAACTGTAAGAGCCCTTAATAAAATGCTTAATTTTTTTTTTAAGTGAGTTGGCTTCAGCTGTTCTCAAGGCTGTAGAAAACAATAAGCCAGTGGGTTTGCAGCCTATTTGATTTGTGAAAGTTGAATGTGGAAAAAATATGTGCTCAGTTGAATGTCGGAAAAAATATGTGCTCTCTCTGGCAGAGTAAGTCCTATAAACACACAATAGAGTATTACTACATTTCTCCTTTTTGCAGATAACAGGAGCACTCCTATATGTAGCCTTTTAACTCACATTCGATACATTCAGCAAGGACTGGTAAAACAACAGGATGTTGAGCATATGTTTGGGGAAGTTATATAGTTGAGAAAAGAGATGCCATTGGCCAAGCTGGGATATTTCGAAGAGGAACTCTAATGCTCTCTGCTTGGGAGCATGCATGAACCTCCCTGAATAACTGGAAAAAGGCTGAATACTTTTATGGTCACTTGATATTCCAAGGTGTGGTGGGCCCAGGATTTTTTCACTCTTTTGAAAATTACACTAAGAAATACTATGATTTGTTCTAAGCTCACCTAGGCTGTGTTTGCTTATTCTGTAGCTGAACACATTATGAAGAAGAATTACAGGTGTACTAGTCATTGTAATATATAGTTGAAAAGAAGCTAAGTAAATACACATTAGATTGGAAAAAAGATAAGTAAAAAAGAAGAACTTGCTTAGCATATCTCAAGCTGAAAGAAATGAATTAAAAAAATCAAGCCTTGAGTTGCAATATTGAAATATTCTGTTGGAAAAATTTCATAGAGACCTTATAGGACAGGGTAGACCTGCCCGAGTGATTTTCCAAGACGGTAACTCTTTCTGAGAGTCGAAAACCTTGTCTTTCTCCTGAGGAGAAGCTGGTGGTTTTGGATTGCTGACCTTATGGTTAGTAGCCCAATGCGTACCCACTACCCACCATGGGCTGTCCTTGAAAAGGGCATCATGCCTGGTAAAGTGGGTCAGTGAAAAAGAGGAAGGTCCCCAGGGAGACAGGTTGGCACAGTGGCTGCAACAATGAACTTCAACATATCGATTGAGGCACGTGAACAGCTTTGAGTGGCTGTGAGTCAGAGCTGACTTTATGGCACTGACAACAGCATCTAACTACAGCGATGTGTGTGTGTGCGCGTATGAGTCTGTGTGTGTGTCAGTGTGCTTGTTAGCCATCTGTGACAACAACATACAAGGGGTACACCCCCTCAAAAACTGAAAATGCTCCCCTGGGTGGAGCTTTCATAGCACGAATTTTTCCTGCTAGGCGGGCATCGAGCAACTTGCTCTGACGTAGTGCACACAGCAGTCTCTTGGGAAGGTTCTCTCTGGTCACGGTGAATTTTTTTGGAAAAGCAGTTTCACTAGAACCTCGTTTGTTGTGATGGCCAATTTAAGAGAACAGCATGCAGCTGGGAAGTTTTGTTTCCTGCTCAGGAAACACAGCTTGATGTTGAAAACAGCTTACAAGTTCATCACTATGGGAAAAACTCAAGTTTACGAGTGGTTTTCTCATTTCAAAAAAGGTGAAATGTCAGTCAATTTATGACAAACCTCATTCTGGACGTCCGTCAACTTCCCCAACGGATGAAAATGTTAACAAAATCCGTGCACTTGTGCTCAAAGGCTGACAACAGACCATTGAAGAGCTGGGGAAGTTATCAGGACCATCTTAGAGCTCGGTTCAGTGAATTTTAATGGAAGATTTGGGAATGCGAAGGTTTGCCGTGAAATTTGTGCCTCAAGTTCTGACTGAGCAGCAAAAAGAACATCGAAGAGAAGCATGCTGTGCTTTGAAAAACACAGTTCCAAAGCAACCCAGATGTTTTCCCAAGGCCATTCCTGGTGATGAGACGTGCTATTTTTTTTTGGGGGGGGGGCTGTCTGGGAGGGGGTATGTTGGAGTATGGGAGGACACTATTCTTACCACCTGTTGAAAGCAAACATCAATCAAGCCAGCAGAAGATGCCATCATCACCTCGCCCCAAAAAAGCTCATCAAGTGAAATCAAAGATCAAGACAATGCTCATTTGTTTTGTTTTTTATGTGGGGGGTATAGTGGAGTTCATACCACCAGGGGAGACTTTTAATCAAACATTCTGTTTAGAGGTTCCGCAAAGATTGCCTAACAGTGTGCAACAAAAAAGACATGATTTATGACAGATGTAGGACTGGTTTTGCTACCACGACACTGCACCTGCTTATACAGCCATCTCAGTATGCCAGTTTTTGGCAAAAAACAGCAGGCCTCTCTTGTCCCACATCTTATTTACCTGACCTTATCCCATGCAACTTCTTTTTGTTTCCAAGAATGAAGAGGGACATGAAAGGACAGCGATTTGTGGATATAAAAGAGGTGAAGACAAAAATGAGGGAGGTGCTGTCAGCCAAACAAATGAGTTTGAAAAGTGTTTCCAAGAATGGAATTGCAGATTTGACAAATTTATTAAGTATAACAGAGAGTACTTTGAAGGTGATGATGTTGTTTTGTAAAAAAATTTAAATTCATAGCTCTCATTTTTTGTACCTCCACATATCTATAGAAATTCCTATTTCTTTGCCCATTTTTAAATTGGTTGTTTTATTCTTTCAGTTCTTGAGTTTTAGTAGTTTAAAAATATATTCTGGATATTATTTTGGTTGCTCAGGGCTCCTTGCAATTCCTTGTGAGTTTGAAATTTTACTTTTCCATTTCTTTGGAAAAAGTTGTTGGAATTTTGATAGGAATTTTGTTTGATCTGTTTTTAATTTTATTGCTTTAGATCAGTGGTTCTCAACCTTCCTAATGCTGTGACCCTTGAATACAGCTCCTCATGTTGTGGTGATCCCCAACCATAAAGTTATTTTCATTGCTACTTCATAACTGTAATTTTGCTACTGTTAGGAATTGGGCGACCCCTGTGAAAGGGTCGTCTGACCCCCAAAGGGGTCGCAAACCACAGGTTGAAAACTGCTGCTTTAGATCGTATTTACAACCTAACAATATTAAACCTCCTAACCCATGAATGTAGAATGTCTTTTGTTTTATTTAGGTCTTCTTTGATTTCTTTCAGCAGTATTTTAAGATTTCCATTGTATAAATCTTTTACTTCCCTGGTTAAATTTATTCCCAGGTATTTACTGTTTTAGATAAGAATGTAATTAAGATTATTTTCTTGATTGCCCTTTCAGACTATTCATTGTTGTTGTATAGAAACATGATTGGTTTTTGTGTGTGTGCCGACCTTATGTCTGCAATTTTGCTGAATTCATTTATTAACTCTAGTAGTTTTCTTGTAAATTCTTAGCTATTGTCTATACTGTTTACAGAAATTACAGTTTATCTGATTATTTGCCCCACATACACATTGAATAAGTATGAGAGACTACAACCCTGACGCACATCTTTTCTGACTTGAAGCCAAGCAGTGTTCTCTTGTTCTTTCTGTTCATACAGCTGCCTCTTGATCCATGTACAGGTTCTGCATGAGCACAATGAAGTCTTCTGGGATTCCCTTTCTGCTCAAGGCTCTCCATGGTTTGTTAGGAGCCAGTCAAATGCCTTTGCATGGTCAATAAACACCAGTAAACATCTTTGTGGTATTCTATACTTTCAGCCAAGATCCATCAGATGTCAGTAATAATGCCCCTTGTTCCACCTCTTCTGAATCTAGCGTGAATTTCTGGCAACTCCACATCAGTGTACTGCTGCAACCATTGTTGGATCTTCAACAACATTTTACTTATGTGTAATATCAATGGTATTGTATAATTTGTGCTTTCTGTTCAGTCATCTTTCTTTGGAATGGGTACAAAGGTGGATGGATCTCTTCCAATCAGTTGACCAAGTACCTGTATTCTAAATTTCCTGGCATAGATGAGTATTTCCAGTATTTCATGAGTTTGTTGAAGCATTTCAATAGGTAGCCCATTAATTCCTTGAGCTTCGTTTTTGCCTTATACCATCAGTACAGCTTGTATATCTTTCTTCAGTACCATTGATTCTTGATCATATATGGTACTTGGACTGGAGGAAGGCTTATTAACAACCTGCAATATTTAAATGACACAACCATGCTGGCTAAAAGTAAGGAGGACTTGAAGCATCAGCTCATGAAGATCAAGGATTTCACCCTTCGGTATGGATTGCAACTCAGTGTAAAGGAAGCCAAAATCTTCATAACTGGCCAATAGACAACATCGTGATAAACAGAAAAGATTGAAGTGTCAGGGATTTCATCTTGCTTGGATCTGCAATCAGTGCTCATGAATGCCACAGTCAAGAGACCAAATGACACATTGCATTAGCCCAGCAGTTCTCAACCTGTGGACCACCACCCCTTTGGGATTCAAACAACCCTTTCACAGGGGTTGCCCGATTCATAACAGTAGCAACATTACAGTTATGAAGTATCAATGAAAATAATCTTATGGTTGGGGGTCACCACACCATGAGGAGCTGTATGAAAGGGTCGTTGCATTAGGAAGGTTGTGAACCACTGCTTTAGATCAATCTGCACAAGACCTAGTGAAAGTGATGAAAGGTAAGGAAGGGTGTTTACTGTAAGGACTCGGCCATGGTGTCTTCAGTGGTCTCATATGCATATGAAAGTTAGACATTGAGTAAGGAAGAGTTTAGAAGATGCATTTGAATTATGGTGTTGGTGAAGTATATTGGAAGTACCTTGGACTACCAAAAGAACCAACAAATCTGTCTTGGAAGAAGTGCAGTCAGCATGCTCCTTAGAGGCAAGGATAGTGAGACTGTCTCGTGTACTAGGGACATGTCAGGAGATACCAGGCCCTGGCAAAGGACATCATGTTTGGGAAAGCAGAGGAGCATGGGAAAAGAGGAATGTCCCCAACAAAATGAACTGGCACGGTGTCTGCAGCAGTGGACTCATCATAAGGAGACTTGTGAGCATGATCGGGACTCAGCGGTGCTTCGTTCTTCGTTCCTAGGGTTGCTACAAGTCAGAACCCACTCAAAGGCACCTAACAACAAGGAGTTGGTACCAAGGGCTCAATAGCAAGTAAATGTCTAGAAGAGAATGAGGGCAACATATGTATAAACATGCCTGATTCAATTCATGTCTGGATTGTATAAGAGTTGTACGAGCCCCCAATAAAATGATTTAAAAAGAAAAGAAGTGGTTTTACGTCCTTCTTTCGGATTTATATGCCTTTGATTTCTCCTGCTTTGTCTAGAACATCTGCACAGTACTGACGGTGATGAAGACAGGTGTCCTTGTTCCTCATCCTAGGGGAAAGCTTCAGTGTTCGTCACTGAGTATAATATAAGCTGTGTGCTTTTTATAAATGCTTTTCCCATGTTGAGTTTTTCTTATGCACCTAATTTCTTGGTATCTTGGTTTTGTTTCTTTTTAACCACGAAAGGATATTAGAATTTGTCAAATGCCCTTTCTGCATTAATTAAGTTAATTATGTGGCTCTTTCCTTGCATTCTATTAATGTGGTATATCATGTTGATTGATTTTCCCATGTGGGCCCATCCTCATATTCCTTTTAATTTGTTGGACTTGGCTTGTTAATATTTTAAAGATTTTCATATGTATATTCATAAAGGGATATTGATCTATAGTTCCCTCCCCCGCCCCCATGTTTTATCTTTATCTGGCTTTAGCATCATTGTAATGCTAGCCTCATAGCATGAGTTAGGAAAGACTCCCTCCACCTGTGTATTTATTTCCAAGAGGGTGAGAATATTGATTTTAATTTTTCTGTAAATATTTGTTGGAATTTAACAATGAAGCCCATTGATTATGGACTTTTGTTTTTGGAGGTTTTTTTGACTATTGGTTCAATCTCATCACCTGTTAAAAGACTGTTGAGATATCCTATTTCTTCTTGCATCATTTTTGGTACTCTGTTTATTTCTAGACTTTGTCCTTTTGACCTAGGTTATCTAAATAGTCCTATGTTAGAAAACATAACTGATTATGTTTTAACATTTAGATAATTTGTAGGCTGCTTTTCAGTTTTTCAGCCATTTTGAGTTGACTTTTTCCCACTTAGTACTGATTTTAAAACGTTTTGGTAGTATGGAATTGTACTATATGACAACAGCATGTTGGGAATGTAAGTTTTAAGAATCATTGGCATTACATTTTAATTATGTATATTACATTTTATCTTTTAGGAGTGTGTATTCGTCAAACAGACACATAAAATATGAAGAGGAACTCCTTATGAAAAAGATACTGGAGAGTTGGTTACCACCAAAGAAGCCCGACTTAAATCTTGAAAAATACATGGATAATGATGGAAGATCATCTATAGAATTCTTAGGTAAAAAATTATCTGACTGTTCCCTTCTGAAGAGTAACGTTTCAGAGGAGAGCAATATTAGAGAGGACAGTTAATTTCTACTGGGGAGCTATTTTGTAATAGACTTTTATAACACTTTACCACCATGAAAGTAATTATGTAGTGATAGTATGTTAGAAAGCACACTGCATAATCCTGCTCTACTTGTTTATTTTTATGTAAGCATGGGAAAATGAAGATGCTAGTACAATCAACTCCAAGTTTCCCCAAGTAATTGGAAATGGGGTTATTATGAATAAATCCATGTAAGATTCTCACTTCTGTTTTTTTTTTGTAATCATTTTATTAGGGGCTCATACAACTCTTATCACAATCCATACACACATCAATTGTGTCAAGCGCATTTGTACATTCATTGCCCCTCACTTCTGTTTTTAACCATTCAAGCTTCCACATGTTGTCAGCCTTTTTCTAATCTACACCTATGGAGAGAGGCTTCAGCAGACCATTTAGAGTCTGTTCTGTTAAAACATAATACCATTTCAAACAATTTGTGGGGAAAAGGAATTAACAGTTAGTCAAAAATTTCCACCATCATTTTGTTTGTTTGTTTTAATTTAATCTAATTTTTCCCAACCATCTTTTTAAGCCCTCTCATATATGCATTCCTAAAAAAAAAAAAAATCACCATGCAGCACAAAATCACCAATATGTGAAAACTTTGTCATGACATAGAATAAAACATGAACCAAGGTAACATGGCTTCACAGATATTAAATAATTACAGACATAAACTGTCCACTAAGTATGGCACTTTATCTGGGAAAAGCCTAGCTTGTGGAAGTGGGCATTGGAAGGATAGTCGTGTGTGAACTGGTAGAAGGAAGTTTATAAGTATATAGATAAAAATATACAAATAATAGAGGGCTCTTTCGAAGCAAAGGATGGCAAGACTTTGCCTCACAGAGTTCAACTAGGAAGGACCAGTCCCAGGAAAAGGACATCTCGCTTGGTAAAACAGATCATCAGTGTAATGAGGAAGACTGACACAGGATGGATTGACACGTTAATGCCATACTGCTCAAACATAACAATTTTGAGGATGATGGAGGACCAGATAGTGTTTGATTCTGTTGCACACAGGGTCACTCTGAGTTACAACCGACTTGACTAACAACAACAGATATTCTTATCAGAAATACAAGGTTTCTGGATCAGAAAACAGACTATCATAATCTCGCTTTGTAAGGTGATGTGGTCATACAGTGCGGCCTGGTATTACCATGCATGTGCAGTCCGCTTGCGCTGCAGGAGAACTAAAACCAAACTTAACTGCCATCGAGTTGATCCCACTAATAGCGACTCTAGAGGGCAGAGTAGAACTTCTCCTGCGGGTTTCTGAAACTAAATCTTTATGGGAGCACACAGCCTCATCGTTCACCCTCGAAGCAGTTAGTGGGTTTAAAACATCAACCTTGTGATTAACAGTCCAATGCTTAACGTATTGTGTCACCAGCAGTCCTCATTGCAGTAGAGAAATCCCTAAATCAGGAGACTTTAAATCTTGTTAAAGCTGCTGACGTATCTGCCCAGCATCCCCCTCCTTTGCTTTGGAAAGAAAAGACCTGGTCTATGGAGGAGAGAGAAAAGTCTCAGTCTCCCCACCTCTGAGAGAGGGGCTTCAGTATTTCGGGAGTAGGATAGAGTCCCAGCCTCCCATCGCATGTTTGCGGTTTAGTTATCCTTAGCCAAGCTTGCCAGTGTTCTGCTCAGAAATACAAAAATACTCACAGGAAATGGCCTCCCAACTGTTGGCTATCGGAAATCAGATGGAAATTTATAACATCAGCTGTGAATGGGTGCAGCTTCTTACACATGCCGTGAACCTAGGTGTCTGTATGTTGTTTGAAAGAGGGGTGTGTGTGTGCATGTATTTTGTGTATTCTTAGATGGCTTGGTTCAGATGGACACAGTTTCCTGCATTAACCTGGTGTTTCCCATACATAGAATTACACATAACCCAAAGCAAAATCCGTATGATGCTCAAATTGTCCCCTAATGAGACCCGGTGGTGCTATCAGGTAAGGGTTGGGCTGCCAAGTACAAGGTCCACTTTAAGCCCACCAGTCACTCCATTGAAGAAAGATGAGCCTCTCTGCTCCCATACAGATGTACAGTCTCAGAGACCTTATTTAGGGTCACTATGGGTTGAAAATATCTGTACGGCAGTGTTTTTTGTTTGTTTGTTTTCTGTTGTTACTTGTACTGGATCTAATTCATGTTTTCATAACAGGTATTATGGCAAAACTAACTACATATGAAAGTGCCTTAGGGATCTTATTATTGGTGTTTAGTACAACAATAATAACAACTAACTTGATTTTAAAGATCAGTTTGATTCCTTTTATATTAATTCATAGTGTCTAAGGTGAATTAATGAACAGACATCTTAGATTCTGAGATAAATCTAGTCATATTTTTATCTCATTTTGCCTCAAATAAGCCTAGGAGGAAAGTTGTCCCAGACTAATTTTATAGATGAGGGGTCTAAGATTCAGAGCACAGAGACTCTCCTAGTGCCACACACAGCAATTGGCAGAGCTAGTGTTTGGTACCTGTGTTTCCTGCCTGTCCAATTGCCAGATTAATGTATACTTTTTTTTTTAAAACATTTTATTAGGGGCTCATACAACTGTTATCCCAATCCATACACACATCAGTTGTGTAAAGCGCATTTGTACATCGTTTCTCAAAACATTTTTTCTCCACCCAAACCCCCGACATTAGGTCCTCATTTTTCCCCTCCCTCCCCGCTCCCCCCATCCGCATGAGCCCTTGATAGTTTATAAATGGGTATTTTGTCATATCGTGCATAATGTATACTTTGTGCCCATATCTTCCAGCCAGTTTTTCACATTGTCAATGCTGCCTTCCATGGAAACTCCTCTAGTTTCTCTGGATTTTCCTTCTCGTCACTCTTCCGCTTTCTTCACTGGCTCCTCTTTCTGTTTCTAAAATAATTGGTACTATCTTCTTTCTCCCCTACTGACTAGACATCTGCTTAAACATACCTTCACCCACTCAATGTCATGGAGTAGATGCTGACTCATAGCAACCCTATAGGACAGGATAGAACTACCCCTGTGGGTTTCTAAGACTGTAACTCTTTATGGGGAGTAGAAAACCCCATCTTTCTATGACAGAGTGTCTATGGTTTCAGACTGATGATCTTGCTGATCGCAGCCCAACTCATAACCGTTACACCACCAGGCTCCTTAAACATACCTTAAATATATAAAATGTATTTGTTCTACATTGACCTCATTATCCTTCTTGCCACACTTTTTCTTCTCTTGAACACTGTATCCATGTTTCTAGTCGTTTATTCATTCACCCTCTTTCTACTCATTTCCTCTCTTATCCTTCATACCATGTTGATGACCAGATTTATTGATTTATCTCACAAATGCCTTTAAATACTTCTCTTGATTTTCCTGCTATTTCTGTATTTCAAAATTTCTCACCCCTCATATCCACCCCTACCTGCCTAATTCTGGTTAGAGTTTTATGTTTTTCCTTCAAACATTTTTATTCTGCAATATTCAATACCTTCATTTATTTAACAAATATTTATTTAGAATCTAATATGTGCCAGACACTGTTCTAGATACTACAATGACTGAAATAGATTTCTAGCCCTTTTGGAACTTACATTCTAGTTAGAGGTATTAGAGTGGGGGATGGAGAGAGATAGTAAACCATAAACATATTAAAATGTTTTAAAGGTGGTGAACTATAGAAAATACACTATCCTGTGATGATGGCCTAGACGCAGGCTGAACAGGTGTGGGAGGGGCAGCAGAAGAATATATGTGGAAGGAATCTATGTAGGTTTAACAAAGACTATCTGTTTCTGTGTACTTACCTTTGCTACAATATATCCATGAAAATGCTAGAGCATTAAAACAAGTAAACAAGCAAAAACCAACCACTGCCACCAGTCAATTCTGACTCATAGTGACCCTCTAGGACAGGGTAGAACTCCCTCTCTGGGTTTCCAAGACTGTAACTCTATGAGAGTGCAAAGCCTTGTATTTCTCCCATGAAGTGGTTGGTCATTTTGAACTGCTGACCTTATGGTTAGCAACAGGAGGTAAAGTCATGAAAACTTCTTAGACATAGCCAAACACCTTTAGGAAATAGTTGCTGAGCCGGGGGATTCAGAACTATAGTTTCGGGGAACACCAAAGTCAATTGGTGTCATGGTTATAGTTCACAGCGACAGTGTTCTGCATCTTACTTTGTGAATGGTAACTGGGGTCTTAAAAGCTCATGCGTGGCCATCTCCGCCACAACTATTGGTTGTTCACCATTCAAAGGAAAGAAGAGTGAATGAAACTGGAAGACATATGGAAACAATGAATCGAGTGGACTAATGAACCCTGCAGACATGAGTCTCTATAACCCTGAGACTTGAAGTATTAGATAATACTTGGACGCCACCACAATTGGGTCACATTAGAAGGTCCTGCCTAGAGTAGGAGAAAAATGTAGAACAAAACTCAAAATCCCAAAGGAGATCAGCCTACTGGTTTTAAAGAGACTGGTGAAATTCCTTAATTAGCCTTTACCTGGGGAACTGAATTCACTCCCCTAAATTCAGCCAAACCATTGTCTAGTCTATAAGGGGAACAATAACAGTAGTGAAGTATGCAGGCCTTAGAATAATCAACGATTTAAGATCAATGTAGCTTTTATGCAAAGACTAATTTCAGAAGGATATTTAAAAAAGGAGGAATGGAAACACATGGAAGGAGTGGGATAAGTGATGGTACATTAAGGGGATGGCCGTGAATGACATGAAGCAAAATGTATATGAGTTGTTGAATATAAAACCGATGATCTTCTCTGTGAGCTTCTAATGAATTCATGGTAAAAAGTTAAAAAATAATAACACAACCCCAAATCTGAAACCCATTTCCATCAAGTTAATTCCAACTTAAATGAGCCATATTTTATTCAGCACATATAGATTGACACTGAGCTATCTGTAGAGGTTATCTAGAGAATAGATTAATAATACATATCCTCAAAGACCTGAATCTAGTGAGGACATTTATAAACAGATTTCTTTATATATATATATATCAATATATCTTAATCCACTAACCAGCCTTCTAGCACTTCTGTTTCTCTGGTTTTTACTGTGCCTGAACTATGGGTTATCCATGGTACCAGGCACCAGGGGAAAGCATAAGGCACAAATCCATAATATAATGGTGTGGTCAGTGTGAAACACCTGTCCTGTCCCTGAAGCGCTAGAAATACTTCATTCTGGCTCAAGAGTAGAGATACAAGAGCTTCTATCCCCCAACCCTTAGAAATCCTGGTGAGTTGTAGGGGCTTTCAAGGGAGCCATGATGGTTCATTGATAAACTTCTCATCTTCAATAGAAGAAACCCAGAATTGATTCAAAGCCGATGCAACTTATGCACAGCTATCCCCGATCTGTCACTGGAGGCTTGCATGTTGCAAAAAGAAAAGGAAGTACAGTAGAAAGAAAAGGACACTGGGAATGCTCATGATGGGAGTTGTAATTTTATTAATTTGGGGGGTGGGGTGGAGTGGGAGTTGGTTGAGAGGGTGATTTATAAACAAAAGTTTGCGAGAGGTGAGGGAGTTAGCTATGTAAATATCTGGAAAAGAGTGTTTAAGGAAGAAGAAATAGCAGAGCAAAGATCCTAAGATAGGAACATACATCCTGTATTGGAGAAATGGGAAAATTTCAGTGCAGAAGTAAGGAAAACGTGGGCAATGCGGTCAAAGAGAGACTAGGGAGCTGGTGTTGTGGAGCCTGGCAGGCGTTGTTAAGGGCTTTGGCCTTTACTCTAAAAAAATGGGGGAGGGGGAGATGGACAGCCATAGGATAGCTTTGAACTGAAAGAGGTCATGATGTGAATTTCAACATAAAAAGATGCCTCTGAGTGCTTTCTTAAAACTGTATTGTCAAGGGTTTAGAGGGAAAGACAGGAGGTCATTGCAGAAATCAAGTTAATGGATCAGACTACAGTGTTAATCAGTGGAGATGGTAAGAAGGGTTGTATTCCAGATCTCTTTTGAAGGTTTGAGCCAATTTTGGTTTATCGGCTTAAAGCATGGTTTAATCTTGAAGCATGTAAATTTGATGGTTGGGAATCTGTCACCAGTGACTGATCCTCAGCAGGTATCCTGACTAGTTGCTGACCTTGAAAACTCAGTTACACAGGATGGAAGTTTTCTCTTTTTTTCATATATACATATCACTTCCACTGCCTAATTATAAATTGTTTGAAGTAGAGATAATTTTTTAAACACTTGTTTTCTATACTTCTCCATATCATATCCATTACTAACCATAGTCAGTCCTCTTTACATGCTCATTGATTTCATTCTCAGTGAGTACGTGCACTGTGCTAGCCACATGTATATGAAGTAGGTGACAAGAAGAATTAACTACTGGAAAAGAATATCAAATTAAAAAAAATTTTAATTTTCTAAGTGAGCTGTTCATGAAGTGCCTTCATTTTTTGTATATAGCTTTGTTATAATATTACCTATATGTAAATGTGTATATTTATTATTCATAGGCTTAATTTTAAGATTTTAACAGTGTTTTGACACATAATTTACGAAGCATGCAATTTAATAGTTTACACATATTTAAATGTACAGTATTCATCACAATCAATTTTAGAACATTTTCTTTCTTTCTTTTACTCATTATTTTAGCTCCTCATTTCCCCCAGCCTCCCCGCCATAACCTGAAGAAGCTGTCAATCCAGTTAATTTCCATATATTTAACTTCATGTAAAAGAAAACATACCAGAAAAACTCAACAACAATAACAAAATAAAATAGAAGGAAAATTCAATCAGAAAGAAACAAAATAATAAAAAGTAGGACAAATTTTAAATGGGTCAAAAGGGAGAATACATGAGAAGGTGTTAAATTTTAACCTAACAACATCTTCATTAGTTCACTCTCCAGTGTACTCCATCTGACAGCGAGGTTATTCACATTCACTGGAGGCTTAATCCCGGTGGTGACCCAGCAAATGGATTTTGGGCTTTCACTGTCATTTGCAGCCTTCTGCAAACTGGGTGCTCAGAATTTAAGCTCTTATTCCGTTCCCTCCGCTAGTCTTAGATTTTATTATTTACAGTCTTTGAATCATGCAGTGCTTTTTCCATGTGGACTTAACTAATGTCACACTTAAGATGGCTACTTGTTTTAAGACAAACCTTCTCAAGACCCTAGAGGCTATTTTTTAGGGCCATTATCGAGTAGGATCATGTCATAAGAACTAATTGTTCTTAGATTGGGGTTATGATTAAGTGTGAGCTCAAAATCCATTCATGTATCTATGGTTTGTTTATGTCCCTGGTTCACTTTAGAGACATTGTTATTTTCTTGGATAACAAGGGGACAATCATACCCATGGGGCATATGGTAATTCTGTTGATATTATCATTAATTTAGCCAAGGGTATAGAATTTAAAATATTGTTTTTAGAACAAAATACATGAATTAGTGACTTGTACCCCTTAAAAACTCAAGTGATTAGACACTATTTATGCAAATAATGAGAACTGGAGATAGGGCAAAAATTTCGATAGTGATCATTCAGTGCGTACCTACATTTAAGACATCTATATTTATATATGCAAGTGTGAAATATATTTCAGTCGGAAAGCAGAGCTAATTTAAAATTTTTGTTTTATTTGAATTTACCACTTAAATAGATCAACCATAGCTACATATTCCTAGAACAGTTAATTGAGCTAATTGTATGGAAACAAGACTTTTATTAATATTGGGATACAATTTTTTTCATGTTGTTAATATTAAATTGTTTTGTCTCTTCTCTTGTTTTTCTCTTTGGAAGATAATTATGACTTGGAACCTGCATCTGAGTTAGGAGAAGATTTATTGAAACTCTACGTGGATCACTGTTTTCCAGATATTGATATTTATGTTGATGGAAAAAGTTTTAAAGCTCACAGGTAAAATGAAATGTGATTGATTTCATGTCTTGATTGTAATAATAGCGTGCAATAGGATGTTATCTTTACCAGCACAGTGGTTTTCAAGCTCTGATTTCATGCAGGCCACAGAGGTCCCACAGTTCCACAGTGATGCCTCAGGGGACCTCTGACATGAGAAGAGGCTGCCCATTTGGCCGGGCTTTCTGCCGGCAAGCTCACGCATGCACCGCACCGCCTCCCTCCCACAGACATGCTTCCGCCCAAGCAGATCCTCTGCCTGAATCTCTGCTTCCCGTTGGGCACCAACTAAGACTTCCTTTGAAGAAAATGTTCTCTGATGCCTAAAATAGGTTTGAAAACCATTGTCACAGAAGATTTAGCTAAATGCATTTTTTCATTTCACAAGTATTGTAGAATTGAGAATGACTATTTCTGCTTGAATGACTTGTATTTTCTCTGAATGCATTTTGGCTCAAATTCTGTGATTCAAAATAGATGATACTCGTGACTAGCATTGATTAGGACATTTAGTAGTTCAAAGCACTTTAAAAAAAACAACACTATTATTCTGTTCTTCAATTGGGTTGCTTAAACATTCCAGAATTCTAAATTGAAGCCTGCTCCCTCTTTTGATTCCAAGTCACAAAAATCTGCTTAAAAGAAGAAGAAAGAAAAAAATACAAGTTATTACCTGCTGGAACTCATGGGGGAGAAGTACAGCTGGGCTTCACAACAGATGAACATCAGGACCAGGAAACTGAGGAAGCCGGATAATTATCTTCCCTCTCTTTCTTTGGATTTCAGATAGGATGTTGATAAGAAGTTCTTCTCTTAAGTACAACCAAACACCTCATGGGATTTGGTTCCTTGGTTTGGAGGTTTAGGGTCATGATTTCACAGGACATCCTGGTCATTGACTAATAAACAACATGTTTAGTGCTTCCCTCCCACCTCCTAGTTCTTAGATGCTTACAAGAGGCCATCTCAGCCACAACTGTTGGTCTCTAGTCATTTGAAACAACAGAAGAAAGAGGAGACTCAGGATAGGAGGAAGATAAGGAATGCGTGGCTAGTGGCCAACATGAACAACTGCCTCCTTTGCCCTATGACCAGAAGAACTGGATGGTGTCTGGCTGCCATTGCTGAACATTTTGATCAAATTCCATAGAATAATCCTGACCAAAAGGGATAAACTGCAGAACAAAATTTAAAATTTCATTTACTCAACTTTCTGGAGACATTTAGGGTAGATGAACCCCTAAAACAAATTATTGCTCTGAAATAATCTTTAAACCTTAAACCAAAAATATTCCCTGAATTCATCTTAAAACCAAATAATAGTTTCGCCTCGCCAGTTAAAAGAGCACTGTGCTCTATCAAGAACTGTTGATGTGGGATCAAGAAGCCAAGAGCAACTTGAAGATTAGACAGGCACCTGAGGACGCAGTGAGTTTATGTCAGTGAGGGAGGAACGGCCCAGAAAAGGAGGCTGAGAATGGTTGCAAACCTGGAGAATCAAGCTCAATAAATTGTACATGTAGGAACTTAGAAACTATTGAATTGGCGTATGTTTTGCTATGTATATTTTCAGCAACAATAAAAGAGGTGAAACTTTAAAAGTTATTTGGATACTCTGGAAAAGAAGAAGTAGACTGTTTGCAATGGCCAAGAGCAGCTCCATCATCGCGGTTCAAGAGAACACAGCCTTTCACGAAGCTAGCAGTGGGTTTAGATACAGGAACCCAGTACTTGACTCCTCTTGTTTGTGCTCTCAGAAATCATACTGGTTTTGCCAGCTGATTGGCTGCAGTACATTGCCATACTCTAGCATTGCCCACTTTAAACCAGACTATTTACTGTTCTCAATATGCACTGTACATGTTTTTCCCTGGGAGTATATATTTTATTTTACACTAGTGTAATTTTCTAATTCCTGTGCAATCTCTAATAGTATAGTAAAATATCAGATTGTTTTCAATAGCAAGATCATGGTGTGTGTGTGTGTGTGTGTGTGTTTCTGTGTGTGTGCTGTTGTTTTTCCTCCCCTTTCTCTTCTTTTTCATTTTCCCACTTTCATTACTTTCACAGTTTTATCTTAAAACTTAATTTCATTTCATTTTGTGTCCATATTTTGCTTTAAGCCATGTGGGCACCACACCAGAGTTCTACTTAAAGAACCTGTAGCTATTGCTATCACACAGGGAAGGTGAGGCTTTGTGATCATTTGAAGTATTTCCTCAGTGTCTATATTTGGCCTGTGTATTTCCTGACTGTGAGCTAACGTGGCTATGTTTTAGGGGCTGGGTGTGGGATATGGAATATTAAATGTGTATTCCAGAACAGTTCTTGTTCACATTTCTGGTTAATTCTGTTCACCTATCAATAAAAAAGGAATTTGTATGAATCAGAATGATGATTTCATGAGGATAAATTTCAAGATTTGACCTAAGCTTTCTCCCTTATGTGAGTTACAATGGCAAATTCTCAATTCCAACGTCCCTTCCAAGTCTATACTCTAGCATCTCTCTGTTTGGTACATACTGATTTTATTATTCATGTCAGAAAATGTAAATATATCAAAAGTTCAGAAAACACATAGTCATGTGTCTAATGCCTAACATCAGAAATCTCTGAATTATAGAACTTAAAAAAAATTCTTATTTTAGAATCTTATTCTAGGAATTAAAGATGTCAATATTTATCCTAGAAGAATGGCTAAAATCCATTGGTGACATGGCTACTTTAATTTTTAACTTTTTTGTAATTATATATTGAAAGATCGATGCAGGTACTTACAGTGGACTTGGATTATGATCCAAATTACATTCAATTTAGATCTCCAATTTAAAAACCATTTAATTTTTTAGTTTAATGTGCTCAAATTGGTATGGTAACAAGGTACCCCTCTTCTATAAAAATTGAGCTAATATCTTCCCTCATAGGATGGAAATGAGATTTTTAAAAAATGTATTTTAAGGGTCTGGGCAAAGAGTAGGTATTCTAAGATAACTCCTCTTCCCTTACCACATTTCATCAATCTTTCTAAGCTTTTGGAAAGGATACCAAAGTGGAACGAAAACACTTCTTTCCCTAAACTCTAGCGCTAAACCACTTTGTAAATAGGCAAAGGTAGCAGCTACGCCATCTCCTGTCAACTTGTGAAGGGGTGGAGTCTAGCCTGTCAATCAGGTAGAATCTTGATATCATTTGGAAGGCACAAATGGAGATAATAGCTCACTGGAGGCCAGATACCTGCTCACTCCCTGGGAGACATTCCTGTTGACAACCCACTTGGAGCTATGCTGATAGATACAGCACTCTGGAGCTGGAGGAGCCACGTGGAGACCCACACCAGCTTTGAGATGGTTCCACCACCACTGGATCCACAAGACTTTCCACCCACTGGCCTGTGATCTTCCTGCATTCACCGTCATTGCATGGCTGCGTGAGTCTAAAGAGGAATTTATGGACTAGTATCGGCATATGGGGTAATATTGGACTTACAGACTTGATCTAGACTGGGCTGGGATGTTTTCTTAATGTACAGTGGTCTTTGATATAAAGTTCTTTCTTACACACATATGAGTGTCTATAAATGTGTTGTTCTAGTCTACCCAGAGTAACACATTATGGTACCTTGGGAGTGGGGCACTAGAGAATAATAAAGATGGAGAGTGCATGCTTGTTTGACCTCTGCCTCATGGTAGTTTTTCTTGTTTGGCTCGCCAGAGGTCAGTGGCCATGCAGTTTACTGTGTTGTTTTCTGGAAAGAATATGGGAAGTTAAAGTTTTGATTATTTTGTTTGGTTGTTGGTTTTGGTTATTCCTGTTTGAAATGGTGAAAATGAATGTTGTTAATATATATTTTGAGCTCAGGGGTAGAAATCGCTGTTTGAATTTTTCAGAGACCTTGTTGCTTAGTGAAAATGTCTGACAGAAGGTCAAAATGGCTGACAGAAGGAACTGGCTTAATGCAGTCAGCAATATTTTGTATCAGTGGAATAATTTAGATAATGATTAAGATAAGTTAGATAAGGATGGGACTTTACTTTTAAGAATTGAGTTTAGGATTTGATTCTACTTTGTTTATACTGATTTCCTCTGCTTATTATTGTTGATATAATAATTGATAGAAATGACTATTGGGAAGTATGAAATTAGAGAGCTTGTAAGCCTTGCCTTCAGTCATTAAAATTTGAATCGTTAAATGGGTTTAGGACATGCCTGCAAAGAAGGCTTTGAAAAGATAAACCCCACCCAGTGTCTTGAGTGCTCAGGACATTCAAAGATGAAGACACTTGCCTATGGGGCTGTTGACAGATTAGGGTGGGGGGAGAGGAAAAGGAAGAGGGGAAGCTCTTTGGCTTTTTGAATTTGAACTAGTGGTCTGTGCCCAAAGCTGGGAAAAAACTCTGGAGCACTGAAAAACTCCTCTCTAGGACTAAATGATAAACGGATTCCGTGGGCAGGTTAAAATGCTCACTAGGTGACCACCTGGATCCACTTGTTGAATGGAAGTGAGAGGAATGCAGCAATAAAGAGACAGGTTAAGTTGGGCCACTGACAACCATGGACCTGGTTCTTAGGGACTAGAGAAGAAGTTAAGAGTGGGTTGACTGGTCTGAAGTTCATGACCTAGCCCAAGGGATCGAGGATTGTTGAGAATTTGTGACACTGCCCATGATCTAAAGGTGAGGCAACCAATGGGCACCCTGGTGAGGCTAAGTGAGGCAGCCCGCATTGAGTTGACTAGAACCCAATCAGATGAAGAGAAGAGTTTTGAGGCTGTGATTTGGTGCCTATTGCTGTTGACTTTATGGATGGCCTATCCTGATTTGATTTTGCTTATGGATGCAGACTTCACAAGGTTCCAACTGGAAAGATTTTCATGTCAAAGAATACAATTGTTTCCTCAGAGCACCGTGTTGATGTAAGTGCGCAGTATAGAAATTGGATACCCAACACCCAACATGAAGTGGCTGGCTTACAAACTTTCAGAGGTGGGGAATATATTCATAGGATTATAGGATTTTGGTGTAGGTGCTCATTAAACTGCAATTGTTAGGCATGGAATATTTTGTTCACTTACAGAATATTATGTTTAAATGAGGCTGGCACATATTGAAGTGTATGCTTCTTAGTTTTATCCTGTTAAGTACAGATATGGTTTTATTAAAAATTATGTATGGCTAAAGAGTTGTCTAAGAGTGTCAAGTTAACAAGGGGTGGTCTGTGGCAGTTACTTAATCTCCTGTCATCTTGCGAAGGGGTGGAGTCTAGCCTGTCAAATCAGGTCGCAGCTTGATGACCCCATTTGGGAGGCGCAAATGGAGATAAATAGCTCCCTGGAGGCCAGATACATGCCCCCTCGCTGTGAGACATTCCTGTTGACAAACCACTTGGAGCTATGCTGATAGAGCCAGCGCCCTGGAGCTGGAGGAGCCACGTGGAGACCCACACCAGCTTTGAGATCCAGAAGACTTTCCACCCACTGGCCTGTGATCTTCCTGAATTCAGTGTCATTTCACGGCTGCATGAGTCTAAAGAGGAATTTATGGGCTGGTATCGACATGGAGTAATGTCAGACTTATGGACTTGATCTGGACTGGGCTGGGATGTTTTCTTAATGTATAACTGCTCTTTTATATAAAGCTCTTTCTTACACACATATGAGTGTCTATGATTTTTTTTTTCTAGTCAACCCAGACTAGCACACAAACTTACTTGGTTTTTATTTTTTTCCACTATAAGATGAGAACATTGGAGTAGTTGAAATGATACATATTTACTCAGCTGCCCTGCAAAATTACATATGCATTTTGACCGTCAGCCCTGAAATTATTGCATGGACTGAAACCTGTTCTCCTTTGTGAATGGGAATTGAAGGACACTGGCTCACTGCCTCATTTATTTGCCCGTGTGGGTTTTGTCTGTTTGTATCTGGCCATTTCCAATTTTTTTTTTACATGCACAATTCAGTGACCTTATTTTACATTCATCCTGTTCTACAAACATCATTACATCCTTTTCCAAATTTCCCCATCACTCTTAGCAGAACCTGAATGCTTCCTAAGCAGGAGTCTTTCTTTTATCCTCCTCCCTGACCCGCTGGTAAACTCACAGCCATTCAATCCATGCCAACTCACAGCTACCCTATAGGACAGGGTAGAACTGCCCCTGTGAGTTTCTGAAAAGACAACTCCTTTTTTAAAAATTATTTTATTGGGGCCTCGTACAACGCTTATCACTATCCATCCATCCATCCATTGTGTCAAGCACACTTGTACACCTGCTGCCATCATCATTCTCAACACATTTGCTTTCCACTTGAGCCCCTGCTATCAGTTCCTCGTTTTTCCCTTCCCTCCCTGCTTCCCCCTCCCCATGAACCCTCGATAATTTATAAATTATTATTATTTTGTCATGTCTTACCCTGTCCGACATGAGAAGAAAACTCTTTACAGGAGTAGAAAGCTCCGTCTTTCTACTTCGGAGCAGCTGGTGATTTTAAACTGCTGACCTTGCAGTTAGCAGCCCAACACGTAATGCCGGTAGCTACTGATAAACTCTGTTTTCTTATTCTAGATAGTTCATATAAAGAGGCTCATACAGTATTTGTCCC
Organism: Echinops telfairi; assembly: GCF_000313985.2. Lineage (NCBI taxonomy): Eukaryota > Metazoa > Chordata > Mammalia > Afrosoricida > Tenrecidae > Echinops > Echinops telfairi. The sequence goes on along the minus strand of NW_022104341.1, from coordinate 26,950,181 downwards.
TTTGACATATCACACAGCCTAATGTGTTCAAGGTCTATCTGTGTTTTAGTATGTACTTCATTGCTCTTTAGAGTGATACTGGCATTTTATGTGTGTACCAAATCTGCTACATTTTAAGACAATTTATTTGTTGTACTTCTGTCTTTCATAATTAAAATACCTCTATTATAAGTCCCTAATATTGCACCATTAGACAGTCATTCATTAGGTTAAAGCTTTGTTGCATCCCTCTTTTAAAATGTAGGTTTCTCAAAATACTTAGCAAATCAGCAGTGAGTCAGGAGACCAATGTTCTAGTCTGGGCCGTGCCACTAATTAACTATATGCTCTTGGGTACACCAGCTGAAAGCTTTTTTAGATGCTATAATGAGCTTAGTAATTAAGAAGTCAATCTTTCTAGGTTTAGGTCCTATTCCACCACTTTGTTCGGAAGTGACTTAATCTCTCCAAGTCACGATTTCTTTATCTATCAAAGGAATAATGTGCATTGCTTCTTGCCCTTCGGCTTAGATTGTCAGTGGAATAATAAGACTAACTACGCCACCGGATCCAGAGAAAGACTCTTAGAAAGTGTTGGTCTCCGAAACCCAGCGAGGCAGTTCTGTGCTCTCCACTGTGGTCTCCTGGAGTTGGGATTGCCTGACGGCAGTGCGGTTTTTGTTTTGGGATACCGCAGATAAGGACATTTTTGGCACAGTTGGGTTAGCAGTCAAGCCCACCAGCCACTCCTCAAAAGAAAGATGCGACTATCTCCTCCCACAAAGGGTTACAGCCTCAGAAACCCCGTGTGAATGAGAATTCACGTGAAGGCAGTGGGTTTGGTTCAGGCTTGGGTCTCATGGCAGAGGGTGACTGTGACAATTGGATCAAATAATGTACCTAAAACACTGACCAGAATGGCTGCTGCATTGCAAACTCTCAATAAATATTAGTTGCTATAAGTGTATACTTGTAAGAGGCACAAGGTTGCCTATGCTATCTTTTCTATTGCAGATACCTATAAACTTTGGCCTAGATCTGGTCGATGGCCCTTTTTTGTATGCCTTTCAAGCTAAGAATGGATTTTGCATTTGAAAGCATTGTTAAAAACAACAGCACAAACAAACTAACTAAGAAGACTGCAGTGAGGACTGCTATCTGGCTTGTAATAGAAGATGGGCAGCTAAGCAAAAGGCATTGGGTAGAAGGGAGGAAGGGCAGGAACGAAACCCGGTATAGAAGATTTTGTACCTGAGCACGATTTAGCCTGCTCCCAGGAGTCTCTCGTTAGTGCATGCTACCACAGAAGGCCAGCGTGCTACTCTCTAGTAGGCGTCATTCTGTTCCCATTGACATTGAGCTTGTGCCTTCCAAAAGTCACTTAGGTTTAGTATAAACCAGTTTGTGCTATTTGGATTTATCATTTTAGTAATAGAAATTAATGAAATGGCATAAAGGCAATGATGCATGAAGTACAAAAAGCAAGAGTTATTGTTCCAGTGGAAACCAAGGTGACTGAGTGGAATGATCAAATAAAGGAGAGGTGCTTTAAAAATGGATTTTGATTTCATTATGGATGAAACAATATAAAAGCAATTAAAAATCTAGAGTCGGTTATGCTCATATTACTTCATAAAAGCATGTAAGTTCTTTCTTCGCTTTAAAGAAATTTGAGCGAGAAATCATAGATGGTATATATAGGTAGAGTTTGTGCAGGAGAGAGGCTCCCATCAGTAAACCCATATTTTAAAATGATTTAAGAAGGGAGGCACATTTTTTTAACCATAAAGTAAAATGGTGATTTATCCAAAACATTTTTATAATCTCTCCTGGGGTGGTTTTTGTTTTGTTTCTTTTCATCTTTAATTAACCAAACAGCTACCAGTCCAAACTGTGTCGGATAGTAGGGTGTTGACTGCACGTCACAGTTCAACCTGGAAAGGACTATGCCTGGGAAATCCGTTCTCAAAGAGTATCACTCTCAAGAGAAAACTAACTTTCCTTTTCAAACATTTACGGTTCCTAAAATACTTGCAAAATCATGGAATGGGTCACACAGACAACTCCCAACAATTAGATTCACCATTCAGTTATGAGATTTCTTTTTATTCAGAGCAAGAATACTTAAAAAAATTAGTCCAAGTAAAAAATTCCCTCTCAAGAGCTTCTCTAAGTAATCCAGGTCATTATTCTGCCTGGAGTAGTGAATCTAGTTCAGCTAACATCAGAAAGTGTTGAATAGCTGTGCACTAAAGTGACAGCAAGGGGGAAATTAGGGCATCTTAACAGAGCCAGAAGCAGCACTGTCAGTTGTGATTAAATCTAATCAAAAGGTGTAAATGGTTTTTGGCATGTGGTAAAATGAAGAACTTGGCAAAGAGATGTTTAGTGCACCATGCTTTTTTACAGCATTGTTTTTCAATCTAAGGCATGGTACCTAATTAAATATCAAGTACTTTCTACAAGCCATGCAGTGAAATTTGCGTGCTCTCACACACTTACTTCTCATCGGTTTCTATTAAGTCACTTTTGAATCATGGTGAGCCCATGTGTGTCAGAGTGGACTGTGCCCATCGGGTTTCCAGTGGCTGGATTTTCTGAAGTCATTTGCCAGGCCTTTCTTCCTGGAACTCTGGGTAGACTTGTACCTCCAACCTTTTGGTTACCAGCTAAATAATAAAGAAAGAAAGCAGCCTCCTTTTCTAAATTCTGGAGGAATTCAGTTCTCATATTACCATCTCCTCTATAGGTTCACCCTGTCTTGTTACCTATAGAGCACTACATGAAGTTATCTATCTAGCACCTATCTATTTATTTTATCTTTCTTTCTCTTCTCTCTCCTCTCTTCCAGCGCACCCTGCACTAGGATCTAACATTGCACTATGTATCTCATTGATTGCTGTGTTCTCAGCACTTAGAATGGTGTCTGACACAGAATAGAAGTTAACGGATAACTGTTGAATGACAGAATGAACGAATGAACACTTATCTCAGGAGGTAGAAGACTGAACATGATAGTGGGAAAGGAGGAAAATCAAGGGAAATAGAGGAAAGAGCTGGGAGGCAAAGGGCATTTATAGAGGTCTAGATAAAGACATGTACATATGCAAATA
>NW_022104341.1:26941934-26946166 GCF_000313985.2 Echinops telfairi | reverse complement strand
GGGTGAAGGGAGACGTCGGACAGAGCAAGATAGAACAAAATAATAATTTATAAACTATCAAGGGCTCATGAGGGAGGGGGCAGCGGGGAGGGAGGGGGAAAATGAGGACCTAATGCTCGGGGCTTAAGTGGAGAGGAAATGTTTTGAGAATGATGAGGGCAATGAATGTACAAATGCACTTTACACAATTGATGTATGTATGGATTGTGATAAGAGTTGTATGAGCCCCTAATAAAATGATTAAAAATAAAAATAAAGTAAAAAAACAGCAATGAAACAAAAAAAAACCCCAACAACAATGAAACATTAAAAACAAAAGAAGAAAAGAAACGGTATTCCCCGTCATATTTTTTTCTCATCCTAAGGAAACTGTGGATTAAGCTTTGGGCTTCTAACCACAAGGTTGGTGGTTCAAACCCACCAGCAGCTCCACATGAAAAAGATGAGGCTGTCTGTTCCACAGTGGTTTACAGTCTTGGAAGCCTTGAGTGGCAGTTCTGCTCTCTCCTTGTGGGTCACCAAGCATCAAAACCCACTGATGGCAGTGGGTGGATGGGTTTAGTTAGGGAGTGCTGAACTAGATCAGGACTTTTTGAGTTTTAGTCTCTTTTTTATTGATATCCCCTCAAGATGTTAAATAACATCTTTTGGTCTTTATTTAAGTGGTTTCTTACTCTCTTCGTCATGAAGTTTCTCTCAATTGTTATTATTAAAAAGCCTTTATGAGAAGAAATGAGAAAGATTAAAAAGGGTATGACAATTCATGTTTTAATTGAACAATGAAATACTTAGGTATAAATAACCTGGATACTTTTCATTATTATAATAACCCTACCACTGCACTCAAATGAGGAAAGATTATCATGATGTTTTAAATAGTAAAAACGAATGGTTTCACTTAGAAACAACATTTTGGCTAGTACATTGTTGTTTACTGTGTTCTTTTTTCTCTTCCCCTCCCCCTAAGGGCCATTTTAAGTGCCAGATCCAGTTATTTTGCTGCGATGCTGAGTGGCTGCTGGGCTGAAAGCTCCCAGGAGCACATTGCTCTTCAAGGGTAAGCATGATGTGTGCAAGACTGCCTGACTGCAAGTGATGGGTAATTCATATTTCATTTCAAGCACTGTTTATTAATCTGATTTCCCTATATGCTCATTGAAATGTGTCTCGTGTAGTAGAATTCAACAAAGGATATTTTCTGAAAATAAGAGGTAGTAGAGATAGTTTCTGACTCTTTAGGCCTTCAATGCCAGGCGAAGCATGCAGGTGGACTCATGGGTAAAAACAACCAGAAAACTGCATATTGGTGAAAACTACAGATTGCATCTTTCCCTTATGAGGACTTTAAAATATCTGCTGGTGTAGGAAGGGCAATGCCAGCTGGGTCAGAGACTAAGTCTGAGAGTGCCAATTCTAAGGACAATCATTTTTGTTTAATTTAGAATTAATTTAGAAAATGTGTCCAAGGACTGTGCACTCGATACATTCTAGACATCATTTTCAGGAATCGTCAACTCGCACAGAACTGGCTTTGATAAAAATTTAAATGAAATAACACTAATTTGGCTTATAAAGTAACATTTTGGCACTTCTTTTCTTTTTGAACGAAATCAGGAATTTCCTTGTAGGTTTAGTGATGTCTCCTGGTGCTTGATACTTGTTAGAGATTCCATTTTTCCTCTCACCCAATAGATCCTACCCTCAGCACTAAGGAGGGGTTAATGTGGCACTATGTTTTCTAGGCTTGATGCGCACTCACCGGGCCCTTTAATTTTTAGAATCAGTCTTTGAGATTGGGAGCGTGTCTCCACATACTATAGATGAAGGAACTCGAGGTCAGAGAAGAGAGCCATCTGGTAAATAAGTGCTTATGCGGAAAATCAACCCCGTGTGTGGTTGTCGTCGTTCGGTGCCTCCGAGTCAGTCCTGACTCACAGGGACTCCGTGGCAGGAGGAGCCACGGCCGGTTCCCTCCCCAGCCTCATGATTGTTACCCTTGAGCCTGTTGTTGCAGCTGATGTGTTTGTTAAGGAAAAAGCTATGTTTGTCGATCCCTAATTCACTACTCTACCACAGTCTCTGAGGAAAACATTACGTTTCCTCTTGGATATGTGTGCTGGAGCTATCTCAGATTGCTCTGTTCAAACTTATTTGGCCTACCACCTCCTTTTAAAAAAATATTACTTCTTGCCGATTGTTCTAGAACCCCCCCACAAGAGAATGTATCTCCCACTTTGGGAAATGCTGATTTAAATGAATGGTTTTCAGACTTTGATTGGAAGTTCCTGGTAGGTACATTTGGGAACATGTGGTGTGGGACTGGTTTCTAAGGGCCAGGCCATTTGCAGGTCACCCCTTCAACTGGAGCTGTACTATCTCCATCTCTTTTATATTGTTCAAGATGACCTATAAGTTTAGCTACTAGGTAACTCTTTCCCAGTCCTTCTTAATTAACACAAACTAACCAGATTAAATATTAAAACACCTACCTGTTAAAAATGAGGTCTGTTTACATATAACCTCCTCTTTGGGGGATGGACAACAGAAAAGTGGGTGAAAGGAGACATCGGACAGTATAAGATATTACAAAATAATAATAATTTATAAATTATCAAGAGTTCATGAGGGAGGGGGGAGTAGGGCAAGGGGGAGGGAGTAAGGAGGGAGGGGGAAAATAAGGAGCTGACACCAAGGGCTCAAGTAGAAAGCAAATGTTTTGAGAATGATGATGGCAACCAATGTAAAAATGTGCTTGACACAATGGATATATGTATGGATTGTGATAAGTGGTGTACGAGCCCCCAATAAAATTATTTTTTTAATGAGGTCTATTTATTAAAAAGTCAGTGCACACAGAAGAAGTAGTGACATCAGCTGCTGATCTACCTCACCTGTAGGTTTCCATCTTTGATTTACGGTGGAGGTGGCTGGTATAGAAAAAAATCTCCTCTTATAATATGATTTTACCACTGGTCGATTTTACTGACTTCTCTAACCCAAACCCATTGGCATCGAGTCAGAGGGAACTCAAATACAAGTAACCAAATTAGCTTCAAAGTTTTCAGCCAAATGAGGAAGTACCTGTGCATGGTCTAGTACCAGCCAGGCCTCTTACAGAGTTTTTCCTTCACGTCTGTTGTCATAAGCAAAGCTCTGCTTCTTAGTGGTTCCTCAGCCTAGAGTTGCCGTTGGTGTGGGGACTCACTGTCAGTGCTAATGGGAAATTAGCACACGCTTCTTGTCGATTCAACTCCTTTATCTTGTTTGTGAAAGTAAGGTTTTATAAGTGATTCTAGCTTATAAAAACAAAAATCAAATCCGTTGGCATTGAATTGACTCCAATACTATCAGATAGAGTAGAATTTCTCCCCCTGCCCCTCCCATAGGATTTCAGTGACTGGGAATCTTTACAGGAGCCACTTTGTCTTCCTCACCTTTCCTACCTGTTGTTGATACACCAATGCCTGACCCACAGTACCAGCAGGGCTTCTCAATAAATAATATAGAAAAGTAAATACTACATTTTAACTTTCTCTTTTGTATCATGTGAGGAGCCCTAGTCGTGTGGTGAGTTACACATTGGGCTGCTAGCAGCAAGGTCAGTAGTTCGAATCCCTAGCTACCTAGCAGATGAGTTTCTACTCCCATAAATATTTATAGTCTCAGAAACCTACAGAGGCAGTTCTACTCTGTTCTGGGTTATGTTGAAGGTTTGGGGGATTGTGTCATGTATCATCAACGCGATGGCAGGGTTGATGTACATCACATGACTACTGGACGAGATTTTTCAAAGTAAAATTTGTAAAGGAATTTGAGAAATCTGCTTTTTAAAAAAAGCACATATTTGGGATTTTTTTGCAACAAAACAATCTCAAAAGAGAGTCCATTTTCCCATAAACTTGTATTACAAACCTCTTTGTTTCCGTGGACTGTGCTGCGATAGAAAAAGTGTAGCTTGTGGTGTCCTGTACCAGTTGTCCAGAGCCAAGTACAGTGGTAGTGGGTCCATGATATGTATTACTCATTATGATTTTCATTGTCTTCTTTCCAGAAATTCGATTGTTGTTACTTTCTAGCGAGAAAGAGGATTGAGTGAGGGCCATTCTTTTTTTCTTTTGCATTGTTATTTGTTGGTTTTTTAGTCATTTTATTGGGGGTTCATACAACTCTTGTCACAATCCATATATCAGTTGTGTCAAGCACATTTGTACATTTGTTGCCCTCATCATTCT
>NW_022104341.1:26925228-26940736 GCF_000313985.2 Echinops telfairi | reverse complement strand
ATTGTTTTTTCCTCCAGACTGTTCATCCAGCCTATCTTATCTAGATAGACCTGCAGAGATAATACTATGCACCAAAAAACAAGGCATAACAAGACAAAGCAACAAAAGACAACACAACGACAACAAAGAAAACCAATGACCAAAATAATTAATTAATTAAAATAAATTTTTTAAAAAGAAAAACCTGTAAATAGATCAAGGTTTGTTTTTTGACCTCTAGGAGTGTCCTCCAGTTGAGTCTGATGGGGTGCCATGCTCTGGCCCCAAAGTTTATCCTTTGCACTCCCTAGGGAGCTCCCTGCTCTGCTCCCTGCCCCCTCCCCCCACTCCCACCCTTGCTGCTTTGCTGCAAGCCCTTAGTGTTTTGCTTCAGTGTGGTGGGGTCAGACCAGGCCAATTTGGACCCTGAGTCTCCAGTGTTGTCCCCCGTAGGGCCATGGGTCAGTGAGGGATGTCCTGTCTCATAATGGGATCAGCCATATGGTCCACTCTGTGCATTGGCTGTTCAGAGTGGGGATGTCGTCCTCCAGGTCTAGTGGGCCAGGATGTGCTGCACTCTCTCTTCCTCCCCATTCATTTTCTCCCATGTGCTCTGATCAGACGTGTCCCTCTCCCCTAGTTGCAGCCTCAGTGTTGTCCTCTAAAGTAAATTCTTCTGGGGGGAGGGGCAGTTGTGAGTGAGGGCCATTTTTAATCCTAGTACAATAATGCCAGTCTTGCCTCATCAGTAGCCTCCTTTGAACTTTTGCAGCTGTTTTCTGATTGCTGGACTTTTTCTATGAATAGATTAGAGTGCAATCCTGTTTTCTGTTCCGGAAAAGAACCACAATGTTTTTAATGAGTTAGTAACTTAAAGGTATAATACACATGGTATTTTTTCAAGAGAGATAGCCTTCATAAATTAAAATGAGGGTAATGGAGCCCCATAATCCTCGTTTCACCCATGCCCCAGGGTTGGGAAATGGAAGGGTATGGCTGCAAGGAAGCTCACAGGAGAAAGGTAGGTAGATTCCACACTTTATAGTGGGAATTGCTCCAATCAACACTTCTTTGAAGGAACCCAATCTACTTTTATTTTAGCCAAAAGAAGTCTTATACTGGCGGCTGAGTCTATGGACCATGAATTTGGATTTCCTAATCTCCCTTAGGGGATTCTTAGGATTGCTCTGAATCTTCAGAATGATCATTTGGAGTATCAATCAGATCATAATTCTCTCCTGAGTAAAATCCTACGGTGCCTTTCATCACAATGAGAAGGAAGTTCACCTCTTCCCCCCGGCATGTAAGACCTCATATAACTGAGCCCGGGTCTTCTCCTCATTGTGTACCGTTCTTTCCCTCATTTGTGGCTCCCCTATTTGCTCTCCACCAGCTCATTCAAGCCTCATGGCTGTAGCCCTTGCTGTCCTTCTGCCTAAGGGTTTTCCATCTAGAGCTTTACTTGGCTGGCTTCTTTCTCATGCTTACAGTTTCAACTAAGGGGTCACCTTCCCGGAATACCCCACACACATAGTAGCTACGGTCCAACTCCCCAATTTCTCTTTTTTTAAATATTGTCCTGTTGTATTGTCTTTCTAGGAGCCCTAGTGGCACAGTAGGTTAAACAGTGGGATGCTAATTGATAGGTTGGTGATTTGAATCTCCAGCCACTCCACTGGAGAAAGATGAAGTAGTCTCGGATTAACATGAAGATTCACAACCTCAGAAGCTCCACGGAGGCAGCGCTACTCTGCCGTACAGGGTTACCATGAGTTGAAATAGACACCGTGGCCGTGGATTTTGTTTATTTATTTATTTGGTTTTATTGTCTTTATAGCCCCTTTCCTTGTCAAAATTTTCTCCTTTCTGTGTTTGCTTAAATATTATAATTTCTTATCTCTCAATCAAAGCTTTTTTATCTTGAAAGTCTAGAATAGAGCCTTTTATTCAATAAATACTGAATGTGAATAAATGATGTACCTGTGCATTTTCAGCCTGTACATCTAAACCCCAAACCAGACCCAGTACCGTCAAGTCCATTCCAGCTCACAGATTCAAAGTAACTCTATATACAGGGTTTCCAAGGCTGTAAATCTTTACAGTGGCAGCCTCATCTTTTTCCTTCTGAGCGTTTGCTGCATTTGAACCACTGACCTTGTGGTTAGCAGTCCAATACTCTCCTACAGCACTACTAGGGATCTTCAACTTTAGGAAGCCCACTTGAAACACAAATATTTTAGTAGTCTCGATATATGTTCAGGGGCCTTAGTGGTGCAGTAGTTAAAGCACTGGCAGCTAACTAGGAAATCACTGGTTCTAACCCACCAGCTGCTAGAAGGAGAAAGGTGTAACATTCTGCTTCTGTAAATGTTTACAGCCTTGGAAACCCTATGGGGCAGTCCTCTGATGTCCTATAGCCGCGGTTCTCAACCTTCCCAATGCCGCGACCCTTTCATACAGCTCCTCATCTTGTGGTGACCCCCAACCATAAAATTATTTTCATTGCTACTTCATAACTATAATTTTGCTACTGTTATGAATTGGGTGACCCCTGTGAAAGGGTCGTTCGACCCCCAAAGGGGTTGCGACCCACAGGTTGAGAGCCGCTGTTCTACAGGGTCATTATAAGTCAGAATTGACCTGACAACCATGGGTTTGGTTTAAAATAGAATCTTTTTAAAAACTGCCATTTTTCCCCTCTAGCAACTCTGAGTTTATGCAATGCTTTTATCTCCGGTAAGCTTTTGATTACATTTTAATGTGATTGGTGCGTTAAATCTTTTCATTTAAATTGTAGACTATTTTAGTAATTTGTTGTTTTTCCAGATCACTTGGTCGTGTCTTAATAAACATTTTCAGTAAAAATACAAATGACTTACAACAAAATAGTGTGAATGCAGTTTAGTGAAGCATCTGTCAAGACAGCAGGAAAGGAGGCCTGCTGCCTGCTGCTTTTATAGCTATCATCTGTATTGATAGAGAGGCTCAAAGTCTGTATCTCGGTGTTCACTCTCATAAAACTATGCTTTTAGTTAGTCATTATGATCTTCTGCTTAAACATGTCAGTTCTCAAAAAGAAACCATTCTTCAAACATAAGTGCCCAATTTTCATTACTGTTCATAAGAATGGTTGTTTAGAATCTGGGAGGGAAAGTGTATGGTATTTGTTCTAGGAATATTGCTAGTGTTTTAGATAAATTAAATATAGATAATATGGCCCCCTTAAGAGATCCAATCTTGTCATATCCATTTAGGAGGAAAGTAAACTATATAAATGAGAGTATTCTGAGATTTGACTTTTTATATCTAAGAATGAAGGAAGCACATGGTTTTAAATCAGCAGATACCAGTACTTAGCCATAGTCAGGGCCACAACACATTTATTAAATTAATGGGAAAATCTTTATATCCTCTGAGCCCTAAAGGTTTAGAAGATGCTATAAATGCCCTAATACACCATCTATTAGAGCATCAATATTGATTTAGCATGTATTATCTCAGACCAGAGATTCAAAGCAAGCCCTCCTTCTCACACCTACTCTCTGCAACTCGTGTTTCTTTTCTTCTTGGCGTCCTCATTGTTTCTCTTAAGAATATTAGAATGCCTAACAAGCTGTGGGGTCTTAGCCTCTCTACCCTCACCCTGTTTCCCGGGCAGGGCTCTGTTATTATGAGAGGTGGGGATTCTTTGATCCTGAGGGCACCGAGTCAATGCTAACCATCTGGTAGGACTGGAGAGGCAATGATAAATCAGCCACAAAGTCGACCCTCACAGTACTCAGTCTCGAAAGGGAGAGAAGATGTAAATAAGATTATATGTCATCTTTGATAAATGTGATAGTTGACGTGTGTGTAGCACACTGGTTAAGGCCTAGGTTGTGAGTTAATCTGCCTGGATTTGATTCCAATGTAAAATTAGCTGTTTCACCTTGGGCATTTTCCTTAATTTTAGTTTCTTTTTCTATAAAATGAGACTAATAATATCTGCTCCCTGGAGATATCATGATTAAATGGGCTAAGGACATTCAGAATGGTTATTAGCACAGTGGCTGGTTCATAATAAATGCCCAGTAACAACAACACCAACAACAAAACACAGCTAAACTCTTAGCCCATAGAATTGATTCCGACTCTTCGTGACTCCTCTAGGGAGAGTATATTTGCCTCATAGGGTTAAGGTTTTCTTTTCCTTTTTTGATCATTTTATTGATGGCTCTTACAATTCTTATTACAATCCATACATCAATTGTATCAGGCATATGTTGCCACATTCTTTTCTAGATAATTACTTTCTATTGAGCCCTTGGTATCAGCTCCTCTTTTTCCCCCCTTCCTTCCCCTCCTCCACCCTTGTGACCCCTTGATAGATTATAAATTATTACTATTTTCATAAGGGTTAAGGTTTTCAAAACTGTAAATATTTACAGAAGCAGGCTGCCACATCTTTTTCCTGTGAAGTGGCTGGCAATGTTTGCATATGAACTTTTAGTTTTCAGCTAAGTCCTTAAACTCTGCACCACAGGCCCCATAAGCATTCAATCGATGTTTACTAATATTTTTATATATGGATCTGTTCTCTAAATTCTTTATTTTTCACTTGTCTTTTTAAAAAGTTTTACTATTATTTGGGAGTGGATACATACGTCCTGTCCTTCCAGAGTTCAGTCACATCAAGGAGCATTGTGCAATGGCTGCCACAGTCCATTTCCAACATTCTCTTCCTTCCTGGGCTCCATGACATTGTCTCCCTTTTGCTGCCCCCTGCCGCCTCCACTGCCCCTCCCTGAAACCCTTATTCTACTTGCTGTCTCCATAGGTCCATCAATCCTGGGTTTCATACACAGAAAAACATATAACACAACTTCAAGAAGGTGACCCCCAATGACATATCATACCTGAGAAAAAACAGAAAATGTTGGAAAACAGGTCAGGTCCAGCAAAAGGGGATCAACTGACAAAGTTTTAACTGTTCAAGTCAGGTTTAACCCTTTGATCTCCTTTACCCATCTGTGCAATGCACTGTTTACCACTCTCCTCCCATCCCCCAATTGTAGATAGAGGGAGGTCACCAGAGGCTTATTTCCTATGTAGGTCTCACAAATACAGCTTGGGCTCCCACTGTCATCCATAGCCATCTGTAAACTGGATTCTCACAATGTAGGCTCTGATAGTAATCCCTCCTCCCACTTTGGATTATATGGACTACAGTCCTTTGGTGACTGATGATGGTGTGTTTCTTCCATGGGGACTTACTTGACAGCTCCCGTAGATGGCTGCTTGTTTGGAGACAAGCCTTTAAGACTTCAGATGCCATTTTATATGATAGCCGGGCACCGTCTAATTTCTTTGCCACATGTTGCTACAACACCCCTATCTTTTATGTTCTTTTTCTGAGGGCAAGTATCAAACAGGGGCATGATGGAAGAACAAATTGTTCTTAAGTTGGAGCTAGGATTTAGTGCGAGCTCAAAACCCATTCCTGGATCTGTTTGTTTGGTTGGTTGGTTTTTTTATCTGCCTTTGGCTCGCTTTCAAAAGTTTCTTGTTAATTTATGGTAGCAAGTCTTATTGATCATCCCCCTGGGGCATAATAATCTTCTATTAATATAGTATTTGATTTGATTAAAAAAATTTGGTACTAATTTTTTTAAACCCCTATTGAGAGATGCCAATGTAAGCTAACTTCACACTTTTACAGAATCAATCCTTTCATGGCTGGATGCTATTTGCACAAATAGTTGGGGTTAGTTATCAGGGAAATATACAAAAATAATTACTGAGGCTGTCAGTCACAGGTTTGCTGGAGTAGTACATTTGATGTTAATTACTATTATAATTCTTAATTCAGTGGGTTGTCCCCCTTTTTGATTTGGGATATATTAAGGAAATAATCTGATAAAGAACCACATGTCCTGTGTCAGAGAGATGAATAGTGGAGGAGAGCACTTTAAGCACATAAGCAGCACGTGCTAAGGCATGGACGTATAGAGAATTAGAAGTGGTGCACATATGAGAAATGAGTAGTTCGTGACCTCCGAGCAGCTGCTCGGGAGGGAGAACCAGAGGTCAGATGATAGAAAGACTTTACACTGGGCTTAGGAATTGGGACTTCTTAAAATGGGCTGTGGAGAGTTGTGGAAGGGTTTTAAAGTGGTGGGTACATCAGATTTGCATTTTAGCAAAGTCACTCTAGTAAGAATGTAGAAAATGGATGCAAGCAGATCTCAGGCAGGAAATCTGAGAAAGAAGATACTAAACCAGGGCAGCAAAGTGGGAAGCAGCAGAGGCTGGATTTAAGAGGGCTTTTGAAGCTATAAGTAATAGGATGCGATGAGGGAGACGATTGAGATTAACCCCAGATTCAGACTAGATGAATAATGTCTGCTGGAGTTTTGAGGGCACCCAATAAATAACAGCGTCCCTTTCTGTCCAAAATCAGGCAGAACAAAATTGTTACAGCATTTGTGTGTGTTACTCTGAGATAGGAGAAAGAAGAAGTTTTCTACTCCTCTAAAGACTTGGTCTCGGAAACCCACAGAGGCAGTTCTACTCTGACCTAAAGGGTCCCTGTGGTGGATGGCAGTGTTTGTTTGTTTCATGTGAGAGCCAGACGTGGCTTGTGTATGGCATCCCAAGATGCCATAAACCTAAGAGAAAGTTTGACTCTCATGGCAGGTGTGCTTCCTCATCACCGTTTGTTTCCCCAGTGGTCTAGCAGAGAAGGAAGGAGAAATCCAATCCCCTCCCGGGAGTCAAGATGCAAGAAATCCTCCAACTGTGCTATTAGCAAAATAGAATTTAAAGAAAGAGGATCAAATCTGGGAGGCTGGGAGGGGAGTTGGGAAGAGGAGGAAGGTCCTGAACTCAGAGTTGGAGATCCAGTAGTCAGGGAGACATCAAGGTTTTCACTCTAATCTGCTTCTTCAATCACATCGTTACTTTGTGTAAGGAGACTCATTGAGCTAGAGACACTGGCTAAGAAACTGTAATGAGAATCTTTCTAGTCAACAGGCTTGTCCATTGAAGGCATTTAAACAGACCGAGTAGCTTGTATAAGATGCTAAGGAGACGATTTGCTAACGAGTCAGGGGATGGTCTGTGACTTCAAGGATTCCATTTAACTCTAAAAGTTCATGATAGATGATGTTCCATGGATAACAAATGATTTGATAATATTCTCGTCACATTTTATAGCATATAAAATATTTTGCTGAAGTCATTCTTTTAAATTAGTGGTACAGTTGCCTAGGTGATATTTGAAGAACATATTCTTCAGATATGTGTGAGATAGAACTTTATCTTGGCTAAAAGTTTATGGGGAGAGCACAAGTGTATTGTGGCATCAATTATTTATTTATTTTTTGGTTAATAAATCATTTTATTGGGGGCTCTTACAGCTCTTATAATAATCCATACACCAATTGTATCAAGCACATAGGTTGCCATCATCATTTTCAAAACATTTTCTTTCTACTTGAGCCATGGGTATCAGCTCCTCTTTTTTCCCCTCCCCCCAACCTCCCACCCTCGTGAACCCCTTGATAATTTATCAATTATTTTTATTTTCATATTTTACACATCCGCTGACTCCCTTCACCCACGTTTCTGTTGTTCACCCCCCTGGTGGGGGAGGGTGATAGTTTGATCACAATTATCGGTTTCCCTTTCTCCCCTTTCTCCCCACACATCCCGCTACCCTCATGGAACTGCTACTCTCATTATTGGTCCTCGGGGATTTATCTGTCCTGGATTCTGTGTCAAGAGATGCTCTGGTCTAGCCAGTAGAACTGGAAGGTAGAACTGGGGTCATGATAGTGGTGGGGAGGAAGCATTAAAGAACTAGAGGAATGTTGTGTCTTTTGTTGATGCTGTACTGCACCTGGTTAGCTCATCCCTTCCTTGTGACCCGTCTGTGAGAGGATGTTCAATTGAACAACATCAGTCAAACCTTAGTAATGTCTAAGTTTGAGTTCATTTTTTCATTTTTTATTCCAGTATAAACCAGGTAGAAATGAAGGTTATGATGTATTTTATATATGGAGGAACTTTGGACTTTCCAGAGAAAGCTAACGTTGGGTATGTATTACATTTTAGTAAATTTGAATATAGTAGAATCAAATTTAATAAATTTGAATATAATATTTCTTTTCTGAAAAACCATTTTATTGGGAGCTAATACAGATATATTATTCCATAGCTGAATTCCATCAAGCAGTGTTTTATAATTGTTACCACAGTCAGTTTGAAGACAGTCTTTTTTTTCTTGAACTCTTTGACATCAGCTCCCTTTTACCCCCACTCCCACCCCATCACTGTACCCCCAGAAACCCTTATTCTATTTGCTGTCCCTATAGGTTCATCAATACTGGGTTTCATATCCTGAAAAAAAGAAAAACATCACAAATCCAAGAGGGTCACTCCAATGGCACAATACATCGGAGATAAACCCCAATATGAACAAATGTATGCTGACCTCCCACTGTCATCCATAGCCTTCTACAAACCGGAGGCTCACACTGTAGGCTCTGACACTAATCCCTCCTTTGACTTCGAATTATATGACTTACAAACCTTCGCTCACTGACATTGGTGTGCTTTTTTTGTGTGGCCTTAGTTGACATCTCACTTAGATGGCTGCTTGTTTGGAAACAAATTTCTGCTTTTTTGTACTATGTTGTAAAATGTCAAAGTAAAGCCTTAACTTCATTATCTATTTTGCTCTATCCTTGGTGTGTTTGAGGACTATGTTAAAAAAAAAAAGGTAAGCAAGTAAAAATACTTTGTTTACAAGAAAAGATGATTTGGCAATTCCCAGTAATAATAGGATTATGAAAAGTTTTTATTAGGCTTATAGTAAAGAAGAAAAAACTTGTTTTGGAAAATCAGTGACAGATTTTTAAAAAATTACATGATTTATTGAATAATCATTTTACTACTTTACTTTTTAAATTTTTCAGAATGGCTCACTTAAAAAGTCATCCTGAAAATTTCAAAAGGGAGAATACCCTTAAATGTTATTGAGAAATATAGACATATGAAATATAGGCATCTTAAAGGCCAACAATGATTTGAGTCTCAAGTGTTCTCTAAAATGAAGTGTTCTCTAAAATGTTCTATAGAACCCTACTGTTGGGTGAAATTCCATGCTAAGCTTCTTCATGTGCTTCAGACTCCCTCCCCTCTTCCTGATTTTCTAATAACAGACAGATGAAGGCTGTGCTTTTAATTTTAAATATTCACTAGTGCCTTCAATCACAAACTGATGAAGTAGTATATTTCTTGGGACAAAGTGCCATGAGTTAAAGGGATTGAATGCTGAGGCTTACCCCCCTGGAACCTCATGTAGAGTTTCTTCATGCTCTCAAAGCTTATAGATTTCCAAAGTTCCTAAAGTATATGTAGGTGTCCGAAATACTTACCAAAATTAAGAAGCAAAGGACACTCCTCGTCATCAATTGCTATTTACAATCTTAGAGTCATCTGTAGGTATTTGTAGTATGATAAGCATCAATGAACTGATGACTCCCTCACACTTTGATTATACAATTTTTTTGGCGAGGTTTTTAAAACTTTTACTGCGCTGAGAATGGATAGTTTCCAGGACTGGGAATATGAGAGGAAGTTGAGAAGTCTCTAAATTTACCTCTTGTTATTCTCTATTAATCAAATCATGTGACTGTGCTTTTAATTTTGTGTCATAAACTTTTTATAATCAATAAAGTTTGTTTTGAAGGGCAAAAAAGTTAGAATTAAAATCATTCAATTAAAAAAATGGATTATGTATTATCAAGAAACTACTGTGTATTTTGCTTATAATTTTTTTAATTAGAAAATGAGCAGTATATATATTTTTATTTCAGTCAGATACTCAGTGTGGCAGATATGTATGGACTGGAAGGATTAAAAGAAGTAGCAATCTATATTTTAAGAAGAGATTACTGCAATTTCTTTCAAAAGGTAATTATTGAATCTCAGAAATTTTTTACGCAGTGCTTAAAAAATCACTCATTATTATCTGGTAGTTTTAACAGGTTTATTGGCATGCAGTTCACATGTCATACAATTCAGTAGTTCATTTGCATCAAGAAGAGTTGTGCAGTCATCGCCACAATCCACATTAGAACTTTTCTACATTTGTACTCATTGTTATCAGCTCCCCATTTCCCCCCAAGTCTCCCTGCCCTAACCCTAAGAAACTGTTATTCTACTTACTGTCTCTATAGATTTACCGATCCTGGATTTCATATAACGAAAATCATACCAAAAATCCCACACAAGACAGCAATAACAAAACACAGAAAAAGCTCAATCCAAAAGAAAGCAGAAAGTAATAAAAACTAGAACAAATTAAAAGTGGGTCAAAAGAGAAACTAAATTATAAGATGTTAAAATTTAACCTAATCATACCTGCACTGATTCACTCTCTGATGCACTCTGTATAAGGGCAAGGCTATTCACACCCTTCATCAATTGTCCAAGGGGAAGCCTCTCCTCCAAGGGGAGGCTTAATCTCCGTGGGGACTCTGCAAGTGGATTTGGGGCTTTCACTGTCTTTTGTCAGGTGCTCATAATTTAAGCTGTACTACTATTCCCTACTCTGATCTCTGATTTTATTATTTACAGTCCTTGGATCACACAGGCTAGCATGCCTCTTCCATGTGTACTTGGCTGGCACCTCATTTAGATGACTGCTTATTTTAAGACAACCTTTTAAGACCCCAGATACAATTCTTTCTGATAGCTGGGTACCAACCACCTTCTTCATTATCTGGTAATTTTTAACTCCAATAATAAATCATGCTTTAGCTCCTCCCATAGCAGCCTGAGGTGCTCTGCCATCATGGTTGGCTACTCACTTGACCCACAAAATCATGCAAATCAAGAGGGTTAGATCTTCGGGTCCATTTGAAGAATACCCGCTATAAGAGCTGTACAGGCCCCCAATAAAATGACGGATAAAAAAAGAAAGAGAGAACAACTCCCCATGAAACTGCCCAGGCTATCACGGGTATGCCTCTCTGAAAAGGCACCCAGTATTTGAAAGATGTCACTTTGCAGAAGCAGTGTGTGTCCTCGACGTTGCATGCTGTCGTTGGTAGGGGTGCTCAGGCCAAGCGGGTTGGGCCCAAGATCAGTGACCCAAAAAGAGGGCTGAATTTTTACTGCACAAGCTTAAAACTGCAGGTGGTAATGCTGAATTGAAGGGCTTAGATGTGGATTCTCTGGTCATTGGGCACATCCAAGTGGAAAAGCCCTCAAGATGTACTGCCAGACTGACAGAGCTCAGGGTCACATCAACCCATCCGTGAGCTCCCCCTGCCACACTGAGATGACCCCGCCCGAGAAGGACCAGATCGTTCCTATACGAGAAGAGGAGGTTGCACAGGAGACAACGATATCCCAGAAGAAACTGAAGAAGCAACAAAGTATGCTCGGGGGCTAAATAAGCTTACAATAAAAGTTAACCGGATAAGTAAATAACTAGTGCTTTAGAAGTACTTTAAGTACTAAAAATAATAAGTCCGTGCACCTAATGGGAATGCCAGTTGAGGACTAGCTCATAGTATATGCTTGTAAAACAAAACAAAAGCCACCATAGAACAAAATTGAAGCCATATGAAGTAAAACCGAATTGAGGAGGAAGTTTTTAAAAGGTAATAAGAGTGTCTCATAGAATCCAAAGGTGGAATGTACAGCGGGCACTAGAAGAAGGAACAGAGTGGCTTCTCCTTTAACCAAGGAGGCGCGGTGCCCCGCTGGTGGTTTTTCCGGCGCGCACGCTCCTACCACCTCTCGTTACAGTGTGTACAGGAGGGAGACCATAGTTCTTTCCCACCTGTGTCCTGCTGGGAAACACCATTTTTCATTTTAACTTATGCAAAAGTAACTGTTGTCTCCCTCAAAACTATGAAATACTGTGTATTTCAGAGTCATTTGGTTCATTATTTTACTGAAGTCATTGTTTTAATTTTATTCTGAGACTATAAAATATGTTTCCACAACTAAGATATACTAATATTCACATTTAACCAAAAACAAGTCATAAAAAATTATTTACATCAATTTTCCCCTCTTGGTGGGTACTGAGAAGTTAACAATATGCATTCTATGAATTTTGATTCACCTAATTTTAAAAGTCTCAGTGACATTGAAATGTCAGTGTGTGTGTTAGACAGGACTTTCCTTATTGCCCTGTAAGTAAGCTTCGGCGGACAGAAGGAGGCGCTAAAAACCGCCTGTGCTAAGTAAGCTGCGGAGAACGGGAGCAACTAGTGCTGCCAGTACCCCGTCACCCCAAGCTTTGTTGAGAAACAGTTGATCACCTCAGTGATCTTTATGACTTTACTTCAGCCGCTTTAAATAGAAGAACTGCAAAGGCGTGGGGGCAGTGGGGGGACAGCGGGTAGGCTGGTGTCTTCAGTGGAGTGGAGAATGGAGACTTCTGCTGAAAGACTTCCTTTTCCTTCATAAGATTGCACCCAACCTTCGCAGCCAAATGAAAGCTACTGAATCCCAAGTACAGACTAAAAATGGAAAGAGCATCTTCCATGAGGAGATGCATCCTTTATCCCCAGATGGATTTTATTCTTTCTCTAGGACCAGCCTACCCAGACACTTCCATCAAAAGGAAGGTGGTCCGCGATTGCTTGGCAGAGCTTGGCATCTGCCCTCAGACACCAATGGGAGCATAATTGAGCATCCTGATTTCTAAAGGAGGGAACTTGCTAGAGAAGCAAGCACTAGCCTGGTGATAAGGGACTATGATAACTTTTGTCTAATGAAAAAGTTACAGGGAGTTCATCCCACACCCCAGTGATACAGGACCCAGAGGGAAGGAGGAGCATCACAGGAGGCTGGGTTAAGAGACTGATACAGGGCCAGATGTTACGATGCTCTCCCCAGGGAGGCAGTGGGGACTCTTTACCTACTGAGAGCCTAGAATAGAACGGTCAGCCCCAAGAGTCACACATCAACAGAGGCGACCGCATCTGAATGAAAGCAAGGCAAGGCCATCTCCCTCCTGCCATATTGGTCTCTGCTTGGTGAAACAAGGTGAACCCTGCCATTCATGGCCCTCTCCAAAGGAGTATTTTAATATAAATTATTAATAAGCTGCGTGTCAATTAGTAGACATTATGTTATAGAGAGTAGTTATTCATAGATGAAATAAATTTTGACTGCTGAATATTTTAACTCTTATGCTTAACTTTTCCAGTTTTTCAGACTTCTCACTGCTTTAAGTCGACAAATATGCCGATACCAATAATCCTTTCCCTCATACTAATTTGATACTTTAGTCTAAAATGGGTCAGGAAATCAAATATTTAACCTGGTAGAATATACAGTGATAACCATTTCTGGTTTTAAGACAACTTAGAGAACTTTTAATTAGCTCAAAGGGAATAACATAACTGGTAGCATACAAAGCAAAACATTTATATTTCATTTCTTAAATAAATACTAATATAACACTTTTAAAGGAAGGATATTATGAAATCAAATTAAAGCAATTCATTAAAAAAATTGAAAATCATGGGCCTTATTAGAAGGACTGTGCTTACGGTGTTTCTGAAGAGGCTTTTGCTCTTCTCTCAGAGAAGAAGGGCACGTGCTTAGAAGTCTACATTTAGAGGCCACATTAACAAGTTGGCTGCTGCCTGTGTACAACGTGTCATCCCCAAATCACAATTCACAGATGTTTAAGAAGAGAAGCTGAATTGTAGTCAACGTAAATGGGTACTAGATGTACTTAGGAACTTGACCTCAACACTGAGTGCATAGCCTGGGCCATGTGTCACTCAAGAGGCTTAACACCCAGAGCACCAAGTTGCCGTCACGTCTTGTAGGTACATTTTGTTTATTTTTGTTCATTACTCCCATATACCATATATACTCGTGTATAAGCTGAGTTTTTCAGCACATTTTTAATGCAGTTTTTGTGGTAAAATTAGGTGCCTTGGCTGATATTCGAATCGGCTTATACTCAAATATATATGGTATGTACTTAAAAATGTTAATTAATGATCCAATTAAATTCTCTTTTTATCTGAGGTTGCACATATACGTAACAGTTATATTTATACTATAGGAAACAGATTAGACCATCTGTATTGCAATGTGATGTGCGGGAAATTATTCTATGTTAAGCTAAAATAAATGAGAATAGAAACTACATTCTGGCAGCTAAAAGAGTTCAGATGATAGTGTGTAAAACTAAACATGATTCGGATTTCAAGGGAATAGCACTTTTGAATTAAGTATATTCTGCTGATGAATCAAACCATCTTTGTGAAGCAAATGCTTTTAGCCTTCTGTAAGTTGAAAAATAATAAATGTGGTACTTTCTGTCAATTTTAGCCTATTCCCGGAAGGCTGGCATCTATTCTAGAATGTCTGATTATTGCTCATTCCGTTGGCGTGGAAAGTCTTTTTACTGACTGCATGAAGTAAGTGATCTGAAATGGTGCTGATCACAGTAATTTAGGGGTTTCTTCTTGCACTCTCGTAATTTTGTGGACCGTTTAGATTTGACCTATTTTCCTAAGATTGATATTTAACTAGTTATGCCAGTTGAGAAAAAAAAGGATCAATTTACATACTACTGAGGATACTTAGGATCCGTTTTCTTTTAGCTGAGTCATTGCTAGTTTTATTAAAAATCTATGTACATAACCTAAAGGTAACATGGTTACGTTTACCACAGAACTCATACAACTAACAATAAAGGTTGGTCAAATATATGTGCAATTTATATAACTGGCAACTAAGATAGTATTGACTATATAATGAAAGATATTTTCGGTTTTCTAACGTGGGATTTTTTTTTTTTAATTTAACAGGTGGATTGCAAAGCATTTTGCAAGGTGTTGGTCTGAGAGAAGCTTTGCTAATGTGCCCCCTGCGATCCAGAAC
Organism: Echinops telfairi; assembly: GCF_000313985.2. Classification (NCBI taxonomy): domain Eukaryota; kingdom Metazoa; phylum Chordata; class Mammalia; order Afrosoricida; family Tenrecidae; genus Echinops; species Echinops telfairi. The sequence continues at coordinate 26,925,844 of NW_022104341.1, read as the reverse complement.
AGTTGTCTTAATATGCTGATTCGGTCCTTAGTAAGTACGACCTGCATAATGTGGCCCGTGTTTGCCATCACAAAGCTTATTCATTTTGTATAAGTGCTTTCAATCTTTTAAATATAAGTGGAGAACTTTTTATGAAAGCAAGATATGAAGACCAGTTCCAGCTAACTCCAAACCAATTCATAGAGATAAGGCTGGCTACCCCTGTGAAGACTGATAAAGCCACGAGAACCCTGAACAGGATTGCTGAGTCAGAATCCACTGTGGCTGGGTTATCTTGACAGATTCCATCCCCCTGAAACCATGCTCAGGACCACATTCAGTAGTCGGGTTCCAACGCCACGAGGTGGTATATAAGGGCTTATGAAAAGAGGCCAGGTATGGACGGAGTCTATGCATTTGCTCAGCCACATGGATGTCCCCTCACCGAGGCGGGTCGAAATAGGAGACTGCTGTCTCTGTGATACTGTCCCCCAGCTAGCAACCTGATGGCAAATTTTCTTTATTTCTTTTAAAAAATATATTTGTATTAACATATCTTACTCATTCCAATATATCCCTTCCCTTCCCATACAGTTCTGTTGTTCAATCCCATCGGGTAGGGCTATGCAATCATCAA
>NW_022104341.1:26918370-26925128 GCF_000313985.2 Echinops telfairi | reverse complement strand
CAGGGAACCCTTACTCCTGTCACTGTCTCTGAGGAGTCATCTAACTTCACTAACATGGACTGAGCACTCCTAAATGTACAAACGAACATATGCAAGTCTAACATGACCGGTGAGGTATGTCACGAAAGGATCATCTTAGTAAGGGGAGGACTCTTAAAGAACTAGAGGATAGTTAAGTGGTTCATCAGTGTCACACCACGCCCTGGATTCATGCTCCATTCTAGTAGCAGACTTTCTTCTGTATCGCAGAAAGAAAAAGAGGTCACACGTTGTTCTCATGGGAATAGACCTTTGCTCTGGATATGGGTTTGTGTACCTTTCTGTCAGTGCTTCTGTGAAGATAAGTGAACTTACAGAATGCCTTATCCACCATCCTGGCATCCTCACCACATCATTTCTCGCTAAGGAACTTACTTCACAGCAGTGAAGTATTGTAATGATCGTACCAGGTTCTCTGGGATCCCCCAGGAGCTGGTTTGAGAGAGTGGCAGAATGGCCCGGGGTGCTAGCTAGGTGGCAAGACTTCACAGGCCTAGGGAATATGCTCCAGGATGTGGTATATGCTCTAAGTCTGTCCAATATGTAGTGCTATTTCACCCATAGCCAGAACTTGTGAGTATAGAAATGAAGGGGTGGAAATGGGAGTGGATCCACACACTGCTATCTCTAGCGACCCAATAGCAAAATGCTTGCCTCTTGTCCCCACAACCTTAGGTTTTGCTGACCTCAAGATAGTACTTCCACAGAGAAAACTTGCTTTTACCAGGGAACAACAATGAGTCCATTAAACTACAAGTTAAGGCTGTCTCCTAGACATTTGGGGCTCTTCATACCAGTGAATCAACAGGCAAAGTTCGAGGATCACTGATAAATTGATACTATCAAGGGGAATTTGGGTTGCTACCATAAAATATGGATAAGGAGGAGTATATCTAGGAGTAGTATATCTAGAAGTTACATCTTGATGTTATATCTCCATATTTATATGCATAGCTTAGATTTCTAGTAACTTAAATGTGGAGATGTAACATCAAGTGTTATCAACATACCTTATATTAGATGTTAGGGGTCTGAGATAGAAAAAAAACTTAGTTAATATATTTATGAAAGTATTCAAATAAAAAGGCTTTAATATTATTTTATCATGGCAAAAGGAGCTCTGGTGGTATAATGAGCTAAGCTTTCCTGTGGGCCACTCTTCAGGAAGGTGTGCACCAGAGCTGTATCCGCTCACCATACTTGTTGAATCTGTGTGCTAGCAAATGATCAGAGAAGCTGAACTATATGAAGAAGAATCTGGCATCAGGACTGGAGGAAGGCTTATTAACAACCTGCAGCATGCAGACGACACAGCCTTGCTTACTGAAAGTGAGGAGGACTTGAAGCACTTGCTGATGAAGATCAAGGATTGCAGTCTTCAGTATGGATTATGACTCAAAGTAAAGAAGACCAAAATCCTCACAACTGGACCAATAAGTGACATAAATGGAGAAAAGTTTGAAGTTGTCAAGGATTTTTTTTTTTTTTTTTGCGGGGGCCTTGAATCCACAATCACTGCTCATGGAAGCAACTATCAGGAGCTCAAATGACATATTGCATTGGCTAAATCTGCACAACACCTCTTTGGAGTATTCAAAAGCAAAGATGGTACTTTGAGGACTAAGGTGTGCCCGATCTAAGCCATGGTATTTTCCATTGTCTGATATGCACATAAAAGTTGGATATATTGAATACTGAAGGTCAAAGATAAGGCAATGCATTTGAATTAGGGAGGTGGAGAAGAATATTGAAAGTACCATGGGCTGCTAAAAGGGTAAACCGCTCTGTCCTGGAAGAAGTACAGCCAGAATGCTCCTTAGAGACAAGGACAATAAGACTTCATCTTGCACACTTTGGGCTCATTGCCAAGAGAAACCAATCCCTGGAGATGGGCATCGTGTTTGTAAAGTGGAGGAGCATCAACAAGAAGGAAGGCCCTCAATGAGAGGCTGCATCAATAGACTCAGGACAGGAACTTTTGTCCGGATGGCACTGGACCGTGCAGGGTTTTGCTCTGTTGTGCATAGAGTCGCTGTGGGTCAGACCTGAAAAAAAACCAATGGAAATCTTAGGGGAATGTGAATCAGCTTTGAAGAATTCACATTACCCAAAGGGGAAAAAAGGGGGTAAGGGTGAAGGGACGACTCTGTGTCATCCTCTTTTGGGGAAAATAATTCACATATTTGTTATGTGCAAATTTGTTTTCTGTGAGGTGATTCGATTATATTAGAAAGATGCAGAACTTTGCTGTGGTTCCCTTTTGGGTGCTGAATAGAGTTGAAGGAGAAGTGTCTGGGTGGTAAGTTGACAAAGAGTAGGCTGCTGAAAACCACCAGCTGCTCCTTGGGAAAACAAGGCTTTCTGCTTCCATAAAGATTTGCAGCCCCAGGAGCCCACTGGGGCAGTTCTGCTCTGTCCTAGAGGGTCACTATGCATCAGAGTTAATGGAAAGTCAGCGAGTTTGGGTTTTTTGTTTGTTTGGTAATGGCCTGGAACAGTTCAAACAAGGAAGGAGAGAATGCATAACTTAAAGAATGTAACCAATCTCGCTAAATTGTACTTGTAGAAACTTTTGAATCGTGTGATATATGTTTTGCTGTGTATAGTCCCAACAACACAATACATACAATTTAAATAAAAAAGAATGAAAGCCTAAATTTTTTAAAATTTCTTTTAAGACAGCAAATTTTGAAGAGCTTTTAAATTTAAAACAACAGGTGAGAAGCAGTTACTAGAGTTAAACTCAAATTGCATATATGTTGTTAGTCCCAAGGCCAAAGCCTACTTCAAAGTCTGTTTAATGAACACAGCATCGCATGAACTAAGAAATAGTTTGTGATAGTGTGTATTCACTATTTTGTATTAGGACAACTAGGAAGCTACCTGAAAAAAATGTAAGTAGGACCCATGTCTGACATTTCATCCTAGGACACTTTCCAAATAGGCACAAGATGGGATATTAACAAATTACAAGAAACCATGTAAGAATTATGTTATAATCTTCGTGGAGTAGGAGAGAGGGAGAATTTTTAATATGATACAAACTCAGAGATCATAAAAGAAATATGATAGCCTAAATATACATCATAATGTCTACACAGTAAAAAAACACCATAGATCAAAAGACAGCTTATATCACAGATGTGAAACTAATTTTCTAATACAGTTCCTAAAAATGGATTTTCTTTAAAAGTCAAAGAAAGGCAAGACTGAGATAGATTCCAAAGAAAATATAAACGTCTCCTTGCCATGAAGTGAATTCTGACTCATGGAGACCTTCTAGAACGGAGTAGAACTGCCCCTGTGGGTTTCTAGGACTGTCACTCTCCACTGGAACACAAAGCCTCATCTTTCTCCCATTAGCAGCCCACCATGTAACCCCATGCACCACCAAAGTACCAAAGGAAAATAGAACCACTTGTTAATTTGATGAACAGATCCTCAATTTCACTTACTTAAGAGAAACAGACATTTAAACTATCTGATCATACAATGTTCTACTTTTCAGAATGAAAAAAGGACGGAAACTTGACTGCTACATTAGTAAAGCTGTGAGGACTAAACACTGTTGTTCATTGCTGAAGAGGGCACGTGTGTGCAATACTTTGCTGTACTTTGCAGACTTTTGGACTATGACCCAGAATAAGTTCTTTTTACATTGTGACCCCGTACTTATGTAGGTAGCACTGAAACAACTGTGTTGCAAAGCAATGCTTACCCTTATTTTGTATGATGTACTGCTGTTTTCCATTCTTTTTAATTCTCTTTGTTGTTGTTTGTAATGCTGGTTGGAACCCACAAAGTAGGCTTCTCTGGCTTGCTGAAAGAGGAGGAGACTAGAGCCGGATAAACAACACCTCACTGCTTGTGTGTTGGCAGTGGTTTGGCTACTCTGGCTCCGTACCTCATATTCTGTTGGCTGTCCTTAAGCTGCACTCTGGTGTGATCTGACAGCACTGTCTCTCAGTCCCCTCACATGTATTTTTCACTCTTGTCCCAAGGCTTGCTGCTGTTCCAATTGGGACGCTTGCCCTTCAGCAGTCCTGTCACACGCATACCTGAAAATGAAAGGGTGTTAACACCTCAGGGAGCAAGTCTTGTCCAATGGGAGATAGGAGCCAGTGTTTGCATCATGTTTCCCAAAGTAGGTGATACATCCCCCTAGAGGGCCCTGGAGCAATCCAGGGAGACTGTAAAAGCAGATACCTAGACTTTTTCCTGAATTCTGGATGATAGAATACAAAATTATCAAAAGATACAGCGTCTGGGGTTTTAAAGTCTTGTAGATAAACAAGTGGCCATCTAGCTGAGAAACAGCAAAGCCCACATGGAAGAAGCACGCCAGCCTGTGTGATCATGAGGTGTCGATGGGCTGAGGTATCCAGTATCAAAGACCCAGAACAAAAAAATCATATCAATGTGAATGAGGGGGAGGGCAGAGTGGAGACCGAAACCCCTTCTGTAGACAATTGGACATCCATGAACCAGTCATGGTACAGTTTAGTACCAATGAAACACACAACTTTCCTCTAGTTCTTTAATGCCTTCTTCCCACCACTACTATGACTCCAATTCTACCTTACAAGTCCGGCTAGACCAGAGCATGTACATGGGTACTGATAAGAGATCGCAACCCAGGGAATCCACGACAGATATACCCCTCAGGACCAATAATGAGAGTAGCAATACCAGGAGGCTAAGGGTAAGGTGGAGAGAGAAAGGGGGAACCAATCATAATGATCTACATATAACCCCCTCCCAAGGGGAGAGACAACAGAAAAGTGGATGAAGGGAGACAGCGGTCTGTGTAAGACATGAAAAAAGATGATCAAGGGTTCATGAGGGAGGGAGGCTGTGGGAGGGGAGAAAATGAGCTGATACCAAGGGCTCAAGTAGAAAGCAAATGTTTTGAGAATGATGATGGCAACATATGTACAAAGGTGCTTGGCACAATGGATGGATGTATAAATTGTGATAAGAGCTATATGAGCCCCGAATAAAATGATTTTTTTTTTAAATACAAAAGTTTTTAATTCCCAGGGGCGTTGCTGAGGTTTTTTGAGGTCTTTTTTTTTTTTTTTTCTGAAAGAGCGGGTAGTAGGTCAAATAAGTTTAGGAACCTATGGTTTAAGTGGTCTCTCCTGTCCTTAAGTGGGTAATTCTCCGTTGCCCTTTGAGAGGCAAGATTGAGCCCAGCTATCTAGGATAATGAAAAGCTGTTCCTGTTCTCCAATGTGAACGTTTATACAGAACACTGGGATCTTGTTTACATTTCTATTCTAATTCAGTAAGTCAAGGGTAAGGCCTGGTACTCTGCATATCCCACAAGCTTCAGGGTGGGGCTGACACTGGATCACACACTTTCAGTAGCAAAGAGCTAGATAGCACTTCCTTGATTGACATTCCTTCTTCCTTGGTTACTCTTCCTAGTGCCTTCGATCCCATTGAGATCAATTCCCCCCAATAACTTTGCATACAAGCTTGTTTCTGGGTCTTTGTTTTATTGGCAGAACCCAGGCTAAAGACCAAGTCTCAGTTGGACGGTGGTTCAAACCCACCAACTGCTCCAAGGGAGAAAGTTTTGCCAAGGCTGGAAACTCTAGGTAGGGTCTCTGTCAGTCAGAATTGCCTCGATAGCAGAGAGTCTAGCTTTTGGGGTTTGGGATTATATGTAGCAAATAGAACAAGAAGAAAGCTCTTTATGAATTGGTAAGAATATTTAGGATATATGCGAAGTTTAAAATTCCAAGTAACGAACATTGTGTATATTAGTGTCTCCATTTGGATAAAATAAGGGGAAGTTCCTTGTTTGCATATGCATAAAATAGCTAGGAAGATACAGGACAAAGTAAAACTGGCCATGAGAAAGGGAACTGGGTTGTTGACAATGGGAATGGAAGAGGAACGGGAAGCAGACATTTCCTAGTAGTGCCCTTTGTACATTTAGGGCATTGGAACTATGTTAACAATGAAATGGAATTATGTGTCTGATCTAGAAGTGTTGTATTTTCGTCGTCAGTCCTGAATGGTGGCTAAGAGCCATCGTCTCAGGGGTTCCACCAGCTTCTATCCAACCAGAATAAGCCTGGTCTCAGGATTTTGAGTTTTGTTCCATAATTTTCTTCCACTCAAGCCAGAACCTTTTTAAAAAATATATTTAATAAAATAAAAAGTGTTTATTATGTAAGTGGGAAAAAAGTAGGTTTTAGAAGAGGATGTAGCGCATGATCCTGTTTTGGATAAATAATATATGTTGCTGTTAAGTGCTGCCCACTTAGCTCTGATCCAGTGTATAAACAATAAACCAGGAGCATTCTGGCTGCAATTCCTCCAAGACAGATTTATTTGTTCTGTTCAAACCAGAGCCTTTTGATGTGAACTTTTTCAGAACAGTTAGTTGTGGTACCCAGACACCATCTAGTTCTGCTCTGAGGACTATGGATATTGATGTTCACATGGTCCATTAGTCCATCTGACTGCTTCCTGCTGTCTTCTGTTTTTATCACTTCTTTCCTAAAGACAGGGAGAGACTAATAGTTGAACCTGGTGTCACCCAGGAATATGGTCCTGTGTCACCAGGCCCAGAGACTCTTTCCTCAAAAGTGTTTGGTTATGTCTAAGAAGTATTCCTAACTGTGCCCCTGTGTGCTCCACCACATTCACTGATATATTTGCAACCAAGGTAAATACCCACGTACATATTAAACTTCTTTTTTTTT
>NW_022104341.1:26869402-26917146 GCF_000313985.2 Echinops telfairi | reverse complement strand
CCACCTGCCACCCTACTACTAAACCTATAAATATTTGCACCTAGGTCCATTTCCCCCATAATCTTAAATATATTTACATATGTACATGTCTGTATTTAGACTTTTATGTATGCCCTTTGCCTCCTACTCCTTTCCTCTATTTCCTTACGCTTTCCTCCTATCCCATTACCATGTTCAGCCTTCATTCTGATTTTGGTAATTCCTCTCAGTTACCTTGCCCTTGTGGATGGAGCTGCAAAGAATTTGTGGCCTTGTTTTCCAAACCTACTAATATCAGATTCAATAAGTAACTGTTCACTAAGCATTGTTTGAAGAACTAGAAATACAAACAAGAATAATATATACACATTCATAAGTGGTCATTTGTTTCTTTGTCTTGGAGCACAGGGCATTTGTTAATTTGCCATTCCATTTTCCATAGAAACAAGTCCTTGTGAGTACTTTTTTTCTCATGGTATAGAAAGGAATTATCATTAAATGCATAAGATATAAAAAGTATAGTCTTGCCTAATTAGAGAGGAGGAAGAACATCAATGGAATTATAAGTGATTTTCAGCCTTTTAAAATTTACAGTAAAGAACATGTATTGTATAGTCTAAAAAGACAACGTTCTACTCCCTACTTGGGTAAATAGTGGTTGGGTCTTAAAAGCTCTTGAGCAGCCATCTAAGAGGCAACTATTGGTCTTGCCTTGCCTGAATGAAAGAAGACTCGATTCACTGCCATGCCATCAAGTCAATGCCAGCGCATAGCAACCCTGTAGAACAGAGTTCAACTGCTCCTGTGGGCTTCCAAGACTGAGACTCTTTATAAGATAGAAAGCCTCATCTTCCTCCCGCAGAGTGGCTGGTGGTTCCAAAGGAAACAAATAGGTGAATGGACTAAGGGGCCATGTGAACATCATTCTCCATGACCTCAAGACAAGAAGAACTAGATGGTGTGGGTACCACTAACAACTCTTCGGAAAGCGTTCCTGTGGCTGTAAATCTTTACAGGAACAGATAACTTCAACTCTCCCCCACGGAGCAGCTGCTAGGTTTGAACCACAGACCTTGCTGCTATCAGTCCAGTGCTTGCCTGATAGTGCCACCAGGGCTCCTTTGAAAGGGACCACATTAAAAGGTTCTGGATAGATTAATACAAAAGTGTGGAACAAAATTCAAAATCGTAAAAGGGGCCAGGCTTACTGGAAAGGTGGAGACTGGTGAACTCCTGAGACTCTGGCCCTTAGTTTACCTTTCAGGTCTGGAACCAAATTCACCCGGTGACTCAATTTTCAGTCAAGCCCTAGACAGACTTATAAAGGGAACAGTCACTCTGGAGGTATGTACACCTTAGAACTTGAGATCAAAAGGACAATATTTACCCAAAGACAAAATTCAGAAGGGTTAGGAAAGAAGGAAGAATAGAAACAGTAAGCAGGGAGGAAGTAGGATGGGTGATGTTAACATTGTTTAGATTGCAATCAATGTGATGAAACACATGTGTATGGGTTGTTGAATGGAAAACTGATCTGCTCTGTAAACCTACATGTACTCAACACCAACATATATTTTATAGTCAGAAATGAAGTACGGCTATATGCATGGAGCTTTGCAGTAGGAATTATGTCTGTAAACACAAAAATGAATTCAATAGTGAAAAATCTCCCTTTTGGGTCATTCTGAATGCATAGGTAGTATAGGTGAAACTAAGGACACAGCACCTTTTCCAGTTAATATCATAGGGAAGCAAAACAATTTGTCTAGGTCATTATTTTATGCACAGCTAATTCTAACCTTTTTCTCAATATTTAAAAATGTTTAAGAATGACGAGAATGTCGCTTTTCTTCTGATGGAAAGTGACAGACTAATCATCAGTCTACCCAGAGTGAAGTGGACAGAGGCAGCCCTGACTATGGCGTCTCAGCTCCAAGAAGAATGTATTGCCTTCATGGTGGTAAACTTCTCCAAGATCATTCAGAGTGAAAATTTTGCTCTTCTGTTGCAGGTACTGTGTCTAAAATGATATTCTATATTTAGTTCTACCCTTGTGTTCTGATTTTACTTATGTAAGAGTTTTTTAAGTGCAGGTTGCCTTGTATTGAATTCATAGGATTTAAATAAATTCCCCAACAGATGGCTTTTCTGCATAGGCTTTAGAGAAGTGATGGACAGGATTTTTGGCTCACAAGGATAAGGAAACGGAGGGATAGGTGTGAGTACCCTGGCAAGGTGCAGTATGACTCTGGCCAACTCTACCCCTCCTCAGTCAGTGTAAGCCACACTTTAGAATCCAAAATCACAGGTACGTGGTTTTGGTCGGTTGTGGTTTATGCCAAATTCCCTGACTTACCGGAGACCCACTTTTTCTTAACAGTCATTGATTATAAAGCCTCTGCTACTTATCTCTAGGTTCTGTTATTTGATCTATTTTAACTCCTGACTGGGTTTGTTTATATTTTTAACAAAAGTGGGGAGGGGGCAGATACAACTTTTGGTTGAGTTCATATAAGAGTTATTATCCATGGTCTGCTGTTATGCCAGACTTTCACAATTCTTATATATTTTACTTGGACTTTCTTATTAAATATCAGTTTTCTGTGTGTTTTGTAGTCACAAGCAATGAGCAGCACAGCTGATCTATTGGACAAAGTTTTAAAAGCAATTGAAGAAAATATTACTACTGAGAATAGCTGCTCTCTTCTTCTGGCTCTGGACACATTACTGAACTCTGAAAGTACAAAGGAAATGGTAGTGAGTCTAATAAAATCCCCCCAAATCATCTCCTATTTGAACCATTTTATGATGTATGCACAAAAAATGCTCAGGGGATGGATACATGGAATTTGCTATGCTCTTTTGTGTATGCTTGAAATTTTTACAACACAAAAAGCTTTTAATTCTATATAGCTCCAAATGAACTTATTATAAAAGCTTGGAATTTGGAAGTTTGGTTACTTTTAAGCATATTTTGCTTCTAAGTAATAACAATATTTCTACCTTGTCACTGTATTAAATTTTCTACGTATAAACCTTATATATTTTTAAGTCATTAATGTCTTTTATTTTGTAACATATTCATAATTCTTTTTTATAATATATTCAAAATACCTTCAGCAGAAAAAAAAATTTTTTAATGGCATTAACTGGGAAAAGGTACAAATAAATTATTATTTATTCTTTATGTGCCATTAATAAAAAATAATTAGTAAGGTGATTGCAAAGTATTGTCATCTTGTTTTTGTTCAACAAGAATGATTAAACTATTCAATCAAATTTATTACTATATTATTACCAATTTATTACTGTATACTATATATAGTATTTGACCTTGTAATGGCATAGTTGATTCGGAAAAAGGTCATGGAAGGTACTCATATAAAGGGCCATGGCAATTTAAAATATTTAGTTGAGAGAATAAGATTTAGCTTCATGCTGCACTATAAAATTCTGTTGTTGAAGCATAAGCATTCATAAGTAACATACAAGACAATCTTAAAATCTAAGTGATGACATCATTGATCTAGCTTAGGAGTAAGTAGACTCGGAAAGGAATAATGACTGGTTGCTATGACAATGTGGCTCTCACCAGCTGCTGATTTGTTGCCTGAACACAGGGTTTTACGTGCAAGATCCAGGCTCTGCGTGATAAGCTGTGGATCTTCCTGGTCCAGTCTTTCTATGCTGTTCGTCACACAGAGAGCTGGGAGCTGGTGAGCACAGATGATCAACAGAAAATCCAAGCAGGTATGTTAGCTTTGCGATTTTCCTATTCTTTTATTGTGATCTGTCTGACAGCAGACACTTTGAGGGCATTCTAATAAATGGTAGGATTAACGCTTCTGTGCTTCGGTTCAATAATTGCTTGCTAATTGAATCTAGCGGTAGTATGTTTCAGCAGTTTTAATAAAGCATGAATTCTTTTTTTTTTTTTTGCTGTTCTTAGGAAATGGAATTCATTTCCTATATATATATATGTGTCAGTTTTTAATCCTTCTCTGTATTAGCAAAAAGGTTTCAGGGTAATATGCTCAAAAGCATTCTTGTAAAGAGATCCAAAGTCCAGGAAAACGTAATCCACCTAGCACAGATGCCCAAACATACTTTATCCCCTCTTTAGAAATAGACTTTGCCAAAAAGCTCTTCCATCTTTTGCATGAGGTTCTCTTTCTAGTTGCTTGGACCTCAGTTAGATTGCTTTATTCCACAGTCGACTGGCCCGGTGATACGGTGTGTGCTACTGCGGAGTGTCCCTCAGGAGCCGCACAGTGGGCTCTTGACGCTTAATCGGTGCTATTGGAAACATTAGCATTAAGCAAAGACCTATGTCATGCAGCGGTGTCTAAGTGTAAAAGTAACAAAAAATAATTTTGAGGGTGGGGAACTGAAAATGGCTTCATGACTATTTTTGTTTTAAAGCAGGTGCCTTAGGAAAAATACTGGCAGATTCAGCAAGTATACTTCCAAACACATTTGAAGTAAAAAGGCTATCTGTTGTGAAGTCAATATGTTTGTACTGTAAAACGTGACAGTCATGCAGGATGCCTTATTGATAACCCATAGATGGGTTCAATTCTTTGTGGCGGAGTCAGGGGAGCATCTGCTCTGTCTTGCGTTATGAACAAACAGAATAGTGTAGCTACGTAGGATCTGAAGAGCACTTTTCAAAGAAATTCCTATTTTAAGTAACAAAAAAAATATCTTGAGAAGGGGAGAAATTGAATTCTTTTTCCTTGTGACTGTTTCTGGGTTGATGCTTCAATGACAGTTCATCTTTACTACACAAGCTATACAATGTGAACAAGGAGATAAGATCAGAATTCCTACAGTAGATGTCCTTCAGCACTCGATTCTGATTGGTAGCAAACTTTGCTTTTCTCTGTTTTCAAGGACTTAATAGTGAAGTTGGGCTTCAAACAATTTCTTTTAACTCTTCAAAGTTCTCATTTAAAATATATGTAAATATAGACACATATACATGCATATTTAAAACAAAATGTTTGGGGTACTCCAATTAAGTATCAAAAAGAACTTTCTACTCTATTACATTTTATCAATGAACTAATATATATTAAAATATGTATATCTATTTTTATCTTAAATGGGTTAAATGATAATGGGTCCTGTCATATTTAATTACTGCATTGGGAAACCTCAGATAAAGGAATTATTCTAGGCTATCATTGTTATAACATTTCTTGTATTCTTATTGAGTTACTGACCTTTGGTAGAAATACTATATTCATTTCTTCTTGTATATAATTACACAAAGTCATTTGCTTTTTGTGAATCATCCTTATAATGTCATTTCCAGGATCCTGCTTTGTCTTAGATAGACAGCATAGATCTTATAGAATAGAAATGTTCATAGATGCATGGTAGAATTATAGTAAAACTTTAAATTTATTTTTCACAAATTGTCGTTTTAATAAAAGTCACATAACTTTTAGATATTATATGCATTTTTTCAACATGTTATTTAAAACACCATAACCCTCAGAAAGAAGAAATACATGAGCTAAACTTTATTTATAGTCCTCATATAATTATTCTTATATATTTTTCTAACATCATTCAAGTTCTTATTTAAAGAATAAAACTATGAGTTCCCAAATATTTCCCATAGAAACCTAACCCAAGGTGGAGGCTTAAAAAAAATTATTTTTTTAAAAGAAAAAAAACCTAACCCATGAAATTATATTTTATATAATGCCAAGAAAATGATGGGGATTGTTTCTTGCCTTATTGTCAATAAAACCTTTTTTTCTACCTTTATTACCCCCAAAATATTTATAGCTAATTTCCACCAGGATCTGTTACTTTTTTAAAGTAAATATGTCCTTATATTTAATAGTTTGTAAGTTATTTCAGTTACCACAACCTACATACAACGTTTTGACATATAGAAAACTAACTAAATGAAGCCAATTGTACCTTTAAATTTCACAGCTTGAGAAAATTCTGTTTTTGTGTAAATGTGAGATAATGCATTTCTGATTTATTCATTTTAATAATGCAATCCATAGGGATCAGAGAGTATGATTGGAAAGGTTATACTTTTAAGTTTTCTAAAATATATTTGAAAATTATTTGTATGTAATAGATTGGTTTCAGTTTTTTAAGTTATTTTTATTCAATCATAACCATTTTTTTGCTAGCATACCTTCCTTCAGTTCGATGATAATTATAATAATGCTATCAATAAAAGTAAAATTACTGTTTCTTTCAACAGCTGCATTTGACAAAGGTGATGATCGAAGACTAGGCAAAAGGCCTATATTCAGTAGCTCTCAGGTAAACTTTCGAAAGGTACCAAGTAATTGTAATCGTATCCTTTTTATTTTAGAAAAACTTTCAAATAATTTGTTCTTTTCATTAATTAAAGCTATTTCTTTTTGGAATGATTTCAGATTTTTAAAATCAAGTGAGCATTTCTTTTTTTGTGTGAGCATTTCATAAACTTAAATGATATCATGTTTTTATACCCTGCTGGCACAGGAAGTGAAATATTTCCTATCATTTTCATTTCCTTGAAAACTCTTTTGGCAGCTAACCCACTAGAGCTATTCCATTAGATTAAAAATTGTCTAGAATTCTATACCTAATTCAGTATCTATTTTTCTAATTAACCTACTTCTTAACTAAAGGTTTTAGCTGCTCCAGTTATCTCTGTGCTTCTGTTTTAATTCATATAATGTGCTTTTGATCTGGAAAAAGCAGTGTAATTATTTTTTACTCTAAAAGTTACTTTGTCTATTTGTTATAACCTAAAATACATTTTCTTCCATAAAAATATTTTTGATGATAGAGTTCCAAGCGAATTTACAGGTGTTCACTTAAAGAGTGATCTATTTGAAGGCCCAAATTATACTTCTGTACTCCTGATGCTGAAGAACGCAGCCAGCCCAGTGTCTGGGAGTGCAGCTGCTCACCGTAAGCTAAGGCTGGTGGCTGGGGCCCCCCAACCTCTCCTGGGGAGAAAGAAGTGGCAGTCTGCATGCGTAAAGGTTTTCAGCCCACGGAGGGGGAGTTCTACTCTTATCTGTCACTGTGAGTCAGAACCAATCGGATGGTAGTGGGTTCGGTTTTGGTTTAGTTCCTCATTACCATGATCACATGAAGACATACATTGAGAGTTCTAATTTGAAAGCCAGTGAAAATATTGCCCTTATTTTGGGGGGTACAGATCCTTTCTTCCTCCTCAGCCTTTAGATAGGAACCCACGTAGCTCAAGCCTAAGCTGAGTTTCTAATGGCTTGAGGTGGAGGTCAAGTTCCAGTTGTCCAGGGTGAAAAGTTGGGGAACATTGTAGATTTTTGCCATTGAACTCCTAAGATTGTTTTCCAAATCATGTACTTGTTCTACAGAATATACGTATTTATCATGTTCCACCTAAGAACATTTAGGGTCAATTAATTTTGAGAATTGTTACACATAAGGTTCTCTAAGATAATTATATACTTAAAAAGCAATATAATAATTTGTAAAAAAAAAAAAAAAAAGCTAAATTCTGCCTTACTCAAAATTTCCTCAAATTTTATAGCCATGTAACTTTACTCCTCTCCCCTCTCTGACTCCTCTTTATTATGTAGTTCCATGGAACATACTCCAGGAGACACGGAGGGCTTCAAAAGAAACGAACACCCCCAGCCTACTTGCCTGCCTTCCCTCTGTTCTACTAACTGTTAGCATCACTTTCTCTCCTTCCTTGGCTTACAGCAAACTACCAAGAATCCACTCTCACTGCTCATTTCTTATCTTCCTGATGAGACCTTGAGGTTGTCCTAGGGTCTTTTACTGTTAGGGAAGGAAGCAGTAATAGTTTTCTTCATAACGGCAGTGGTAACATGAAACGAGGGTGGCCATAGCATTGGAAGCTCAAATGACTGCCTGCCTAATCTTTCTTCTGCACAGCCCCTGGGTGGATTTGAACCACCAACTGTGCAGGCCCACACCCAGGCCATAGCACCACCAGACTTCCTTAGCATCAGAAGGTTCTGAGAGTGAGAAAGAAATTGCAAATCACTGATTGCCACTGAGTTGATTCTAACTCACAGTGACCCTGCAGGATGGAGTACAACTAACAGCCCCTGTGGGTTTCCCAGGCTGTAAATCTTTCAGGAGCAGAAAGCCTCATCTTTTGTCCATGACACACCTGGTGGGCGTGTACCACCAACCTTGTCATTAGCAGCCCAATGCGTAACCCCTGACACCACCAGAGCATCAGAAGAGCTGGGTTCAAATGATGCTCCACATTTGTTATCCATGTCATCCTGGACAAGACCTTTAGACCGTTGGTCTGAGGTTGGTGGAGTAATACAACCTGACAGGGTCATTGTGGGAATTAAGTGCGGTCATTTATGTACAGTAACCTGGCATGAATAAGTCCCCAATACACATGAAATGAATAATGTGTTCTCCAAAGAGACATGGAATCTTTGAGAAATAGAAGAAAATTAGTGTGATAAGATAGGAAAAGTTAGGAAAAGTGGCTGGTACTGAAATACTTGATAAAATTATCTGCTTTCTAGAAGTTATTTTAAAATGTAATGGGGGTATGAGTAAATATGAAACACAATTGACCATGAGTTGAAATTGGTTAAAGCTGGATAATGGGTCCAAGGGGATTTATTATACCATTCTGTCTTCTTTTAATTATGTTTACATAGTTTTTGAATTCTTTTACATGTTTTCAAAAGGAATCCATGAAAGCTGAAAGAGTGTCTAAGAGGCATACTAAGAGGGTAACCCTCTTGGTCTTCATTTGTATCAGTAGAACTCTGGCGACCTTTCCCAGTAGGCCGTTCACACATAAGGGATGTGCGAACACTTGCCAAAGCTTACGTCAGGCATTGTCCAGACACAGAGATGTGTGCATCCTGAACCCTTGTTATGCTGTATTAAGTTAATGTGAAACTTCTCAAGGACTTAATTACTACGGAGCATAATGCTTCAGTGCAGAGAAAGAAACTCAAAAGTAGACTCTGCAAGTCTGCCTGGTTTGAAGGTTTAAAAGTAGTTAGGGTTTTTTGGAGCTATGATTTGATCATGATAACCGGATATGAAGCCCAAGCCTCTTTGGACTTTCTAAGGATTATATGGATGAAAACCACACAGGCTCTGCTTCACACTCGACAGCCCTACACAGCTCTTCAAAGAGCTTAGTGTAAATCTCAAAAATCTCCCCCAACCTTTTACGTTCCGGCCTTCTGTGTCAAGGTTGGTTCTAAGCAAAATGATCAGCAGTTGTATTTGTCTTCAGTGCCCTTCTCTCTTCCCTTTTCCGCCTCTCCTTCCCTTATCCAGTCAGCACTGTGCTGCTACACAGACATTTTGGATATAATGCATGTCTTCCCCAGGGGCGTTTGTTTTTTTTTTTAAAGGAGGCCTCCAAGAAATAAACAAGTTTGACCAAAGAGGATTAAACCTATAATGATAAAATCGCTGGCATTTGGGGTAGAGCTGAAGAGAGAATTTGGGGTGAAAATCATGGTGATGTCCAGCTAATTCTACCACTTGGACAACTCTCTGCTTGAGTAGGAACTCATGGGCTCCAGTCCTGCATCCACTCCTCCCGGGGCCAAATGTGACCTGGCACCTGGCACACAGCTGCTTGAAGCTTCAAGGGAAGCTCTCATATGAAACTGTTGTCAGGATGAAGTGAGATGACGTAAGAAAAGGGCTTACCCCAGAATCTAGGAGTGAATCATCAAAGAATACTGGCTATTATCATTCACCAAGGGCAGCCTAAGCCCTTTAGATATTAACTCTACCATAACCTCTTGTATTATAATCATGTGCCTCTCAAACAAGCATTTTATCGTGTAGTTGAGATTTGATTGAAGTAATATGAAACAAACTGAAACACCCTTCTAAGATCATTTATGTTTTAAGAGACCCTAAATCATAGCGTGAGCATGGCTCGTTTTGTTTTTTCCCCTCTCCTTTGAAAAACTGGGTTATTCAAGCATAAGTGTTGTATAGCAAAGACTGAGTGGTAAAACTTTAGTCAATTTGCCAAACATTTCTCTTTCTTTTTGTAGCAAAGGAGACCAGTTTCTGACTCCGGCGTGGTAAAGAAGAAGTCTTGGAGGGGAAATAACAAGAAAGCGTGCTGGGGTTTGCCCTCTACTGAACAGACGATGAAATCTGATGGATTAGCAGCATCTGGACATTCATCAAATGCGAATAGAAATACTTCAAGCAATACTTTGAAGCATGATGAGTTAAAGGAAAAAAATGGTACAAAAATAGCTTTGCAGATTACAAAAGATTTTAAAACCGGGGAAAAAGCTGTTTCTGGGAAGCCTAGAGCTATAATTAAACCCAAAACAGAAAATGGTGATAATAATGCAAAGTCAGAAAACATGTGTCCTAGACAAGCTGTGGAAAGATCAGCAGCAGCATATAGACAGAAGAATTCAATAAATGGAAAAGGAGTGAAAAATCAGGAAGGGCAAACTGCAGGTGCCAGACCCAAGGTCCTCCCTGGAAGCTTAAACACTCATGCCAAAGCAAAGCCCTTGAAGAAAGCGACAGGGCGGGATTCTCCAGTTCTCAGCAGCACAGGACCCTACAGCAAATCCACCAGCGCAAGTCTGGAACTCCTGATTCCTAATGAAGGTCTGGACGAACCAAAAGAAAATGGATCGATAGGAGGAAAGCCATCAGATCATAAGCTATCTTTTTGTGACTCTCAAAGACAGACAGCGAAAACCAGTGTGGAAAGTGTCAGAACTTCTTCTGTAGGTGGGTTTTAGCACTCTAATTTGTAATCGCTCCTAACAGGGAAAGTTCTAGGGGAAAATGAGCCTCTGTTTGGGATTTTATTTGTTTTAAATGCCACAAGTATATATTTTCATGTATTCATGCAAACCAAGGGAAAACATAACTCTCTTTTTCAAAATCTAAAAACTCATTTAATTTTGTTTAGAGTATCTGACACATAATTACATTTACACGTAATTACTATGTATATAATGTATTCTATCTTATGACTCACTTTCTCTTAATTTACACCAGTAAAATCTCGACCTGTTTCAAGGGCTACCAATGGAATTCCCAATAAAAAAAGCATTCATGAACAAGAAACTAATAGGAATAACAGGTAGGTTACCTTCATTCAATGTTATGCTTTTTCTGAAAATTATTTTTGTACTAATTTATAGATAAATATGTTAAAGTTATCTGTTAAAAGAATTTAGTGGGGGGGGAAGAATTTACTGTATTCATACAATGATATTTTTAATGATTTTTTCTCTGAAAAGAAATTGTATATTTATGCACAATGATGAAATACCTTAAATTACTCTTGTAGCACTTGTGTCTTACATGCACGTGGTTTTTCTGCTTTCCAAAAAGAAATGCATTATTTATTATTTTCCTTGAGAAAAAAATGTGCATTTCATGTGCGGGGCTCTTAAGAGTTCACATTTTAGAATTTCAACTTAATATTGAATGCAAATTTTTCTTAGTGTGCTAAAGAAGGTAACTGGCAAAGGACCTAGCGATCCAGTACCACAGGCGATCTTGAAGAAAAGAGGAAATGGCATCGGATGTGTCACACCTCAGCACAGGACAAAGAGTGCCCCATGTAACCTCGCTAAAACCCAAGGTAAAGCTGGAACAGTATGGGATATCCTGAGTCTGACTTACTTACTTAAATTGGGTAAACAAACTCTGACTGTGAACTTCCGATGCAAATAAGCAAAATAGAACATAGTTTACTCATTTCACAATACAGAGATGAGATTTTATACTATTAATTTTGGGGTTTACATTTGGTTGTTTTTATTCTCTAATGTGGGAGATGTATTTGAGAGTATCACTAGCTTATCTGCATTTCTAGCCCTTTTAGTTATGCCCCTTTCTTGAAGGTTTTATTGATAACTGTAAGAATCCCTGGTTAGTATAGTGGTTATACTTGGGTGGTGATCCCCATCGTCAGCAGTTCAAGACCACCAGCAGTGCTGACGGAGAAAGATTGGGCTTTCTACTCCCATAAACAGTTAAGAGTCTTGGAAACCCACTGCAAGTCAACATTGACTCAGTGGCCGTGAGTTTGAGATACGCATCCCATTTGAAAATAGCCCTTAAAGAGTAATGGGACATTCTAGAAAGCAAGAATGCATAAGGAAACAATTTCCTCTCCAGAATCTGTTCTGTGCCTATTGTTTTTTTAGTATCTATTGTGGGAGATATAATTGAGAGTATCGCTAGCTTATCTGCATTTCTAGCCCTTTTAGATATGCCCCTTTCTTGAAGGTCTTGTTGATAACTATAAGAATCCTTGGGTGGTATAGGGGTTACACCTGGGGCAGTGATCCCATAAATATATCTAAAGGGTACTGATCAGATTATATAGTATTGCTAAGCATAATAAATGATTTTTAAAATTATTTGCCTTATACATTAAGTATAAGTATACTTAGGTAAGAGTAGTTTGTAAAACTATTTTTAAAAATTGAATTGGATATGTAAATACCAAAAGCTCATTTAAAAATAAAACAGAGTAATATTACTCTTATTCTAGTAATTAAGCTAACAATTAAGAATTTAAAACATTTGTTAATCCTATTAGACAGATTTGAATGCCCAAAATATCATCTCTAAGATGTTAACTAATGTAAACAAGTGGATTCTCAAAACGAATCCGTCTTTCCTTCCATTCACCAGTTTCAGTGTCCAGTGTATATCTCAATTGTTATCCTTAATGGAGGAGCCCTCGTGGCACAGCTGGTTAAGTACCTAGCTGGTAACCTTAAGGTTGGCAATTCCAACTCCATTCAGTGGGTCCACAGGCAAAGCCCTGGTGCTCTGCGTCCGTAAAGAGAATCGTGTGGCAGCAGTTCATCAGTCGGAATTAGCTGGATGGCATTGAGTTTGTTTTAGATTTTACTCGGTCCTATCATATTGCTATGAGTTGGAATTGATTTGGCTTGATGGCACTTAACAACAGCCTGTATGAACTACGTCAATAATCAAGTCCTTATGAAAAGTAAATAAATGTTGTTTATAATTTTAATGCCCTTATTTCATTTAAGACTGGGCTTTCTACTCCCGTAGACAGTTACAGTCTCAGAACCCTACGGGGTCAGTTTAACCCTGTCCTGGATACAAGGTTCCGATGCGGCAGCTTTGACTCCACGGCAATGCCTTTGGTTGGGGACATTTCTTAAATAGCCTGACTTTCCTTCATTATAGAGAACAGTCTTTTTGTTCAAAATTTCAAAGGGAAGAAGACTTTTCTTGCTCTTTTGGGAAAGGGGGAAAAAAAACCCACCCCATGTATTTATGTATGTAAATCTAGTTCCAGCATCAGATCAAAGCTTTTTTCTTAAGGAAGAGATATCCTATTTAATATTTACTAAGACCTTAGAATGCTAAGACCCGACATCTTTAAATAGATAAGCCTTTTCTTTTTAAAAAAATCTATCATGTTCCAACCAGTTGCCATTGTGTTTAGGCTGAGTTTTCTAGAAAAACAAAACCGTGACATTCATGATGTATAAAAAAGAACTTTATATCAAGAAAGAAATTTGCATCAAGGAAGTGGCCCAACCTAGTCCACCTCAAGTCCCTGGGTCAGATGGTAGCTGGAGGCCCCTGCAAACTGCCAGCAGATAAAGCAGGAAGGAGAAATGAGAAACTGGGAGGTACAGAATTGCATGGATCCAATATGAAACATTAACATGACAGGACGCTGTACTTCCCAGAGTCAGCAGGCTGCAAAGGCCACTGGTCCTAGCAGCCAGACTCCGGATCCAAGCAAGCAGGAAGAAGAGAAGCTGAAGAGAGACCTGTTCTCCACAGTGCCTCTTAGAAATAGTCCACACCCCTAAGACGTCCTCATTAGGCAGGGTCCTGATTGGGAGGTTGGACTCCTCCCTATCTTCCAACAGTTGTACCCAAGCTGATACACAACCTAACAGCCCTCAAGTTGACTCTGGTTCACAGGGACCCTGGAGGACAGAGCTGAGCCCCCTGGTAGAGTTTCCAAGGCTGTAAACTTTAGGGAAGTAGACGAGCGCTTTTTCCCCCGACAGAACTTCTACTTTGTTCACACCAGCGGCCTTTGGTTGGCAGCCAAGCACTTATCCAGTGCGTCCGCAGGGCTCCTTACTGTCATGTTACTAACCCCGAATCCTAAATGGTTACTTGATCATAGAGATGTTACCATTTCATTATTTCATTACTTTTATTTTTAAAGTAATTTAAAAGCAAATACTGCAATTCTTTCACAAATTGGAGTGAAACTCTTCGAACTTTCTTTTCTTAGGTTATCAAGGAGAGTCACCAAATTCGCTAAAATCTTCAGTGTCTTCAAGACAGTCTGAAGAAAGTGGGGTAAAGTTGCATCACCGCGCAGCTACAGATAAACAGACACCGAAGAGAAAAACGGTCAAGCAGGGACTCACGACTTTGCCTCAGGTTAATGCAAAAAGTGTGGCAATGCCTAAAAGCCTAAGTCAGTCAAAGAAAGGGGAACCTGTGCATAATAAAGAAACAAAACAGAAGCCGCTTCCAGGAGAGGTTACCTTAAAGGCACAGTCTTCTCAAAGGCCTTTAGAAAGTGAACCATCTGTCCAAAAAAGGATGCTTCGTGAGGGATGCGGTGATAGTAACAAGGACAGTGTTTCTGAGCAGAAGTCTCGCAAGCCTCTAATGCATCTTCCACCGGAAGTCAATGGTACAGAAGTGTCTACACAGAGCCCTGACCCACAAAAGCCATTAAACAATCCAGAAAAGGAGATATTGGTGGTAGAATACCAAAACATTTCAAAGCTGGATAAATTAGTACAGCACGAACTACAATCCAAACAGATTTCCACACGTAAAAGTGAAACCGAATTTCCTGACCACCAAGAAACAGATAATGCCCGTGCCTGTAAAAGACCTCCACCTTCGAACGGGACTGATAGTAACGAGTCAAATGTTCACAGCTCCACCACCCTCAAACCCACGATGTCAAAGCCAAAGAAGAACTCCTTGAACTGTAACCTAACTTCTGCATTAGACCCAGCAAATAAAGAGCAAATAGGCCTAGTGTCAGAGAGGGAGAACCCAGTGGGGAGAAAAGATGCAAACCAAAAATCCGCCCTTAAAGATGGGAGGGCGGTTTCACCTGGTGTTCCTGAAAGGACAAATGCTGCTTTCATGTCCGTTCCCAATGACAGGAAAGGCAAAGTTCCCCTAGAAGGACCGAGAATTCCTAGTCAATCGCCTCAGAACCCGGCTGCACATAAAGACGGGCCTGCGACAGCAGGCTCAGATCTTCCTCCTAAATGCTTTTCAGAACAAAGATCAGGGAAAGATTCTCCTAAACATATGGAAACACCAGCAGAAGTGCCCGAGAGCCACAAAACTTTAGAGGCTCCATTCATGGGGCCCTGGAGTTTGAGTCCCAGTATTCTGCATCCCAGAGAGAGTCCTGAATCTGATTCTGGCAGCGCTACGACCTCCTCTGACGACATCAAGCCCCGCTCTGAAGACTACGATGCGGGCGGCTCTCAGGATGATGACGGGCCCAGCGACAGGGGCATTTCCAAGTGCGGCACCGTGCTGTGCCACGATTTTCTTGGAAGAAGTAGCAGTGACACCAGTACCCCCGAAGAACTGAAAATATATGACAGCAATTTAAGAATCGAAGTCAAAATGAAAAAGCAGAGTAGTAGTGATCTTTTCCAGATTAATTCTACAAGTGACGATGAGATTCCCGGGAAAAGGCCGGAAACGTGGCCTCGTTCTGCAGCCGGCCACCCACGGGAGAAAGCACAGCCCCCTCGAGGCAGTGCCCAGGGCAGTGCCCAGGAAGCAGACCAGGTTTCTTCCTCCGCGGACGAAACGGAAGATGACCGGTCCGAAACGGACACTGCTGCGGAAAGCTTTCCGCCGCCTCCCCAGGCTCCTCAGCAGTTCCAGGGAATCATTAATTTGGCTTTCGAAGATGCAACGGAAAATGAAAGCCCCGAGTTTTCCGCACGTAAACAATTTAAAAGATCCGTTTTACTCTCAGTCGATGAATGTGAAGAGCTGGGGTGTGAGGAGGGGGACGTGCATGCTCCTCGGCAGCCTGCGGCAGATCGCCTCTCACCTGCCGGTGTTTTCGAAGGCGTTTCTCGCCAGCCTCGTAGTAGAAGCGCCTGCTATCCTAGATACTCAACGGACGGTGAAAACAGTGTTTGGGGATGTAAACAAGATCCAACTAATCATGTCTATCAAAATGAAAACCCTCTCTTGGCTCTCAGTAGCATTGACTCTTCAAGAAAAGCTCAACAGGGTGCTTCTGCCACAGAGAAAAAGAATGTTGCACTCCACGCCTTGTCTGAAGGAGACAGGCAGCTTCTTCCAGAAGATTCCAAAGTAAGCATCGGAAGGGATGCAAATAACGACTTCCAGCCACACAGCAGACTTGCAGATAGCGATATGAGAAATCAAGAAAGGCCGTGTCATCTGGCGCTTCATCGGCGAGAACCCAGTGCTGACATGCCAAAGAGCAGCTCCACACACCCTGTCGCCCCCGGCGGCCGGAGCCCAGCTCTGCCTCAGGAGGGTCAAGTGAAAGAGAGCCATCCCACAACTACCGAAAAAGCCAGTATTGCTTTGTCTGCAGGTAATGTACAGAAATAGAAATGCTACAGCCTAAGGAAAAAAATGAGTTTGTAGAATTTTAAAGTCATACGTAGCCCTAAATGTTATAGTTTAGCTAGGTAGGGCGTTGACTTAAGCAACAGATTCAAATTTTGAAGGAAAACTTAAATTTCTTACGAATATGAAGAGTAGCTTAGATAGTCTCTATTGTTTACCTAAAGTCCTAGTGTAGAAGTAAGGTCTAATGAAAACACAGTTGGGGGTTGTCCACTAGACAGCTCTAATGTATGGGATTTTACAGGAAGGAATAAAGAACTGAGTTTGCTATTATTTAATTTACATCTAATTTAACAGCAATTCTTGATTATTCAGACTTTTGTTGTTCATTAGACATTATTTATGGACTATACTTTTATATATCTAAGAGGGCTGTGCAATAACTATAGGAATATGTAACTAAAAACACTGAGCTATTTTAACAACTAGATCAATTATTACAATTTATATACATTTTACAGAGATTAAGACTTTCAGGAACACTAATTATATTCTAAAATTTTCAAATAAAAATACAAATTTACTAAAAGAGACTATATTTAAAAGCAATTGTTATATAATAGAAAAAAAGCCCAGGCTTGTTGCATATGCTTTGTTGATTTCCTGTCTGTTCGATGTGTTTGTCTTCCTCACCCCAGTAATTCTAACCAATGACCCAAACCCAAAATATGCAACAGTGTCTGACTGAGCAGCTGTTGGGTATCAGGACTACAAACCAAACCCTAATCTAGTCCCTGGTCAGCAAAATCAAAAGGAAGCGGAGAGCTCTGACAGTTGTGCTTTTTGTTTGTCTGTCCTTGCTTGCATCCGCCTGTGCATGTGCAATATGCAAGTAAGCTTTTAGATAAAAAGGACATATTCTCCCTTTCTGACTTTAAAAATCACCGTGAGATTACCACATCTTGTTTTTTCCTTTTGTAGCTCAGATGGTAGTGAATTAGATATCTGTGTGGCATTTTGCATTTATGTTTAAATAATTTGTTGCTTTCTGTATCATAAGTTCTCAAATTAAAATGTGAAGAATCATTGTTAGTTGCCTACATGCCTGCCTACATGCTGCTAAACAGTGCCCTGGAGTTGGCTGGGATTTTGTTTTGTTTCGTTTTGTTTTTGACATAGACAAAAGAATTGCCTCAAGAATCTCACCCATTTCGTACGGATGTTATTTTTCCCATTCTCTGTTTTTTTCTCTCGGATTATCACTGTTAATATTGTGTTAATATTGATCTACAAAACTCTGAGGGGTAACAACATGTGCAATTTTTACATTGTGTAGTATTATGAATTATTTCAGGAGACATAGACGATTGTGACATACTGGCACAAACCGGCATGTATGACCACCGGCCTTCAAAAACCCTCTCTCCAATATATGAGATGGATGTAGTAGAAGCTTTTGAGCAGAAAGTGGAATCAGAATCACGCTTGGTGGACATAGATTTCCGAGATGGTCAGCACTTTGCCAAACAGGATTGGACTCTGCTAAAGCAGCTGCTCTCTGAAGAAGATTCAAACTTGAATATTACAAATTCTGTTCCTGAAGACTTAAATCTAGCACAGTATCTAATCAATCAGACACTGCTTTTAGCACGAGACAGTTCACAACCTCAGGGTAAAGCACATGTGGACACTTTGAACAGATGGAGCGAACTAGCATCTCCATTTGATGATTCCTCAGCAAGCTTCACCATGGCCAGTGTTTCCTCTGAGGATTGTTCTCCCCAAGGGGAGTGGACCATTCTGGAACTGGAAACTCAGCACTAATAGTGCTAAGTTTTTGGAAAAATTTAAACTATGCTACCCTTTTATTTTTTTGATGCATCTATTATATCCACATGATAATTGTATTAGCCAGACACGGACTGTCCTGAATACCGAGGGACTCTTTCCCCTCATAGCTTATTTATTAACATGTAGGGGGAAAGGTTTTCTAAAAAATTTGAGCATGTTTTCTATAATTAATAGAGAAATCAGAAGACTTGTGAGGAAATCCTAGCTTTGGATTTTCTTTCCTATAATTGATCACTTGTTCACTTGTTTAGTATTCAAGAATTTAAAATGCGAATGCACAACAAGCAATCATTCCCTTTCCTTTTTGTTCTGCATATGGTACATAGTAATTTAACAATAAAATGTACTGTGCTTGTATCCATTTACACTGTTCATCTGTGAATAAGCATACTTAGATTGGAGTGGCTGGGGCTGAGTTTTGAAAAAAACATTTCTCTTTCCCAACAATTCAAGTTCCCCAACTTGTGACACAGGCGCACCTCAGAGTTACTAACACCAAGAGAAATGAAATCCTCTGTGCCTCTCTTTTGGGATATCCAGAGAGAGGCATCTGCCCTTGTTCAAAAGAACACATTATCCATCTTTCTTATTGAGATAGATGCCCCTCCACAGTTACTAGATCATTTTCCTTTCTGTGGTAGGGATATTTTAGAACTGTGCCTGAAATAAATATTAACTTTTATGTGCATATATGAAGCAATTGAGGGCATTGGTTGGTTTGATTGTGTGCCTGAGTGTACACACACACACACACACACACACACACACCTGCGCACACTCCTTCTCAGTGTACCTATCCACCCTTCTTATTTTTTTGATCAAATCTTTCAGTGTATAGTTTGGGTAGAAAGGCAAAGATGAAAACCTTTTCTAGAAACTGCTACTAAGGTGTAAAATCTGGGATTCCCACATGTATTGGTGAATGTTGCCCTTCGGGTGATGCGATGTAGTAGACGTGGCGACACCCTTTGCAGTGGCTTCGGCTCTGACTCATGATGACCGCCCACGTGTCAGAGTAGAGCTGTGCTCCACAGGTTTGACAATAACTGCTATTTCAGCGGTAGAGCCCCAGGGCTTTCCCCCCACAGGGCCTCTGGGTTGACGCGAGTCCCCAACCTTTCAGTTCACAGCTGCGTGCATTAGCCATTTGTACCACTCGGGAAATCCCTTAGTAGAATTAGCGTCTCACCAAAGGCATCGTTGCTAACTCTCAACTTCTCTAACATGTCAAAGGTAAAGAAATTCTTTAGTTTAGAATCCCTTTCTTAAATTAACATTTTCAACAGATCTGTAGTTACATGAGCTAACCTAGTGAAGAAAACAAAGGGGGTTAAAAAAAGCAGTCTGTTAGTGTTAGTAAATTAACGCGTGGAGAAGGCTACTTTATGAGAGCGCACCTATTGCTTGTCACAGGCAGAAGACCAGAGAAGACTTTTCAGGACAAGTAATATTCCATCTTTGACAGTTTCAGAATGTCCAGTGGGTTCAAACTAACAAGCTTTTGGTTAGCAGCTAACCATTTAACCACTGCACCACTAGGGCTCTTAAAAGAAATTTGCGATCTAAGTAGAAGTCTGGGCCAGGGGACTTGTCTTAAACATGCGTTTGCATACAAAGCACTTTGCTTTAACTGAAGTTGTGCAGTTCAAATAAAAGAGGTAATTTTTTAAAGGTGAGGTGACACATTTTGGGTGTGATTTGGGTTGCTTGGAGAGGACTGATGAAGATGTGGAGAGGGTCTCAAGGCCCTATACCATTTCTTGAATCAGCAGTTAACATCTGAGGATGGCTTTAAAGGACAAGGAGGAACTTGTGTGGCGATAACAGCACACTAAGGAACATGTTTACGGAGGATGGAGAGGAAGGGGAAGTGGAGATAAGGCTAACAGTTGAGCTGGATTGGGTTCTAAAATTCTTAAATAGGGTATTCGACTGGGTAAACAGTCCTGAGTTTGAAACACTTCATGTGTCTTTCTGTTATGCAGCCACATATTTAATTTTAGCTCTCAGCAGACCCTCTAGTTCCTGTTCTTGGGAAGTCACCACCATCCACTCACAACAGAGTGATCAAAGTCAAGTAGAGGATCCATCGGAACTGGTTTGGTGATGGGACATTTGAGATGGAACAGCACACCAGCAACACCTGTATGACATGTCCCGTGGCCGGTCCCTAAGGAGATGGCAGATTTCTTCAAGGAGCCCTGATGGGGCAGTGATTTTGTCCTTGGCCGTGTGGTGGTCCCTCAGGCCACACCAAGGCACAGTGTGTTTCTGTGAAACTTCTCCTCTCGCCTAAACTCGCTTCAAACGTGAGGAATGTATGTTCGCTTCACTGCTCACAGAAGGGCAAATCAAAGCCATCAGAGTTTACTTCCATTTATCAAATCAACAAAGGTTTTAAAAGGCTTTAAAAAAATGTTACCAAGAGAAAAAGACAGACTGAGTCTGATTAGCAATTAGGTGATCCATTATCAAGATTGTATACAAATTCATATCCTTAACCTAGTCCTTTCTGCTCTTGGGATGTGTCTTAAAGAATTAAGAAGACTCTCAGGCAACAAAAATATTTTAATGGATGAACCCCTCAGGACCAGTGGTGACAGTGGCGATACCGGGAGGGAAGGGGGGGTAGAAAGGAGGAATCAATCACAAGGATCTGCATATAACCTCCTCTCTGGGGGATGGGCAACAGAAGGGTGGATGAAGGGAGACACAGGGCAGTATAAGATAAGATATAATAATAATTTATAAATTATTAAGGGTTCAGGGGGGAGGGGGGAGGGAGGGGAAGGGGAAAAAGGAAAATGAGCTAATTCCAGGAACCCAAGCGGAAAGAGAATTTTGAGAATGATGAGGGCAACAAATGCATAAGTGTGCTTTACAAAATTGATGTATGCATGGATTGTAATGAATTGTATGAGCCCCAATAAAATGATTTTTTAAAAAGAACAAATATGTTAATGAAATGAACAAACTGGAGAAAAAAACCGTTTCAAAGACTTGACAGCTATAGATTCTCTTTTTGAAGTGCCTCTGGGTTGGATAGAACTGACAAACCTATGGTTAATGGTTCAATGCTTAACCATTAAAGCCACCCAGAGACTGGGACACCTATAGATTCAAACAAATCTAAACCAAGATGGACAAGTTCTGACTCCAGGAGACTGGTGGGGGTGACCAGTTAAGTTCTTGATGTTCACAATAAAATGACATTAGTAATTAAAAAAAAAAAATTTAATGAAAATTGAAAATGAGTGAAATGGCAATGTTTAATAACAAGGGAAGATTACATATATAGTCATAACCTTATAAATATGTAGATCCAAGGGGAAAAGCTATAAAGAAATACATGAAGATATTGATGGTTATAGTTAGGTGGTAGAATTATAGATTATTTTAATCTTGTAACATCTGTATTTTTCATATTTCCTAGAAGATGGCAGTAAGTTGCCTGAGGGACCACATCTGATCTTCTCTGGCTTCCTTATTGCTACAAGACAGGAGTCAGACATGCCTCCACAGTCCATCCTTCTCTACCTATTCTAACACCAACTATGCCACCTAGCCCTCCACTTCTATTCTGGGTTCAATAATCCTGCCACCTAGCCCTCCACTTCTATTCTGTGTTCAATAATCCTGCCGCCTAGCCCTCTACTTCTATTCTGGGTTCAGCAATCCTGACACCTAGCCCTTTACTTCTATTCTGGGTTCAATAATCCATTGCAAGGACACACAAAACTCACAGGCAATACTCAGTAAAAGGTCCCTTATTAGAGAAGTTAGGAGGCCTAGTGGCATGATGGTTACACATTGGGTTAATAACTGCAAGGTCAGAAGTTCAAAACCACCAAGTGTTCTGTGGGAGAAAGTTAGTCTAGAAAACTCACAGGGGTAATTCTGCCTTGTCCTACAGGGTTCTTATGAGCCAGATTTGACTTGATGGCAGTTTTTTGTTTTAATTAGGTAAGTATTGTCATCTCTAAGTCATCTCCAGTTCATAATGACCCTGTGTACAACAGAAAAAACTGCCTAGTCCGGAACTATCCTCACAATTGTTCTTACATGTGAGCCCATTGTTGTAGCCACTGTGTCCACCATGTTGTCAAGGGCCTTTCTCTTTCTCACTATCCTCTGCTTTACCAGGTGTGGTATCCTTTCCCAGGGAATCTTCTCTCCTGATAACGTGTCCACCGCCCATGAGATAGTCTCACCATTCTTGTCTCTAAGGAACATCCTAGTTAGACTTCTTCCAAGACAGGCAGTCCATAGTACTTCCAATGTTCTTCACCTGAACCATAATTCAAATGTGCCGATTCTTCCTCAGTCTTCCTTATTTAATGTCCAACTTTCACACGCATATGAGGTGAATGAAAATACCATGGCTTGGGTCAGGTGCATCTGAGTCCTCAAAGTAATAGCCTGGTTTTCAACACTTTCAAGAGGTCTTGTGCAGCAGATTTACCCAACTCAGTGTAAAGAAAACCCAAACCCTCACAACTGGACCGATAGATAACGTCATGATAAATGGAGGGGGTGGGCAGGGAAAGTTGTCAGGGATTCCATCTTACTTGGATCCACAATCAATGCTCATGGAAGCAGCAGTCAAGAGATCAAATGACACCTTGTATTGGGTCCGTCTACTACACAAAGGAAGTTCATAGGTCACCAAAAGTCAGGATTAGCAAACAGTAAGGAAGCCGTCACTAGTCCACAGCAACACCTCTCTTTAGCCAACGTCCAGTTGTCTCTCTAGTCCACAGCTGTCAGAGTAAACCAGCCTCTGACAAGTGTAGGCACGATTGTATGGCGATAATACATAAGGATTATAGTAAAGTCAGAGAGACTAGGAAGGATAGGGGAGAGAGTAAAATAAAAGAGTCTGATACATTTCATGGTAGCATGCTCACTTCAGCCCCTCTTGGTGGTCCACATGGAGGTGGGAGAAGAGAGGAGGAAAGAGTATACTGTAATTCTAATCACGGCTTATATACACTTAGGGGTGTGCAAGCCCCCCTGATTACCTCATAACGGGAAGGGGTTGTACCATAGGTAATACATGCAATGGGAGGAGGACAATCTAGGGGTGTACATGCAATAAGAAGGGGAGGGACTCGCGGTACACATGTGACAAGATGGACAGATCCTAGATTCAAGATGGCAGCCTAACTTTGGTCATCCTTGACCTTGTCTCTGGGCTCTCCTTCAGAGAAACAATCCACTATCCTTATCAGCAGGGAGTGGGTCCCACCTACAGTGGGACAGACAGTACCAGGCCTCCTCAAACTACGGCCTGCCGAGGACATTTATCCAGTCCGCCCGGTGATTTTGCCCCGTTTGTTTTTGTACTTCAAAATAAGGTATGTGCAGTGTGCACAGGAATTTGTTCATAGTTTTTTTTTTAAAGTATAGTCCGGCCCTCCAACGGGTCTGAGGGACAGTGAACTGGCCCCCTGTTTAAAAAGTGTGAGGACCCTGGACAGTACAGTCTGATTGCTCCCGGTGGCTGATACCCTCAGGGAGATAACCTCGAAGCAGCTGACTTCCCATAAGCCACAGTCATTACCACGTGTTGCAAGCAGCATCCTGGGT
The DNA here is from genome assembly GCF_000313985.2 of Echinops telfairi. Taxonomy (NCBI): domain Eukaryota; kingdom Metazoa; phylum Chordata; class Mammalia; order Afrosoricida; family Tenrecidae; genus Echinops; species Echinops telfairi. The sequence continues at coordinate 26,893,137 of NW_022104341.1, read as the reverse complement.
TTGGCATATATTTGGCGGGGAACCTGGGAAAACCTTTTATGTATCCCACACACAGCCTCTCAGCTGCATGGTCTTTGGCCTTTGCCTTGAAGGGTCAGGAAGCCAGCCCACCTTTTGCTCTGTCTCACAGTACCATAGTCTCAGGCCAGATGAGGGAAAGCTACCTAATAGTCTTGCCGCTGCTCCTCTGGGTCTCCACGCCCCAGTCTCTGGGGTGTCTGGTTTGAGGCAGCCTCCACCACTTCAGACAGAGGTCTTGGATGTGCACTTCCAAAATATATGCATAGTCTACTTTCATAATTCAAAAAATAAATAAAATGCCTCCCTCCATTTTCTAATTTAAAGCAAATTATAGAGAACACTCAAAAATCAAGAAATTAGGAAACCAGCAACAAAAATGAATCAAAAAGAAAAAGAAGAAAGGAATGAATGCAGTTAGTGGTAGAACTTAATTAATTAGAAATCAGAAAAGGAATAGAATTGTTAAGTCTAAATGCTATTCTCATGAGCAAAGCAACCCACACACTAAAAAAGTAAAAATACACAAAATTACAGAGTAACAACAAATAACATAGTAAAATAGTATTTTGCACAACTATATACAAATACAGCTGTAAACCTGGATGAAATAAACTACTAAATATACATTTCCAGATTAGACTCAAAGTGAGATAGAAAAGCTACACAGATTAACATGGGAAATTGAGAAAGTGTTCTAGATCTATCACACAAAACCATGGTAGTTGCACGTGGTTTCCCTATTAATCCATCTTGGAGCCTGGAGCAAGAAGAATCTCCAGATCGGTGTGATAAGCCCTCAGCACATTCCTGCTCTGATCTGACGAAACCTGGCATAAAACAGAAACCTACAAAATAATCTCACCTGGGAAAATCAGTGGAAAATAAGGGTCTGGCAGAACAAAGGTAAGTTTAAAAGCGTTGCTATAAAATAAAAGACCTTTATTTACAATATAAAAATGTGAAGCTGTTGTTTCTCCGCATGCCCTCCATTCAGGGCTATACACTTCTGAAGAGGCTGTTTCCTTGTCTCGAATCCCACTCCCCCCAAATGCTGCATCCCCTCAAAAAGGTAGTTTTGGCAGCCTCGAGGCAGTCAAAGTAATGCTCCTTTAAAATGTTCTTTGACTTTGTGGAACAAAAGTAATTTGGAAGGGGCAAGATCAATGCTGTATGATGAATGCGGTAAGGTTTCCAGGGTCCCAACAAGTTCCCACAGACGAGCCCTTGCTGCCCGTGAAGAATGAGCATACTCATTGTCCTGACCCGGGTGGGGGTGGGGGGGTGAATTCCTTGGTGCACTTTCCTGACTTTTTTCTCATCAGTGCAGTTTTCAATTTTCTTAAAATCCTTTCCCAATAAGCCACCCCCCATGTCACTCTGTGACCTCCATGAAAGTCTATCAATAAAGTGTTGTTGGTAGGTGCCACTCAACCCACGGCGACTCTCGGCACGGCCCGGTCCTGTGCCAGCTTCCCAATTGTGTCTGTGTGTGATCCCGGTGTTACAGTTACAGTGTCAGTCCATCTCTCTGGGAGCCTTCCTCTTTTTCGCTGCCCCTCTACTTCTCCAAGCATGATGTCCTCCTCCAGGGACTGGACTCTCCTGACAAAATGTTCAAAGTGTCTGAGACGAGGTCTTGCCATCTTTGCCTCTAAGGAGCCCTCTGGACATACTCCTTCCAAGACGGACTGGTCTGTGCTTCGAGCGGTCCTGCTCTTTCCGTATTCCGCACCAGCACCCTTACTGGCGGTGACTCCTTCGGCATTCCAGAGAGCAGTCTCCTTACCCTTCTGAGTTGCCTCTCTGCCCCACAGTTTCTAATTCTCATATCACCCAACTCAATGATTTATATATACTAAAAAGAGTTGCACAATCATTAGAACTTTTTCCTCATTCTTGTACTCGTTATTAGCTCTCTGCTTCCCCCCAAGCTTCCCAGCTATCACCCTAAGAAACTATCTGGTTACTGTTTCTATAGATTTATCTATCCTGCATGTTATTGGTAGAAAAGCATACTAAGAGAACCCCCAACAACTTCTGCTGTTGTTGTTAGGTGCTGTCCAGTTGATTCTGACTCCCAGAGGCCTTATGTTCAAAGGACCAAAGCCCCGCTGCCTGCCCTGCACCACCCTCGCGGTTGTTAGCTTCAGCCTTTTGTGATAGCCACTGGGTCAGGCCGTCTCATCAAGGGTCTTACTTGTCACCGTCCCTCTACTGGACCAAGTATGGGCTCTTTTTCCAGAGACACTCCTGATAACATGTCTACAGTCCATGAGATAGTCTCGCCATCCTTGTCTCTAAGGAACATTCTAGTTAGACTTCTTCCAAGACAGATTTGTTGGCTCTTTTGGCAGTCCATAGTACTTCCGATGGTCTTCACCTGAACCATAATTCAAATGTGTCGATTCTTCTTCAGTCTTCCATAGGTAACGCCCACCTTTCACGTGCATATGAGGTGATTGAAAATACCATGGCTTGGGTCAGCACCTTAGTCCTGAAAGTAACATGCTTGAGGACACTTTCCAGCACTGTAAGGAGGTCTTGTGTGCACAGGCAGATTTGCCCAATGGAATGTGTCGTCTGCTCTTTTGGCTGCCACTTCCATGAGTATTGATTCTGGACCTCAGCGAGACAAAATCCCGACAACTTCAATCTTTTCTCCATTTATCATGATGTTACTTAAGGGTCCAGTTGTGAGGATTTTTGTTTTCTTTACATTGTGTTGTGATCCATACTGAAGGCTACAATCCTTGATCTTCATCAGCAAGTGCGTTAAATCCTCTTCACTTGCAGCAAGCAAAGTTGGGTGTTCTGCATATTGAGGGTTTTTAGTAAAACTTCTTCCACTCCTGAAGCCACATTCTTCGTATAATCCAGCTTCTCTGATGATTTGCTCAGCGTGCAGATGGAATAAGTATAGTATGGAGATACACCCTTTCCTAATTTAAACCCCAGCAAAATAAAACAGGAAGACTTCAAAAGCAGAAAATAATATAAACCAGAGCAAATTAAGAATGGATCAAAAGGAGAAACAAATGATAAGATGTTCCTTTGCACTGAGGGCAAGGCTCTTCACACCTCTGGACAATGGTCTGAGGAGTTTAATGAAAGCTTTTTCCACATAGAGGACTCGTCAGCCTTGAGTTGAACTGACCCAGCTGATGCCCTGAGAAGCCACTGCACAGACTGAACTTTGTTCAAAAAACATACTGGTAAACCCAACACAGATTCCAAGTTACGATTCAGTCCGTGTGATCTTCCTTAGCTCAATCTTAGTGCAAGCCTCTCGACACCCATTCTTTCAAAAGCTTGCTAAGACCAAGATGTTCACTGAAAATTGAAAGTGCCCTCCATTGGAGGTCCCAATTTCAGTAGCTGTGACATCAATGTAATTCTATTATTTTCTTCCACTATTTTCTGGACTTCAGTCACAGTTTCTTCATTCTTCGAGACTGGCGGTCTTCTCTGTCATGACTCATTTTGATGACTTCCTCACCTTCATTAAACTAAAAGTAGCTGTTTTATGTGGAGCAACATTACTATCAACGTGTTGCAAAATGATTTTGGAAGCTGCTCCCTTGAGGTTTGTTAAAAGTCTGATATTAGCCCTGACCTCAACATCATTTCCCCCTCTGGCACAAAAAGTACCCTGTTTTTGAAGGCACCTTAGCAAGACGAAGGCAAGTGTATTACTGAGAGAGCTTATCTGAAGACATGTTTACTCATGCTTGTTTGGAATAACCAATGCTTCTATGCACTTGGTACCAAAGTAGTGATACTTTCCAACTTTCCTTGACTCAGGAAAACCTAGTTATGCACTACACTCACATTAGTAAGTCAAATAAGAAAGACAATACGATGCCAAAGATACTCCTACGACAAAGCCAAAAGAGTGTTTTGCAGCAGTACGTTGATAAGGGACGGTCAGAGGTTCAGGCAGGAATCTGAAGAGAATATGGAATAAGGGATGTCATTGCGGATGTCAGATGGAGCTTGGCTCAAAACAGAGAATATCAGAAAGACGCTTGGTGTTTTTTGGTTTGTTTAGGGTTGTTGGTTTTTTTTTTGGTTAGGTGCCAGCAAGTGGACTATGACTGATAGCGACCCTATGCACAACAGAATGAAACACTGCATGGCCCTGCGCCATCCCCACAACTGTTCCTGTGCCTGAGCACATTGATGCAGCCACAGTTTCCATCCATCTCCTTGAGGGCCTTCCTATTTTTCATGGTGCCTCCACTTGACCAAACTTGATGTCCTTCTCCAGGGACTGGTCTTTCCTGACAACATGTCCAAAGCATGTGAGACAAAGTTTTGCCATCCTTGCCTCTACGGAGCTCTCTGGCCTTCCTTCTTCAATACAGATTAGTTTGTCTTTTTATCAATTGATGGTACGTTCAATATTCTTCCCCAGCACCACAATTCAAATGCATTGATACTTATATGGTCTTCCTTATTCAATGTCCAACTTTCACATGCATGAGATGCAACAGATAATAGCATGGCTTGGGACAGCTCACCTTAGTCCTCAAAGTAACAGTCTTGCTCTTCAATATTTGAAAGAGCAGCAGATTTACCTAATACAATACATCTTTTGACCTCTTGACAGCTGCTTCCATGAGCATTCATTGTGACCCAAGAAAAAAGTCTTGGCCTCTTCAACCTCTTCTCCATTGATCACGGTGTTATCTACTGGTCGAGTTGTGAGGAGTTTGGTCTTCCTTATGTTGAGTTGTAATCCATCCTGGAGGCTACAATCCTTGGGCTTCATCAGCCAGTGCTTCAAGTTCTCCTCACTTTCAGTCTCAAGGTGGTGTCATTTGCATACTGCCCATTGTCCATCCTGCCTTCCTCCAATCCCAATGCCGCATTCTTCTTCATATAACCCAGCTCCTCTGATGCTCTGCCTAGCATACAGATTGTACTAGTACAGGAAGAAGATACCACCCTGATGCGCACCTTTCCTGATTTAAACCATGCAGTGTTCCCTTGTTATGCTCCCACAACTACCTCTTGATCTATGTACAAGTTCCTCATGAGCACAATGAAATGTTCTGGAATTTCCATTCTTCTCAAGGTGATCCACAGTTTGTTTTGATGCACACAGTCAGATGCCTTGGCATAGTCAATAAAGCATAAGTAAACATCTTTCTGATATTCTCTGCTTTGAGTCAAGATCCATCTGATATCAGCAATGATATCCCTTGTTCCACAGTTTCGTCTGAATCCAGCCTGAACCTCTGGACCGTTCCCTGTCAGTGTACTGCTGCAACTGTTTTGGATGACCTGAAGCAAAATTTAATTAGTGTGCAATATCAATGATATCCCTCTATAGTTTGAGCATTCTGTTGGGTCACCTTTCTTTGGAATGGGCAGATATGGATCTCTTCTTGTCAGTTGGCCTAGTAACTGTCTTCAAAATTTTTTGATATAGATGAGCTTTCTGAAATATTTTAATGGGTATTTCGTCAATCCCTGGAGCCTTGTTTTTGGCTGATGCATCCAGTGCAGTTTGAACTTCTTCCTGCAGCACCACTGGTTCTGGCTCACATGCTGCCTCCTGTAATGGTGGAATTCTGACGAGCTCTTTTTGGTACAGTGACGCTACAGATCCTTTCCATCCTCTCTTGATGCTTCCTGTGTCATTCAGCATTCTGCCTCCGGCATCTCTCACGATTGTAACTCGAGGCTTGAGTTTTTCCCTGAGCTCGAATCAGTTTCAGATATTCTGAGTGTGGTCTTCCCTTTTGGTTTTCTGATTCTAGAAAAAAGAGTAGTATAAGAAAACAAAAGTGAAAAAAAAAGTGGCGTTTTAATAAATCTAGGCACAACAAAGCACATGAAACCAAGAAAAACACACAGAACTCAGAAATCAAAAAATACAAGATTAATAATTTGTCTATATACAAATTAAGAACTAATATATCCCAGAAATATCATAAAAATAATGAAACAATAAATAATTAAGGGGAAAATGTTTTCCTGTAACACAAATAAAGTGCAAAAGATCGTTAAACAATGGAATGTTCATATTATAAGTGAATAAGTGAATATCCACTCTCCCTTTTTTATTGATTAAGAGTTACAAATAAAAATTACTGGGATACTTTACTGACATTATAAAATACTATTTGAGCTCATCAGAGACTCACACAACTAGCCGAAAAGGAAATAATTACAAATTCCAAGTATTATAATTATACAAGTTTATATTATTGGTAAAATCAAATAATTTGCTTGGAATTCAACTTAACTTTTAATTTTTAAAATCAAGCTAAAATTCTGGGCAGGTACATTAAAACTAAACCCAAGAACAGTGTGTGGGATGATTGTGCTTTTCATAGTCAATGAGCTAAGAAAAATCTAAAAATGACTGAGGAGGAAATGAAAACCCATCGGCTGTCGTGTGGCAGAAATCCCTGAATCAATTTCTATTTCCTTACAGATTTATTTTTACCATCTCAACGTCATGTAACCATAACTGCCATGGCATATTTAGCTTTGTTGAAATGTTTGGCTTTGCTCATTCTCCCACAAGTTTATTCTTAAAAAATGACTGATCGTTTAACAATGTATTTGAACATAGTGTTAACTTGACCTCTTCTTAGAAACAACAATTTAATCAGTACCGATCCTACTAAACGTCCCATAGATCAGCTTTCCTAGGGAGGGAAAATGTATTGAGGTTTTCCCAAGTGCTTTTTTGGGGAACGCTGTGAGTAAGTTACCTGAGTCATCTGTGGGAAGATGCTTTATTTGGCTACAAAAATTATCTCAGGTTCACGTTCCCGCTCCCTTTATTTTAGTTACGAATCATTTGATCTTCATAATTTTTATTGATGTAAGTGAAAAGCGAGTAGCCCTGATGGCATAGTGGGTTGCACCTTAGGCTGCTAAGCCCAAGGTCAGCAGTTCAAAACACCAGCCCCTTCTGCAGATGCAAGATGAGGCTTTCTACACCCATAAGGAGCTAGTCTTGGAAACCTGCCAACAGCCATTCTAGCCTGTCATGGGGGGTCGCTGGGGGTGGAATCAACTCAATGATAGTGAGTCTGGGTTTCGTTTATGGAAGTAAAAGGTTGATGTAGGTTTGGGGGTTTTAAGGGGTTGTTTGATTTTGTCAGAATGTTTTATATCTTAAACACATTGTAATAAGAAAATTCTAAGAAGAGAAATTAGGAATAATATTTGTAAGAAATTTGCCAAATCTTATATTCTTAATATGTAAACAGTTTTACATATAACAGCTCAGTTAAAACAACAACCAGACAACAAAATAAAAACAAAAAAATAACAAAATAGGAAATAGAAATGGCTAATATAAATTAAGTGTATGATTAAATGTTCAATATACAAGGCTAAGTTAAAAACTATTGCTCCTAGGTTCCCTGTACATCCAGGCATGGATTTATTCTAAACAAAATGTGTTTAAACATGTCTGTGATCAGTGGGTGGCTGCAGACAAATCCTCGCAGTGATTGATACACTTCTCTTAGCCTTAGTCTCCTTCAGGTGCCTTCAAAACAACAACAACAACAAAGTCCAATTCAAACAGTGGCTTCTAAGGAGGATTTGCCGGGTCAGTTACATCCAAGGCAGAAAGGCCAGTTCAGTGGGTTATACTGACTGCCTCTTGGGACTCCAAAGGGATCGTAGAGCTCTTGCAGGACACAGAACGATGATGGGGACTTATTAGGAAGATGTTTTAAGAAAATTGAAAACTGCCCTTATAATAAATAGGTCAAAACTTTTTTTTCCTATTTAGATATTGCACTTGCTCATTCATTCTTTAAGGCTAGCAAGGACTGTCCTGTAAAAATTGTGTTGGGAAATCACAGACTTTACCCCATTCAGCCCACAGCCCTGATCTTGCTCCTTCAGGACTTACTTTTAGTCCCCAACGTTAAAGACCATCTAAAGGGAAGATGATTTGAATGCCTCAAGGATTCTAAAACTGCTGTTTGATGTGGTGTAACTTGAAGAATGGGGCGTTCTTTGGGGAAGGGCTAGAGATGTGGAAGTGCTACCCTCAGAAGGATAGATCGTGTGGACCTCGATGGAGGATATGTCAAGGAACAATAGTCTCAAATCCTGATGTCTTCAATAAAAGCTTCCTTGATTTTATAGAGAGACTTTTTTACTTACCTTGCTACTGATCACTAAGAAAGTACAGAAGGGGCCCCGGGGGCACAGCTCTTGGAGCAAACCAGCTGCTCTCATGGGAACAATGGGGCCATCTGCTTCCGTCCAGATACATTGCCCCGAAGCCCTCTGGGAGTCCTTGTCTGTCCTGTCGGTCAGGACGAGTAGGCATCACTGGGAGGACAGTAAGTTCGGTGTGTGCGACACTAAACATGTATTTGTTTAGCTGATAAAGATACCAGTATAAAACCTGGTGATGGCTGGACTACAGAGAATTCATATACTATTGATATCTTTGTAAATTGGGACCAACTTTCTGGAAAGCACATCAGTAACAGAATACAACCCAAACCCTGTTGCCATCGAGTCGTTCCAATAGACAGCCACCCTACAGAACAGTCCCATAGAGTTCCCAGAGCTGTAAAATACTAGGGAAGTAGACGGCTGCATCTTTGTGCTGTGGAGCCGGTTTGAGCTACCAACCTCTCAGCAGTCCAGGGCTTTAACTACTACACCACAAGGCCTGACACTTCATAATCTTTGACTCAGTGATTTCATTTTAAATAATTTAATAATTAGCTATACTTAAAACACACATGTATACATGATAGTTTTCTAAAACCAAACCAAACACTGTCATCGAGTCAATATTGACTCATAGCGATCCCACTGTGGGCTTCCAAGACTTTAACTGTTTACAGGAATAAAAAGCCCAGTCCTGTGGAGCTGCTGGTGGTTTCAAACTGCTGATCATGAGGCTTGCAGCCTAACACACGATCCTTTTAAAGTCCTGAAATAGGAAAATTGTCAAAGAAACTATTTTATCTTGATACATTGGAATAAGTAAGCTGTTTTAATCAAAATCATGCTTAATGAGAATATTTGATATGGTTAAATGCTCACAATAAAATGGAAAAGTGAGATATCAGTATCTATATAACTGTATTACACACAGATAGACATGAAGGGTTTAAAAAAGCTTATGGAAAAGTTCCATTATCTTGCAATCTCATTTTTTCATAAAGTTTTTTAACCCCCCTCACATATATTATAACCTATATATTAAAAAGATTGTGACTATCCTACCCGACACCTATGCTTCTCCTTTTCCGTACTAATAGGACTTTGACTTTTTTCATAGGGTGCTTGGTTACTCAGAAGGAAGACTATAGCTAGTTGCATAATGACGTCACCAGGTGCTGGTCAATAAGTTCATAACAAGTGTTGGTTGATCCTTCCTAAACGTTTCCTTAAGCGGCTGGGATGGGCCTTCTCCTCCTCCCTTTACCAAGCTGCCTGGCACACAGATGTGATAGCTGGGGCTCTCTCTGTTCCATTAGCCCCTGGATCATGAGGGTGAGGGCCATACCTTAAGGACTGAGAAGTGGCAAGCTGTCAGAAGGCCTCATGAAACCATCATACCATCACTGGACCATTTCTCTCCAGTCATCTCTTTTAGGAAGAAATAGAACTTGGTGTGTTTAAGTCACTGTGGATTTGAATTTTACATTCAGCCAAACTCAATCATCATTGATGTACTGTATATGAATACCCACTGCCATGGAGTTAATTCTGACCCAGAGCACCCCTATTGAGGGCTTCCCAGACTGTAAATCTCTGTAGAAGCAGATAGCCTCATTTTTCTCCCTGGAAGGGGCTGATGGGTTTGAACCACCAACCCTGTGGTTAGCAGCCAAACATACTGTAACTAAAAATAAATATACCAACACATTGGTAATACCAATGGGTTTGTTGTTGTTAAATTGATTTTTCTTTACTTTCTACAGATGTGTACTGCACTGGGGCCCTGATAGTGTAGTGGATTATGCATTGGTGTGCGAACAGCAAGGTCAGCGGTTGGAAAGCCCCCGAGAAAGAAGAGGCTTTTTACTCCTGTAAAGAGTTACAGACTCAGAAACCCTCAGGGGCAAGTTCTACCCTATTGCACAGGGTCACCGAGTCAGAATCGATCGATGACAGTGAGGCTTCTTTGTTGTGTCTTTGGTGCACTACGCCTGTGATAAACGTTTTTTAGAGAGTGTTTTTCTTTTGTGTGGTCTCTTTTTTTCTAAAAAAAAAGTTTTCGGTTATTTTTAGTTCTTTTGGGGGAACCAAACAGCAATTGAAGCACTGCAGGTTTGTTCTTACAGGAAGGTCGTGAGCATTTGACAGAGCAGCTTGGGCTAGGGAGCAGAGCAGATGCCCAGGCCGGCAGGGAGGGGAGCGCATAAAAAGGACCTGAAGAGATGCAAACGTGAGCCCAGTTTATTTGCCTTTAGCTTTGGGCCCACATTTTCAATTCTTCCGGTTTATGTCCTCATTTATCTGGGCTCAGTGCTCTGCTGATCCCTCAGTTGAAAATTGTGCGCTGAGCAATTCTTTTCTGTGTCGTGCTGTGCAGCAGAGGAGGGCTGGGGTCCACGTGGTTTTCTCTTCTTTCTAGGTCACGTCCTTTCTTTGCTTCCCGGATATTAGTGATGGGACACTTTCTGCCGCCTTGGGATTTAAGACAGAGGCGGAGGTCTTTGTCATTGGTTTTTGCCTAAAATGTAGCCGTTCTTTTTCTGTGAGGGGTGCTTCAAAAAGTCTGTGGACCGTGTTCATTATCTTTAAATTCCATTTTCCCATGAAACTCCCTTGTATGTGGAGCTGTGGCCTTTCCCCAATCACGAAAGTGTCTTCCCGTTATATATTTGATTGTCTTCCATTTGTGTTGCTCTTCGTTCCATGAACCCTCATTTTTTCTCTTCTCTTACTTTTACCTCTACTATCTCTCTTTGACCTTTAGCTCTTCATCTGAAGGTGTCTCAGAGATCTCCATTACCGATTCGGGATTTCCAGAATCAAGTTTTTCTTTTTTGCCAAGGTGAATTGTAATTCCCTGGCTATAGATTTGTAGTATTGGAGTGCTGCTATATCTCATTCACAGCATCTTATCGGCTTTCCATTCCAGCCCATTCTCATTTGTCTTCTTCTCATAATTTATAGATGCTGCCTCTTTCCAGCACTCTAATAGGGTTTCCAAAGCATATCTAAGTTTTCTTTTGGATCCTGAAGTGAGTTTTAAACTTTTATTCTTATTCTATGATATTCTTTTACATGGGCTCTATGTTGGCCACCCATTCCCCTACTCCCATTTCTTTTATGCCCCTTTCTATAAGTAAGAGTCTTTAAATTTTGCCTTTACCACCTGACAGAATATATTTTCCTCTCATGACCTTGCTCCCTGTCCACCTCTCAGTGTATGCCAGTTCTTATTCCCATTCTTAGGCCTACCAGGCACGCCCGACTACTCTTTCACACGGTGGGCTTTTCCTGCTCTGCTGTCTGGTCCTCTGTCCCTCGGAATTGACAGAGCACACGGCAAATCACAATTCTCAGCGCGCATCACTCAGAGGGGTCAAACGTTGCCCCTACCCACAGAGGTTCACATTGGTGACTACATTTTGTACTATGTGTCCTGCTCCATACGTCCGGCCCTGCGGGTCGCTTGGAGCAGTTCTTTCTATGGATGTGCAAGGGAGAGGGATAACAGGAGTGGAGAGAGGGCAAGAGGAAGAAGTTGCTAACATACAACTCTGACGGCCTCCGCACATGGTGCCTACCCCGTAAGATGATCGCCACCACATTTCTGGTTTGCACAGACCCTTGTTCCGAGGCAGGAGGCAAAGTGAGACCCTATGTATCCTGTACCCTGTTTCAGGTAGTGCTGGATTCATAAAGGTAAAGTCTGGCGGCTCCACAGGCCTGAAGTTTAGAAACGGATGCTAAGTTTCAGACTTGGTGCTTTCTGCTGTGTGCTTTTGTGTTTACAGTATGATTAATGTCAGAATATCTTGTTTCAGGAATTCGCCATTGAATTGTAGCTCAGCCCAGTAACCGCCTTAAGCCAATACTAGCCACAGCTCACGAGCTTATCAAGAGAGTCAGCTGAGAACAAGGAGGGGGTTGAATCCGAGGGTGGATAGATAGGAACTGTGTGGGGGGAAGTGCGGACGTGCTTAGGGCCTGAGAGGAGAAACAGAACTACACGTGCTCTACTCTGATAATCTAATTCGCACCTACTCAAACCTATCTGGAGAGCAGAAAGCATTTCAAGGCAACCAACCAATGGTTTGGTTACATTCAGCCTGTTGTCTTCAAACTAATAAATTGTTTAAAAACTACTATTTAAGAATAAGGATTTATATGCAGAATCATGGTCTGAGAATTTAGGACTGTGTCAGATTTTTGCATCAAAGGAAATGAATGAAAGGAACTAGGTTTGAAAGCAGCCACTTCTCTTTTTCTGTCACAGATTCTGTCTACAATGCCTCTAATCCCCCCTCCGCCCCCTCTTTTTACTGGGTACAAGGTCAAGGTCCAAAACGTCCAAGTTGAAGCAGAAAACAAAAAGAGCATGCAGGGAGCTGCAGAGGAAAATGCTTGTTCAATGTTTGCAATCGACTAAAAGGGGCACATCTTCAAGCACGTTCATTACCCTACATTTATCAAAGCATTCAAGCCGCTCAGTAGATGAGAGGGCTCGCTGCAGCGACTGAAGAAGTCTCTCACCAAGGACATGAAGCTTTTCTTTGTACAGCTTCATAATAACTCGTCATCCTCTGCCTACTGTAGAATTATGCCACTGCAACGTTTATGAAAGATACATACTATATTGATTTCATGCTTTCAAGGAGAAGTATATATTTTCCATCCAGGAATCCATAATTTATTAAATTAATTGTTCATTATAACTTTCTCACAGCTGCTGAATTAGGAATGTTATGGCTCTAAGCAGGACTACAAAGTGAACATATTTCTGTGTTAGAATTCAAAGGAGTTGTGAATCCGGGAGTTGGGCTGTTAGAGAACTGCTGAATATATTTGTATAGTCAGTTTCCACGTATGTGGGACTAGTCATGTGGCATCTTTAAAAGCACAACAGCCTTGCTGGTTCTTGTAACAAATGAGTCTCAGTATTACAGGAGCCTCCCTAATGAAAACTCGTTAGCAGAGATAGCGATTTGACACTTATTTCCAGCAAATAACTCTTAGACAAACTAATTAGCCTGGAACCAGAGACTCAGAGCTCGAAATAAATGAGTTCAAGCCTAAAACTCTAATAAGGTTAAGAATTCTAATAAAATTAGAGGCCCCCACTGGCACTATGCATCTATGAATGCTAATCTGCAATGAGATCTGGTATGTTATCACTAAGACATGAACAAGCAGGGGCTTTGTATGGGAGGGAGAATACTAGTTCAACATCTGAACTATATTAATTACCCCTAATAGATAACATACAATATCCTAGGTGCTAAGGATTCATCAATGAATAAGGCAGAAAAATAAAATCCCAGCTTTTGTGCAGTTTACTTTCTAGAGAAAGGTTATAAACAATAGACATAATAACTATGAAAATTATATATAATCTTATAATGAGACAAGTATATGAAAAAATTATAGAAAAGGCTAAGGAGCATCAGGAAGAGAGCCTTGATGTCATAGTGGGTTATACACTGGGCTACTAATCTCAAGGTTATCAGTTCAAAACCACCTGCTGGAGACTCAGTGGGAGAGAGATGAGGCTTTCTATGCCTCTAAAGAGTGACCGTCTCAGAAACCCACAGGAGCAGGGTCACTCTGAGTCAGAATGGGCTCCATGCCAGTAAGTCAGGAGTAATCTTCGATGGGAAGTCTGAGTGGGCTTCGTGAGCCCATACTAACAGAGCTAACATTTGAAGACACAATCAACGGTGGAGCTCTCCGGGGGAGAACCCTTCAGAGGAAAAAGCTAGGGCAAAGCCCTGAGGTAGGGCCATGCCTGGCAGGTCTGCGGAGCAGGCAGGAAGTAGCTGGGAACAGATGAAGCAAGTGAGAGAGAAGGAAGTGAACAAAGTCAGATAGATAGCAAGGGAATGACATCCTGTTGGGCAGTGGTTCTCAACCTTCCTAGTGCCGCCTCGACCCTTTCAGACAGTTCCTCATGTGGGGGTGACCCCCAACGATAACATTATTTTCATTGCTACTTCATAACTGTCATTTTGGTACTGTTATGAATGGTAAACATCTTATATGCAGGATGTATTTTCATTGTTACAAATTGAACATAATGAAAGCATAGTGATTAATCAGAAAACAATATGTAGTTACATATTGTGAAATATTTATTTCTAGTTACAAATAAGTGAAATTTTGTCTTGAAGCATGGTGTAGCAGGGTAACAGTCGTCACATAACAACAGTAAACTACATCGCTACATTTTGTGACAGTATTGTAAAAAGCCAACGTCAGTGCGAAGGTTGAGACAGCTGCTTTCTCTCCAGATCAGCATGTTTGCATGTGGGCAGACCCGCCTGCAGACAGAGAGAGGAGCGGTGTCTCAGTTCCTAAGACCCTCATCAGAAATGTGTGTTTTCCGATGGTCTTAGGCGACCTCTGTGAAAGGGTCGTTCGACCCCCAAAGGGGTCGCGAACCACAGGCTGAGAACGGCTGCTGTGGGGCCTTACAGAACACCCTAAGGACCATAGCTTTAATTCAGAGAGAGCTGGGAGCCATTAGAGTATTTTAAGCAGAAACATTAGCTTTAATTTTGAGAGAACTGGGAATCACTAGAAGGTCTTAAAGAGACATAATCTGACTTCTGTTTCAACAAAAGGTTTTGGAGGGAAAATACAGGAGTTCAGTTTTGGACATGATACATTTAAGATGTCTCCTGATGATATTAAAGAGGTAGTAGGTTATAGCATTCTGGAGTTCGGAGGAAATGCCTGGGAAAGAAATTTGGGATTTGTCAGCATATGGATGCTATTTAAGAGTGATGAGATTACCAGGCAAGCGAATACAGCGAGAGAAGGAAAGAGGAAAGACGACTGAGTTCAGGGCATTCTAAGGATCAAAGGTTGCATGTTTGCAAAAGAACCAATATGCTGGAAAGTGGCCCGAGAACCGGGAAGAAAACTAGTAGTGAGCCATGGAAAGCCAGTGATCCCAAAGGAGGTGATCAATTCTAACAAATGCTGATTTAGTCGAGTAAAATGAGTATCGAACAAAGTCTGCTGGGGGAACTTCCAAAGGTGAGTCCTGTGGTTACACCAAACCTTCTGGGCCCATGAAACCAAAAAACCAAACTCACTGCCATGGATTCAATGCCTACTTATAGTTGCCCTATAGGTAAAGGTAGAACGGCCCCTGCAAGTTTCCAAGACTCTAACGCTTTACCTCCAGAGTAAAACACCCCGTTTTTCTCCTGTGGAGCAACTGGTAGTTTAGAAACTTCTGACCTTGAGTGTAGTATTAAATTAAAAATGACGCTAAAGGAGGGGTGGGGGGCCAGCCCCCACCGCTAATACTCCTATTGCTACTACTCGGATTCAGTAATGCACAATTGTACGGTTGAGATATATAAGTATTATATTAAAGTCATCGAGAGCATGAGAGATAATACAATAATACAGTCAGGCATGTTACATGGTACCATTGCTCACCTCAGCCCAGCTTGGTGGTCCATGTGGAGAGAGGGGGAAGGGAAGGAGGGGAAGGGAACAAGGGAGAGGGGAGTGACCAGGGAGTGAGCAGCAAGGAGCTCAGAGTCAGAGAGAGCTCTATATTGCTGACTCACACCTATATACCTTTTGGGGGCAAGCCAGCCCACTAATTACAGGTAGAGACATACGTCACAGGAAGGGGATGCACTATAGGTTACACAGCAATGAGGGGGTGGTCTAGGGGGTGGTCTCTGGGTCTCCATAGGAACCATTATCAGTAGGGTGCAAAACCCTCCTACAGGAGCCTGTCCATTGTCCCCAGAGGCCCCTGGAGCAGGCCCACCCGTGGTGGGATGAGACAGCAGTCTGGCAACTGATTGCCTTCAGGGGAGGGAATGCCTGCGCATCTGACCTCCCCCCACACTTGAGGATCGCAGCCTAACATATAAACACTATGCCACCAGGGCCCCTTCTGGGCCCACACCAGCCACCAATTCCTCAAGTCTCAACCCCAGAAGGCTGGTGTGTTAGGCAAGGTTCTCTAGAGAAATACCAGCCACCAATTCCTCAATTCTCAAACCCAGAAGGCTGGTGTTTTAGGCAAGGTTCTCTAGAGAAATAAAACCAGGACACATATGATTTTATTTATATATATATATATATACACACACACACACACATATACACACACAATATAGCATATGTATAATATGTATAATATAATAAGAAGGCATATAACAGCTAATTAGTCCACACAGCAGTACAGAGGGTTCGGTTCAACTCAATTCCGTGGAACAGTTAATATACTGAAAGTCCTTCAACTCACATGGGCTGTTAGGTCCAAGGTCAAGGAAGCAGAAAGCAGAGTCCTCCCTGAATCATGGCAAGCAGAGTCTGCCCCCAGGCAGCAAGCAGCAGGGTGGGTCACCAACAGTCAGTAGCTCAAGAGCTTAGCAAAGAAGGACTGGATAGGATATTGAACACAAGCAGTGCACAGGACAGGATCCACCAGCCTCAAGGTCAAGCGATGCATGCACCAGCATCTTAGAAAAGCAGGTCTTGAAGGAGCCTCAAGCTGTAGCAACACCATCCACAGGTTGGCCTGGCCCACAAGTAGTATAGCTCACAGGTTGAGGCAGAGAACCAGCTAAAGCAGCAGCACACACCTTCCAGCATGCTCTAATCACCAGCGAGCAAGAGAGAGCAGGTCAGGCCTTACAGAGCTGTTTATCTCTTTGCCCTCCAATCAAACTGCGACCTGATTAATCCCACATGTTCCTATTGGTCAGGTTGGCACAATAAACCTAGCTAGCACTGTGAGACTGGGTCTTGACACTTCTGACTGGCCCTGATCCTTTAATAAACTATCCAACAGGGGTAGGAACAGAAGGCATCTAATTTGAATCATATACAAAACTCTGAATTTAGAAAACGTTGGGAACAATTAATCCAAATCTAGGCTAACTTGGGAACAATTAATCCAAATTTCATGTTTGCTTGAAAGGATTTTTCCTGGAGCACACTTAAAAAAAAATTTCAAGAATACATGTTTTTAAAGGCAAGACACAAATATTTTTATATCTTAAATAAGTTGGTTCTACACAGGTGGCACTTTTTCTTTCTCTTTCTTTGCAATATTTTACAATTCTGAGCACCAATGCTGAGCTTCAAGTTAAGTCTGAAAAAAACATACACATGTGTATGTTACATTTATATTCATTACTGAAAATCCTTCTTTCCAGACCTGACTAAACAAACGGCCACTTTGATTCATGTTGCCAACAGTAATTTCAGGAGATAGTGAATATAGCCTTGGGCACTAAGAATATCACACGGCCTCGGGGAAACGACCAGAGCCCCGGAAGTTGGAGGCTCAGATCAGCGAGATCTGCGGCTGCGCAGACGCCCGGAGGACCACCGCGTGCACTCGCGGCTAGAGCGGCCCGAGCAGCGCCCGTAGGCCTCTCTGCTTCCCCAGCCAGCCGTCTCACTGCTCCGGAAAATTCTAGAAGCTGAGGTGTCTAAGCTGGCTTCTAGACTTGACAATTAGGTGTGTTTGCCACTTTGGCGGTGGCTTCGCGATCTTCATGTTAACACGCTAAATCTTGGATGGCGAGGGAAGACCCCGCCCGGGGTTTGGGTCTTTGGGGGTCCGCCGCGGGGAAAGGAGTCTCCTCGGGTTGTCCGTGTAGCCTCGTCGGACGTTTCTTTACCAGACGCCGTGTTCTCCCTGTTGTAACCGCATTCGTTGTTGGAAGCGCTTGTTTACGGGGGTGGGGGGTGAGGGGGTGTCCCTTGGTGCTGTCCAGAGTTCAGCGTGTCCACAAGCCTGTGAAAACCCTAACAGGCAATAAATACTCGGCACTTGGGGACGGCTAAGATTTAGGAGGACTTTGGGTGCAGTCTCCTTTTTTCCCCTTGAGCAAAAGGCCGTCCGAAAGTGCTTTCCCTGAAGGCAAATACCTAGCTCCGGGTGGGTGGCTTCTGGCGTGGCCGCAGGGTGGGAGGCCCAGCGCTCCTTCCTTAGGAGTGAATAGGAAGTGCCCTCGGATCGACTTAGCCCAGTACTTAGGCCCCCTGCCCTCCTGCTTCCTGGAGGACCCAGTCGAACTGCCCCTCTGAGTGTCTGGCTCTCCAAGGGAGTAGAAAGCCCCATGTTCTCCTGTGAAGCGGGGGGTGGTGCCCAGCTGCGGACCCTGCAGGTGGCAGGCCGGCGTGTACGCACTTTGGCATATAGTGAGTGACCGCGCCATCAGCGCTCCCTGAGTCGGCATGGACAAGATGGCAGTAGGGTTTTCAGTTCAGTCTCTCTTATCAGTGGACATTACTTTTGTTAAGTTAAAAAAAACACCTGTTAAATCTTTACATTGCTTGTAACACTAAGATTGTGAAGATATAAATGAAAAAAATAGATATAAAGCAAAGTGTTCAGCATCTGTATTTGCATATGGAATTAGGTGGGTGTTTATCAGGCAACTGTTAGCCAATTAAAATGTAAAGTTACAGCACTTACCCCAGCCAGCAATCTACTTTCTCATTTAAAAACAAGTATTTTTTGAGTGTCTCCAGTGTGCCAGGTGCTAAAGGTAGACTATTAAGTGAAACAGAAGGTGTCCCTGCTCTCGTGGAGCTAGTTAACTTGACATTCATTCACTCGTGCAACAAATGAGGAAATTATAGAACAGCTGGTTTCAACCCAGCAGGAAGAGCTTTCTAATTATTAGAGTTGTTCAAAAGTGGAATGAACTGCCTTGGGAGAGATTAACTCATCATCACTAAAAGTGACTTTCATTTGGATTAGCTGGTTTCTAAATTTTGCTTTGAACCAATTTTGCATTAGGTAACATGGAGAATATAAATTGGATAACATTAAGATGCTTATGACAGTTGGGGGAATTAAATACATTTGTAAGTGTGTTGGGTAAAATACAGTAACTATGTTATAAGGCAGCATCTGAGGAAGAAGTAATTTTAGTGTGAGGGGATAATTTCTTGAATTAGGCAAGATTCCTAGTCAATCTTGAATGAGAGGTAAGTTTCTTTTAATATATTTTTTTCTTTTAAGAACCGTTTGAGATTTACAGAAGTGACAACTGAGTAAAGAACATTTCTACAAAGCGCTTGCCCATTGTTCCCCATGGTGAACATCTACTGTTGTTGCTGGTTGCCGTCAGGTTGATTCTGACTCGTGGACACCCCATGCTAGTAGAGTGTAGCTGCAGTTTTCAAGGTTCTGTCCTGCTGGAAGTAGATTGACAAGGTCCTATCTTTCGTGATACCTCTGGGTGGATTCAAACCCTTTGTGCCACCCAGGGATTTATTATACATCCCTTGCATTTTATGAACCAGTATCGATACATTATTATTAACTGAGGCCATTATTTAAGATTTCTTTAGTTTTCAACCTAATGCTCTGTTTGTTCTCTTAAGATTCCACCCAGGAGGCTGCATTGTATTTAGTTGTAGTCTTCCTCCAGGTCAGTGGTTCTCAACCTTCCTAATGCTGTGACCCTTGAATACAGTTCCTCATGTTGTGGTGCCCCCCCCCTAAAATTATTTTCCTTGTTACTTAATAACTGTAATTTTGCTACTGTTATGAATTGGGCAACCCCGTGAGTCGTTTGACCCCCAAAGGGGTCGTGACCCACAAGTTGAAAACTGCTGCTCTAGGCTCTGTGTGGCCATTGCAATGAATTATCAAACCCCACAGCAGTGGGGAGTGCTGTGGAAGGACAGCTGATGTTAGAATTGTTAAGAGAGGAAAGAGGGTGGGGGCATGTCTGCTAGCCACCTCTTAGGAATTGATTTTGGACTAATGTTAGTTTGATACATCTTTTCTTTTGTGAAGTCCGAGGAGGTCAGACACTGCCCTCCATGCCATTCTTGCAGATAACCTTTTAATCTGGGACTGCACACATTCTCAAAGGTCCCCTTTCAGCCAAATAATAGTTTAGCCTATAAAGTGAACGGTAACACCCATGTGGAGTATGCTCTTATATACAATCAACAAAAGAGACCAAACTGTCAACATTTACCCAAAAGTAATGATGAGAAGGCAAGGAGGGTCAGGAAAACTGATTGGATGCAATGGAACAGGTACAGAGAAAATGGTGAGTGCAAATCTGACACATTGCTGGGACTGTATGCAAATTTGTATGCCAATTGTTTATTGGGAATTTAATCTGCTGTGTAAGCTTAACCTAAAACATAGTAATATAAAAACAACAAAAACCACTACTCGTTGACTTGCTTTCTTTTGTCTTCCACAAACACAGGTACTTATTATCAAAATATCTTAACCTTGTGTTTTGAGGATATAAAAAAAGAACATTCCTCATACAAACATCCTGGAGACGTGGGTTCAGATAACAGGACTCTAATGTTTCACTGATTAAAAGATCTTAACCACTTAAAGAAAATGTAAAAAGCAAAGTCTTTTAAGCAACACAGGTTTAGTTTTATATTTCCTTTTGAAAAATAATTGGACTGTGGTTATTTTGCCACCTTTTTTAGTGACCATTAAGGTGTTGCAAAAGATTTATTTTTGTGTGTGTGATAAAGGATTGATTCAGCTTTCTTCGCTTGACGTTAGCTGCCTGGCATTAATTTCGGTTTCCATAGAAGCAAGCTGGTAGTGGAGAACACAGAGTATCTATAGATTTCAGAACCACACAATAGGAAATATTGCAAGTATTGCAGGTATTAAATGCTGGCTTATCTTCCTGTGCTGGGTTGCCTATTGTTGGAAGATACACAACTGATACTCAAGTACCAGCAGGATCACCATGGTGATCATCACAGTGGCCAGGTTACAGCAGAACTTGAAAACTAAGATAGACCAGGAACCTGTGCTCCCATTTCTAAAGAGAAATGGTCACAGAAAACCTTATGAAGAGCAGCAGAACACTGATCTAGTGCAGCAGTTCTCAGCCTGTGGGTCGCGACCCCGTTGGGATTCAAACGACCCTTTCACAGGACTCACCCAATTCATAACAGTAGCAAAATTACAGTTATGGAGTAGCAACGTAAATAATTTTATGGTTGGGGGGGTCACCACAATATGAGGAACTGTATTAAAGGGTCACGGCATTAGGAAGGTTGAGAACCACTGATCTAGTGTCAGGTGAAGAGGCCCTCTGGTGAGAGAAAACTTGAATTACTAGGAAAGAGCTGCCTCCTCGATGTACAGTAAGCCTTAGTGATGTGGGCAGAGTAAAGCGGGACTTGAATTTGCTGGTAGGACATTACTCAAAATGAGAAGAAATGGCTGCACACACCCATTAACAATTGGCATGTGGAATGTACAAAGAATTAATTTAGGAAAATTAGAAGTTGTCAAAAACCAAGAGTATCATTGCTAATGGAAGTTGACTGAAAGCAGAGAATACCAGAAAGATATTTACCTGTGCTTTTTTTGTCTATGTAAGTATGTTTGGCTGTGTGGATCATAACAGTTTATGGATAACATTGTGAAAAATGGTTATTCTAGAACACTGTGTTCCCGTGGAACCGGTATAGAGACCAAGAAGCAGTTGTTTGAAGAGAACAAGGGGATGATACTGTGTGTTTAAAATCAGGAAAGGTGTGTGTCAGTTGTATCATTCTTCATACTTATTCATTCTGTACAGTGAGCAAATAATCTGAGAAGTTGGACTGGAGGAAGGCTTATTACCAATTTGTAATATGCAGTTGACACAATGTTGCTCTTTCAAAGAGATGGGGACTGGAAGCATCTTCTGATGAAGATCAACGAATCCATACCTCCTTTTGTATGGATTATACCTCAACATTTAGAAAGCAAAAATCCTGACAACTGGACCAATAAACAACACCATACTTCAGGGAGAAAAGGTTGAAGTTGTTAAGAATTTTAACTTACTTGGCTCCACAATCAATGCCAATGGAAGCATCAGTCAAGAAATCAGATGATGTATTGCATTGAACACATCTGTTGCAAAAGACCTCGTTAAGTGTTAAAAACCAAAAATGCCACTTTGAGGACTAAGGTGTGCCTAACCCAAGCCTTGGAAGTTTCCGTCAACTCAAAGGGATGTAATAGTTGGACAATGATTATGGAAGACTGAAGAATTTATGCCTTTGAATTATGCTCATTTTGAAGAACAATACCATGGATTGCCAAACAACTGTATCTTGGCAGAAGTGCAGCCAGAATGCTTCTTAGAAACGAGGATGGTGAGATTTCTTCTCATGTATTTTGGACACGTTATCAGAAGGGACTTGTCCTTGGTCCCTGCTTGGTAGAGCATCATAGAACAAGAGGAAAATTTCCACATGGCTGCAAAATTATATTCAAACATAGGAATGATGTTTGAATGATTGTGAGTATAGTGCAAGATTGAGCAGTGTTTGCTCTGTGGCACATAGGGTGGCTATGATTTGGAGCTGACTCAACACCATGTAATAACAATCTAGCAACAACAGATGTTACTTCTCTGATACAAGAGTTTGCTCATTTAAAAATAACAAGCTCATTGTCTTAGCTAGTGATGGCGTAACAGAAATAACATAAGTTGGCTGCTTTTAAGAACAATGTTTTTTCTCACAGTTCTGGAAGCTAAACATCTAAATCAAAATTTTGGCTGGGTCAATTCCTTCTTTGTTGGTAGCCCTGAGCTTTTGGTTTTCATGGCTCCTAGAAACCACTGTGTCTTGTAGACACTTTCACATGGAGTCTATCATCTCTAGTATGTGTTTGCTTGCTTTGTGTCCATGCTACACTTTATATCACTCAGAAATAATTAGGTTTAAAATCCACCGTGCTCTAACGTGACTTAACTGATGGATTGTATTACATTAGATGGCATTATAGAAAGTGGTTATATTAAATCACAACTATAGGTAAAGGCATTAGGATCCCAACACATATTTTTGGAGGAGCGAATTTAATCCATAAAATTCACACTTATTAAAAATTACCCTTATGGAGCTATTTAAAACATTTACAAGGTTCAGGTTAACATATAAAAGGCTACGTCTAAGAACAAGAGTATTGCTACAACATCATAGAAACCTTTATTAAACAAAAATATCAAAATGAAAAGCTATTGTTTCTTGACAATATGTAGACATTCTAGGTCTATACATTTCTTAAGAAACCGTTTCCATCTCTCTCACCCTTCCGTGAAGAGCTCTCTCTCATTTGATTTCTACCACATCAAAATGGCAGCTTTGGCATCCCTGAGGGACTCAAGTCTTGTTCCTTTCCATGTTCTTTAGATTTGGGGAGCAAAACGCCTGAAAAGTTGAGATCAGGGCTGGAGGGTTGATGGGGTAAGGTGTAACAACAAAATTCTTGGACAGCATTGCTACCTTCAAAGAATGAGCAGGAAAAGAATTCCTTGTGCACATTTCCTGTTCTTTTCCTCACCAAGGTAATTTTCCATTTTTTTAGAACTTCATAATAAGCTCCCATGAATATGCTTTGCCCCTGAGAAAATCTATTAAGAAATTACCCTTTTGGATTCCAGAAAATAGTTGTTAACCATTTGAGCTGACTTTTCTACCTGGAATTTAACTGGGCTTGCAGATCCCCTTGGAATCTGTTGGGTTTTGGGGTTTTTTAAAAATCATTTTATTGGTGG
>NW_022104341.1:26867900-26869293 GCF_000313985.2 Echinops telfairi | reverse complement strand
TCCTCATTTTCCCCCTCCCTCAGAATCTGCTGTGTTGATTGGACTTTTTTTTTAAAAAAAGCACCTTAACAAGACTGAGACAAGTGTATTACTGAGGAAACTTACTGCAGCTATCAATTGATCACAGAGACATGTTTAAACATGTTTTGTATGAAACAAGCTTGTGTATGAACTGAAACCCCCAGAAGCAATATTCTTGAACTTAACCTTTATAAAACAACACTTTTAGTGCCAAATTTTTACTTTAAAAAAACAAAGTAAATTTAAAGTAAATATTTTAAGTGTCTTTATTAATTTATTCATCAAATGCATATTTTTGTGCTTTTAGCTTTTCATTTTCTCAGATTGGCATCAGAAGCTCATTTGTTCCAAAGAGAGATGGCTGAAAGTGGTGGAAAAGGAATAGTGAAATGGACAACCATCATTATTATTAGCACCTCTCTTAAGGTAAAGGTACATTTTGCCCGTGTCCAACTCTTACATGTATGAGGCAATGGAGAGTCATTTGGCTTGGGGTCAGGCACCCTTTAGTCCTCAAAGGGACATTCTTCTTCGCCACCGCTTCTTGCAGAGTTCTCCAGTGCACTTCCCTCCTGGTTCTTCTTTCTTGCCGATTCTGAGACCATGCCTCTGCAGCTGAGATGGCTCAGTTTATACCCAGTGGAAGGGCAAACAGACTAATTCCCTCTATTAGAGTTCCACACACCCTGTTTACATGTCCCGTCTAATCATTTTGTGGGAATTACAAAAATTGTAGATAGAAGAGCTATACCAAGTACTTTCATTTCACTGTACATCTAGAATGGGGCTCATTACAGAAATGAGAAAATAGCCACGAATACATTTCTGATCGGTGGTTCAAATACGGAGCTTTCCTGAGAAAGGTTGCTTTTGGAAGTACGAAGGGTTAGGAGCACTAGTATCTTAACACTTAACATTTCAGGAATTTGCCTGTCACAAATTGCTGTGCCAGCTGCTCTACTTTTGTCAGAAGCGCTGTTCAACCTCTCATCTACCTATCTGAATTGGCAATGCCCTCAGAATAAAAATAAGCTAAATGTTGAGCTTCTAGCTTTGAACTTCTATATAGATATTGGTCTTGGAATTTTTTCACTAGTCTACTATTTCTTTGGTCAATTTTTTTAAGAGCCAGCATTTGCGGTTGTCTTCAGCAGGAGGGCTGGTCTAAATTATTTTTCTAGCCATTGCTAGCAGCAATGTATAATTTTAAATTTGTAGAAGAAAACTAATGGAAAAACCCTAGTTAAACAAAGATAATCTAGGAAGGAAAAGACGCATATATTTTATATATAATTCCAGCTTAAGTGTTTAAAATATTAATGTTCTGAGGCAAAAATTTTAAATTAACCTACCAAAGGGCTCAACAGAAAGA
>NW_022104341.1:26859681-26864581 GCF_000313985.2 Echinops telfairi | reverse complement strand
GCTTTACACAATTGATGTGTGTCTGGATTGTGATAACAGTTGTATGAGCCCCCAATAAAATGTTTAAAAAAAAAAGGGTTTTTTTGGGCCCTTATTAAATTGTTTTTTAAAAACTCGCTTATACGTGAGTAAAAAACAAAACAAAACATATAAAATAATTTCTTCATAAGGATTGGATTAGTTTTGTTTTTTTTATGATGGCATATACCACGAATCAATAGTGGTGTCGTTACAAGAAGTGAGTTAATATAATGTTTTTTAAGTTAATAAGTTATAATCATGTTAAAAGCTTACATTTCTGAAAATATTTTTAAAGAACTGTGAAATTGCAACTACCCTAGAAAATCAAAGCCACAAGATCCGGTATTCAGAGACAGTGGAAAACGGAGCTATTGTATTTCCTCGATCTGGTATGGTATATTTGTTATTTTTATTTCGTTTCCTATAAAATATGTGGGTATACGTTCTAATGATTTTGTAGTTCATTAACCAAGTAAAAGGTTAAGGTCTTTTGCTACTTTTTATATGTTGTACTACTTAATCTTTATAACAAACCTAACAAATCACTATTATCTCCATATTACAGATAAAGGAAATTTAGGTTCAGAGAAGTTATATGAATTGTCCAAGTTCACTTAGTCTGTAGTTACATAATTGTTTTCTTCAGGTTATATCTCTCCCAAATCTTTAAAAGAGTTATAAGAATTCAGTCAAATCCCCTTTTTGAGTCATCATTATAGGCCTTATAGTATATGATATCCCGGAATATGCACAGTATATTAATTTATATAGCAATTTATGCTTTAGTAGAAAGATTTCTCCAGGAAGGAATAACTGAAGAATTGCTTAAGACTATCTTTCTTGATTTATTTTAAAAATAATAATATGGAAAACCCCTTTTAAATATAATTAATCTTTTAACTACAATTAATCTTTTGACAAGTGCCTTAGTATGAAGAAAGAATAGTTACCAACCAAAAGAGATTTGTTTAGTAATTCTAATATTTAGAATTCATTTCTTTTAGGGGCTACAGAGCACTTCAAAGGATTACCTATTTTATTCTGTTGTCTAAGAATTTTGTTAGAAAATTTACTACTTCCTATTAGTACTAATTTCCATCACTTGTCTGTCAGTTGTATTGTGATGGCTTGCATGTTGCTGTGATGTTGGAACCTATGCCACTGGCATTTCATATAGTCACAGGGTCACCCACAGTGAACAGGCTAAGTGGAGCTTCCAGAGTAAGAAGAAACTAGGAAGAAGGAACTAGGTTGTCCACTTCTCGGGAATTAACCACTGAAAATGTTATCAACATGGCAACACTGTTGGATATGGTGTCAAAAGATAGAATTCGAGTATACCATTTGAGGGATTCTTGGCAAAAACTGACTAACTGCAGAACGTTGTCAGTTACAGGGCCAGAGGATGAACCCTTCAGGGTGGAAGTCACTCAGAAGACAACTGAGCAAGAACTGCCTTCTCTATAAAGGTGGCCACAGTAATATGGATGGAATAAAGCTTTTGGACTTTCATTTGCTGATAGGGCAAGAAACAAAATGAGAAAACAGCCAACAACATCCATTAATCATTGGGAAATGAAATGTAGAAAATACGAATCTTGGACACATTGATATATCCTAAGCATTAGGGAGTAGACATGGACTGTATATATAGACTGGTAGTGGCCGTATGGAAGAAGACAGTGATCCGGTTTACTAAGCTGGGAATGACAAATTTAAGAAGCATGGCATCACATTCACCGTCAAAAAGAACATTTCAAGATGTGAAAGGATCATATCTAGACACCTATCTAGTTAATATGACCCAAATTTATAAACCAATCACTAAATAAAGGATTATACCAACTTCTTAAATCTGATATAGTTATCAAACATGCAATCAAGATGCACTGAAAATTCTTGGTGATTAGAATGAGACAGTAGGAAACAAAGGGGAAGGAAGTTTAGCTGGAAATGTCCTTGATGATAGAAACACAGAGGTCACATGATAGAATTTTGCAAGACTAACAAGTTCTTCATTGCAGATATATTTTTGCAACAACATAGATGGTAACTGTATACATGGGCTTGCTAGATGGAACACCCAGGAATCAAACTGACATTTGTGAGAAGAGATGATGGAGAAGCCCAGGATTAACAGCCAAGGGCCTACTGTGGAATCAGTTGTTCATATGTAAGCTCAAGTTGAAAAAAATTAAAACAAGTCCATGAAAGCCAAGATGGCCTTCAATATATCCCACCTGCATTTTGAGAACATTTCAAGAACACCAATGACAGAAAATCTGATTAGCTGAGATGACCTCAAGAACATCACTGAAGAAAGTGAGAGGTCATGAACAGGACAAGAAAAGATTGCAGTGGTGTCAGGAGAGGCTGAAACTTGCTTTTGAACAGAGACTAGCTAAAGCAAATAGAAGAAATGAAGTAAGAAAGCTGACTAGAAAATCTCCAAGGGAAGCTCTAGAAGACAAAGTATTACAATGAAATATAGAGACATAGAACTAGAAAACCAAAATGGAAGAACCTGCTCAGTATATATCAAGCTGAAACAATTAAAATAATTTAGTCCTCCCGAGTTGCAATGCAGAAAGCATCAAAAAAAGCTGGAAGGAGGAGTACACAGATTCACTATAACAAAAAAGGACTTCAGCTATTTCAAGAGGTAGGTATGATCAAGAACTAATGGCACTGAAGGAAGAAGTCCAAACTGCACTGAAGGCATTAGCAAAAAATAAGGCCCCAGAAAATGCTGGAATGCTAATTGAAAATTTTCACAAACTGGTGAAGGACTAGAAGCACTCACTCCAAGTTTCCAAGAAATTTGGAAGACAATTAACTGGCCAATTGAATGGAAAAGATGTATATTTATGTACATTCCAAAGAAAGGTGACCCACCCAACAGATGTGGAAATTACAGAACAATATCATTAATGACCACAAGGTCATCAGTTCAAAACCCCAGCTGCCCCGAAGATGATGCTTTAGGTTTCCATGATTTACAGTCTCAGAAACCCATAGGGGCAGTTCCATTATGACCTATAGGGTTGCTATGAGTAGACATCAACTCAGTGGCAGAGAGTTTGGTTTTGAGATCATTACTATCACATGCAAGTAAAATTTCACTGAGGATCATTCAACAGTGGTTGCAGTTGTACATAAGTAGTTGCCACAAATTCACAGCAGATTCAGAAGAGGACATGACGCATTACTGATGCATCTTGGCTGAAAGCACAGCATACTAGAAAAATGTTTACTTGTGTTTTATTGACTATGCATTGGCATTACATTGGACCATAAGAAACTATGAACATTGAGAAGAATGGGAATCCCAGCGCACTTCATTCTCTTCATGTGAACCTATATACATAGGCCAAGAGGCAGTTGTAGGAACAAAAACAAGGAATGCTGTATTTAAAATCTAGGAAAGGTGTGTGTCAGGGTTGTATCCTTTTACCACACTTAATTCAATCCATATGCTGAGTAAATAACCTGAAAAACCAGACTGTATGAAAAAAAGGGCATCAGGCTTGGAGGAAGGCTTGTTAACCTGCCATATGCAGGTGACACAACCTTGCCTGTCCATTCTGTTGTACACAGGGCTGCTCTGAAACTTAGTAGCACAGAACAACCTGAGTAGTTGTTTAAGAGACCGTGGTGACACAGTAGTTACGCAGCTACTTGGATGCTGCCCAAGGGTGGTAGTTTGAGCCTTTCACCCATGGAGAATGCTGTTGATGGTCTATTTCATAAGGATGCCAGCCTTGGAAACCCCATGGTGGGCAGCTCTCTGTCCTACAGGGTTGCTGTGAGTTGGAGCCATCTCAAGAGCAATGGGCTTGGGTTTAATCTGTATGAAAGTGTTATTTTGTTATTTATCACAAATAATATATTCAACTTCCCTAGGAGTTGCGTTTTTACTGATGGATGCTAAAGAATGTCTTATGTCAGCTGAAGAAATATTTATAGCCAAGATTGAGAAATTCATAAACATTCACCAAAATAGTTTTTTGGTCCTATCTGCTGCCTTCCATGGGCTGGAGGAATGGAATCTGATGTTCAAGATTCAGCAGAGGTATGGAAGAATGTCACCTCAGATATATTTTCCTGAAACTATATTGTGTTTGCTTTAGTTCTTAATATTTTGGACAAACGAGTTTTGTTTTGCTGGAACATAAACAATAATGTTAATCTATCTTATTTAAGGAAGCATGGACCAAATAGCTATTTTATGAATCAGTATGGCAAGTTTTAGGGTTCATGTTGATTTGTGGGATTCTCCTGAAGGACCTGAGCAAAAGGAACACTTCCGTTAAGTATTGGCTAGTGTCACCTCAGATCCTCTGTGGTATATGGCATGGCACGAAGGAATACACCAGTAATGAGTAATAGAGGTTTCTGCCTTTTTAGCAAATGCTTAGGATAGCATGTTAAGTTGTATGCTCTATATTAACTTATAAATTGTTTTTCAGATTCCTGGGTAAGAACTTTCGGATACTTCCAGTACACAACGTGGTGAATGCTATTAATCTCATGTGTACTATAGCTAAGGTGAGTCACCTGAAGAATATGGCACATACACGTACAGATTTTACAAATTTTGATTTCATCTTGAGCAGGGTTGGCAAATAGTCACGGTTCTCTTCTCTTGGAGAAGTTGCCATTTCAGCATGCAACTCTTTCTCAAGTCTGGACTTAGTAACTCAAGTCTTCTTCATGCCTTCCAGTATGTACTCCATTACTTACTCAATGTGGGACTCAGTCTGGGCCAAAAGAGTAGTTGCGCTTTAAATATACATTGTATATTGATGAGAGTGCAGCCATGAACTCTGGGACAGAGTGCAAATATACTACTGTATGGAATGCTCTTCACCAGTGTTCT
>NW_022104341.1:26831790-26858827 GCF_000313985.2 Echinops telfairi | reverse complement strand
CAATTCTTAAAAGTATTCTAGGTTTTAGTATGCATGTTTGAAATTCATTGAGATAGGAAGTCAGGTATTTTTCTCTTTATAACTAATACGTTAGTTATAAAGTATTAGTGCTTGACACATAAAATGACCCAGAGATACTTGTTAAATAAAAGATATTTTGATGTAACTAAAAAATACCTGTGTACTTCTATTAATAATGAATATCTGTATTTTCTTCCAGACCACCTCCAAACCATATATAGATAGCATCTGCTACAGGATGATAACAACTAAAGCTTACATCACTGAGCAAAGCCCTGTTTGGAAGACACTGCAAAAGATAACACTGGATAGTGATTAATTCACATTAGAGCAGTGGTTCTCAACCTTCCTAATGCCATGACCCTTTAAGACAATTCCACATGTTGTGGTGACCCGCCTAACCATAAAATTATTTTCACTGCTACTTCATCACTGTAATTTTGCTCCACGACCCCTGTGAAAGGGACGTTTGACCCCCAAAGGGGTCACAACCCACAGGTTGAGAATCACTGCATTAGAATCAATTATAAATAAAGGTTCTTTAAGGATATTAACATATTTAAAGGAGTTGAGTTAAAAAATTTTTATATTCACTTAAAAATGTATGCAATTAAAAGTGTTTTTTATTTTAAGCTTTGTTGCATAATGCCTTTAATAATTTTAAGGAAAATATTGGAACACATATATTATAAACCCAGATGTACATTCTTAATGATACAAAGTAAATTTGGTGGATAGTGTTAACTAGAAATAAAAATAAGAGAACCTTCTGAGCCCCTAAGACTAAAGGAAAAGTCTGAAAAGAAAGTAAAAAAAAAAAGGTTTACCATAAGGGTAGCATTTATTTTTAAAGTGAATCTTTGTACATGCTTCCGCATTATAACTTCTGTAGGAGAAATGGTGATGAACCCTTTCTCGAGCTAGTCCCAAGGCAGGAAAGGAGAGGGAAGCTAAGAAAAGCTATCTGCTTGCCTGAACTCAAATTACTATTTTCTCTTCCCTTGTATAGTGGTATGATACCCAGTTGGACACCGGGAGTTCTAAAATGTAACATGACATTTGTCTGGAGTAGAAATGGTACCAATATTTTAAAAATCTCATCACCTCGGTGTGAATGAATACTACATTTTATGAATTCTAAAAATTACAATTTTTAAAAATCATCTTATTGGGGGCTTGTACAACTAGAATTATTTACCATGTAGACAACTTTTAAAAACCATATATTACTGATCCATGTGCTTTTAAACAAGCTGATGAAAAGAAGCTACATTTATTTTTCTAGCAATAATGTTTACAGAATATTCTTTTAAGTTTTAAATAAGTCATCACAGAAATGTTTTACTAATTTTTATTTAGGAGGTAGAACCTTTACTTCATTGCAGTGTTTTCTTCAGAGGTAGACTTTGTTTTGATTTCAATGAGTTCTTCTACTCGAGCTAGCACACTTTCAATCAAATCAAACGTGAAGAGTGCTGAATGTAGGACCTGTGATGCCAGGAGAAATCCATTTTAATTAATGCTGCCTTTAAAACCAAACAGTGCAAAACAAAAAAGACTTCAGCTAGATGTGTACTTTAGAAACTTAGGAAGACGTCAGTTCACCTTGAGCTGCATTTCAGGAGGCATACTGGGGATCTCCTCTCCACATACAGTGACAGAACAAATATCTTTAGACTTCTGGACTTCTGTAAGAGAGGAAAAACACTGTGTCACACTGACTTACATAACCCTGACTTCAAGAGTAAATTTATAAGTGGCTTTCGTTCATCAACTTAAAAAAAATATGGCAATTATTTGCGTAAGTTCTTAAGTTTTACTACTTGAAGGCTCGGGCTATGCTTAAACCATAAACAAATTATCAAAATTAGATTCTGTAACATGTAAATTAATGTGGCCTTAGGTGAGTAGCATTATATTGGCATGTATAAGAAAACGAAGGTTTATAACTTGTTTTATCACTATATAATCATGCCCAATACACTAAAGACAAAATTCATAGTAATAACTAGAAATATCATCATATTGATAAGGAAGTAATCACAAGAAAACAGAATTGCTGACTTAAAAGTAATTCTGGACTTAAATTTCTTTTTCATAATTTTTACAGATTTACTCTGGAATAGGCTAAAGTATGGTGGTATCCAAATAAATACACATAATGTAGTTTTATCATTAACCAGACTTGAGGTTTTAAGCTAGAATATACTTTGATTCATGTCTTTGCTAACTCAGGTTCAGGTTTAATTGGCTAATGAAGCTGCTAAGAATAATTTTCATTATAAAAAGAATGATTTGGTTAGCATTTTCCCTTGCTTGGTATAAATTAAGTACACGAGTTTCTAAAAGTTCTTTATCTTGAATACATATGTGACCATTCCAAAATTTGACTTTTAGACCAAATTGGAAATGAAATTACACATTACCAACCGTTGCTATTTTCTTGGCTATTTTTAATTTCTGCTTCATAGTGTGCTTTTGACATATTAAGTCCTGTATGGAGTGGCTTTAAGAAATTATTTTCAATCTTTCCGAGTTCTGTCCATAATCCAGTCTATTCAGAAGAATGAATGAAATAATCAGTTATTTGGTTCAGCAAATCTGTATTACTAAACATCAATTGAGCATTGAAGAAACATGAGTACGACATGGTCCTTGCCTTTCAAAGACCTGTCTACTCGGTCTTATTTGCTGCTTCACAATACATTTATTACAACTATTTTATATAAGTACTAATCAGAACAAAAGTGTGTTTATGGCAGTATACACATTACTGTGCCATTTGAGTAGCTCTTAGTTTTGTGATCCTAAATTTAAAATTTTAGAAAATCATTTGTGTGAGGATAATCCAGTCTGAAAATTTCCTCTTTCCCTATAACCATCCCCACAATGTGTATCCTGCCCTACTGTAGCAAGCTTTTCTAAACTGACCGAGACTTCCTTGGGACGTAATGTAATGGAGCCCGGTGGTGCAGTGCTTGTACATTTGGCTGAAGGTAGGTTATTTTACCTACCAGCTGCTCCATGGACAAAGGTAAGTCTGCTTCCCTAGGGAAGCAGAGACTCTGTGAGGCAGCTCTACTCTGCCCGATAGGGCTACTCTGAGTCTGCATTGGAATCCACAAGAAAGTTCTGATGTCCATTGTAGATGGAGATTTTAACAGACCTAAGCATCCCCTCCCCCTGCCCTCACCCCGTCAACTGTGGTGGCTTATGGGTTGCTAGGATGCTGGAAACTGTGCCACTGGTATGTCAAATATCAGCAGGCCACTTAGGTTAAAAAGGTTTCAGTGAAGCTTCCAGCCTTGACCCAACCTGTGGTATTTTCAATGACCTCATCTACACATGAAAGATGGACAATGAACAAGGAAAACTGGAGGAGAATTGATACATTTGAATTACAGTGTTGGCAAAGAATATGTTAAGTACCAAGGCCTGCTAGAAAAATGAACAGATCGGTCTTGAAAGATGTACAGCCAGAATGGTCTTTAGAGGCCAGGATGGCAAGCTGTGGTGTCATATACTTTGGACACATTAGCAAGAGAGACCAGTTCCTAGAAAGGGTTAGAGTCAAAAAAGAATTGACAGTGGCTGCAACAGTGGGCGCAGGCCGACAGGGCAGTGTTGTGTTAAATTGTACACAGGGTTGCTCCGAGTGGGCGCCAACTCAGAGGCACCTAACAACAGCAGGACAGTTTAGTTACTTTGTCATCTTACAGGTATTTCTTCTCTAGCCCTACAGGAAAGGAACCAAGAAGTCTTAATTCCACACCCGAGAAGAAACATTCAAGAAAGTAAAGGGAAGAAAAAGAAATTTATTCTTTTTCTTAATGCAAATTAATGAAAAAATTGCATTAAGAAAAACATGGCTTATTTTGAAAAGGATCCTATTCCGAGAAACACTCTCCTATAATACTCTCCAGCAGAACCATGATGGAATTATAATGTATGCTTTCTCCACTGTTATGAGTGCGACCCAGCCCTATGTGGCTATTGAGCACTTGAAGCTAGTGCAACTGAGGAACTTTCAATTTTTAAAATCTTAATTTAAATGGTCACTTGTAGCTAAATCTGTATTGGACAATGCCAATTTAGAGTCTTTATTAAGACCTTGGTTTTTTTAATTACAATACTGTATTCTTATATCCAGTCCATAATCAAAATCCTCAGAAAAATAGGTACCAAAATTAGGGTAAAGAAAATATATTACATATTCTGCTCAGCATAATTCTATAAACTTTTAACATGATGAAAACTTTTAGAAACAAAGGTATGAAGAAGCTGTGGAAACAACACTCCTTCATCCCACGCTTACATCAGGTTATCAGTTCTTAAAAAAAAAATGCTAAAAAGAAAATCCTTTTAAGATACCTTTTTAATATCTAGGGGTTATAAATACACAATTAAACCTGTGACAGCTGGATATATAAGACCGAGCTCTGTCAGAGACGAAAAACTCAGCTATTTTCTACAAAAAGAACACTAGCAAAGTAGTCAAGACTGCAGAGGTGGGAGACCTGGGAAAACACGGCAGCTATGTCAAAAGTTCCAGCTCTCGGAGGTCTCACTGAACAGGGCGTCCTGACTTTACAGGGTATCTTGAGTTACAATGAACCACACAGCTGTTACTTTGGACTTACGTTCCTAACGTTAGCAAGGCAAGAGTGTTTCATGGAAACAGTTTTTGGAAAAATTCCATTTTTTTACAAAGTTTTGAAGCTGTCTCATATGTACTACATACAATAATGCAGCATTAAAAATAACAATTTACTAAAGTCATCAGAGAATTGGGGACTATTTGTATACGGTTAAAATTCTGACATGTTCACACACATCCACTGTTCACCCAAATACTTATGTGTTCACTCAAGTACTAATGTCATACTTCCAAAATCTTTTCTATTCTAAGGTTTAACTACATTTCCAAGTTCAGTGCAGTGTAGCTCAGGAAAGGAGAGACTAGGCAGCACCATGGCACAATGACATTTATTGGCAGAACTCACAGGGTAAAGTTAAAAATCACAATGAATAAAAAGGAGCAAATAAGTCCCAGGACCCCTTCCTAATTTGCAAATGTCTTATTTGTGATGACACACTGCAGAATTTCTATCACTTAAAACATTAAGGGGCTTCAATTGCTTGAAGTCATTTGACTCCAGAAATCTCTCTCTCTCACACACACACACACACACACACACACACAATTTTCAATTTTGAGGTAACAATTTAAATGAAAATTCAAAATACAGCTTATAGAGAATCATACATATAGAGTGAGAGTCGATCCTTTAATAACATGGATTTGAACTGTGCAGGCCCACTTATACTCGGATTTTCTTTTCCCCAGTTCCTACTCTGGTGAGCCCAAGGGTTCTAAGTATCTTCCTGTGATGCTAACCTCTGAGAGCAGTTCCTCTCCAGCTGGGCGAGGGTGGTAATGGCAAAGTGAGGAACTAGCAATTACTAGAGAAAGGGAACTGCTCACTCAGGTTATTAGCATCACAGAGTTTTAAGCCGGTAATTCACAACACGAGCTCACCATAGTCACAATGAATTTTTTAAAATCCACATGTAGTGGGCTCCCACAGTTCAAACTTGGGCTGTTCAAGGTTCAACTGCAAATTATAAGTGGATTTTTGACTGCATGGGAGAGTGGCACCCTTAACCTAGTGTTTTTCAAGGGTCAATTGTATGTATATGTGTATGTATACATATACAATACAAAGGGTTTTTTCTAAATGAAAAGAAATGCATGTATTTGCACAATTCCTATTTTTTTATTTTTGTAATCTTAGATTTTTCCTGATCCTGCTTTTATTCTACATATTTAAATTACAAATTATTTAGAGAAAAAATGGGTAGGCAGATGAATAGAAAGTAAAATGATAATGGGCTGTGTATTAGAAAGTAATTGCTGCAATTACAAAACTATTTTTAAAGATTCATCAAATATTAGATTGTATTAGGCATAAAAACTAAGCTGAGTTTTACCAGTAGAGTTAGCGGCAGTTATGCTGTATGACAAGAAAAATGTACACGAGCGAAGTGCGAAAGAAGGCACAGTCTAAAATGTAAGCAGAGACAAACACGATGGAGTAGGATACGGAGAACAGTGACATGAACATAAGTCAGTTGACAGTAACTCAAAATAAAAGGAAAAGAAATAGAGTATTATTAAATTATGGATCATTTTGTTGACTTTGCATTTGAATGACTTTTACACCTGGTTTTTTCATCGGTCTAGTTTCCCTCTCATCACACTTAATTGGCCAAAAATAGATACCAGTAGCTTGCTGAATAGAAGTCCTCACAATTCAGCATCAGCAGGGAATCATTTTATCTCCCCAACATAGAACAAAAATTTCTAAAATTTTGAGTTGTCATTTTTTTAATAAGTGGGAAGAACTAGCACTCATTTATGCTTCATTATGTACAATTCAATGACGTTGTGTTTATCATGTTGTGACGCAACCACAATGAACTGTTTTTCCTTCACCTTTAACAAGCTCAGGTGTCTGGATCAGTGAGTTCCCCTCTCCTCCTCCCTCTGCCTTCCCGGGTAGCCAAGCATTGAGCATGTCCAGAAATGCTCATTGCAACTGTTAAAGAACAGTGAGGAAAGAGGAACACCTCCTGGCAAGGATGAATTTAGAGGACATTACACTGAGTGAAGTCAGTCAATCACAGAGGGGCAAATATTATCCAAAGCCTCTGTGCCTGTGTGTTGCTGGTGGTAGTGGTGGCAGGAATCGAGGTTTTCATGCCAGAAGAAGCAGACTGATAATTACCAGGATGGGACGGGAAAGAAGGGAAGGGGAAGTTAAGGCTAGAGGGGTGAAAGGGAATAGTATCTTACAAGGAGATGAGAAGCAATTAGAAGGGAATGAGAATAAAATAAGCCATGGGGAAGTTTGCTAAGTTGTTGAATACAAAAAAGATTATGTTATGTAAAACCCCCACCTAATTCACAATAAAAAGTTTTTTAAAATCAATTCATTTAAAACATAAAAATAACTTTTCCAATCAATAATTATCAATGTAATTTTTACCAAATATTAAATTTCTTTGTAAACTTTAGTATACCACTCTTTTTTTTTTTACCTCCCAGAGTGAAATAAAAACTAAAATACACTTAAAATGTTCAAATTTGATGGAGAGGCACTTACTCCTGCCTCAAAGTCATCAGGTTTGTAACATTTTATTAACTACATTTATCAAATAGATAATGAGGGAGAGATAGCTACACAATAAACAAATAGAATATAATGTTAGCA
This sequence comes from Echinops telfairi, assembly GCF_000313985.2. Classification (NCBI taxonomy): domain Eukaryota; kingdom Metazoa; phylum Chordata; class Mammalia; order Afrosoricida; family Tenrecidae; genus Echinops; species Echinops telfairi. Next base: position 26,851,532 of record NW_022104341.1, on the reverse strand, counting down.
GTAGAATCTTGGTGGTGGTAGTAAATGGGTGATCACTAAAATTTTTTCAACTTCTCAGTTCAAGAAAACCATAAAAAGTGCTCTTAAAAGCTGGTTGTAACCTTTCCTTTCCCATAAAATGTTCAAGCCCAATAAAATTGAAGAAATATCTGTGGATACTATAGCAGCGATTGTACAATAAATTTGTTAAAACTCAGTGAACATACACTCAAAATACATACATTTCATAATATGTCAACAAATACCTAACACATGCTGCAATATGAAGGGGACAGATAGTGAGATCTGCAGAGTCCCTGTACAGCGCAGTTGGTTAATGTACTTAGCTGCTCACCAAACCAAAAGATGGGCAGTTTGAGCTCACCCAGAAGCACCTTGAAAGAAAGGTCCCCCAAATCAGCCATTGAAAATCCTTTGAAGCCGGGTTTTACTGTGGAGGATGGAGTTCTGTTTGTGGTGATGGAAAGTTCGCAGTTATTAAGGCTAACAGTTGCACAGCTGATTAATGTAAAATTGATGTCAAGTTGTATGCTTGTAAAAAAATTTGGAAGCACTATGTGAAACATATATTAAAAAAAGAGCAGTAGCTGATGCTGCTTATGTACAACCAAACACTTTATGGAATTTGGATTCTTGGTTTGGAGGGTTAGAATCGTAATTCCATAAACCATCCCAGTTAACTGGCATACTACCATTTTTAGTGCTCCTGTCCTACTGGTCTGTTGTGTAGTTCTGGGGTCTTGAAAGCATACAAGCAGTCATCAAAGGAATAAAAACTGGTCTCTGTTTACTTGGAGCGGTGAAGGAGAGTCAAGAATAAGAGGAGGAAATGGAATGCATGGCCAATTGCATGCACCTTGAGGCCAAAAGAACTGGATGGTGTCCAGCTGCCATTGCTGAACATTTTGACCAAAGATTCTATAGAACAGTCATGATCAAAGGGGGGGTGGGGTCGGGGCAGGGTAGAGATGGCAGAACAGAATTTCAACTTTCAAAGAATCTAGCCATTTTGGAGTTACTGGGCTGGATAAATCCCTGTAACTATTGCCTTGAGATAATCTTTAAATCCTAAACCAAAAAATATCCCCCAAGTCTCCTTTAAATCTAATAATAATTTAGCTCACTCAATAAGGACTCTGCCTTAAGCAGTGTGTTCTTTTAAAGAACTATCTATGTGGAATCCAAGTGACAAGAGCAACCTACAAGATTAGATGGAAAGGGTGGGAAGAACAATTTGGAAAGGGAGGGTGAGTGGTTTTACAACTCAAAAACTGTACTACGTGTAACTGAATTGTCCATGAGGAAATTGTTAACTTTGTTGATGTTTCAATGTGCATTATTTTCAAAATGTTATTACAAAAAAGAAAACCCTACGGAGCACACTTCTACTGTGACACGCATCAGGACCGCCAGGAGTGAGTGCAACTAGTATACTGGGGACCTACAGTTTACCTTTTAATACATTTTAAAAAGAAGATAGATTTATACAGGGTAGAGAGATGCAAACGTGACAAAGTAAGTGGGGTAAAATATTAATGACAGGATTTAAGCAGTGGGTAAATATATGGTCACTGGAAATTTCTTTCACCTTTTATGTACTTTGGAAATTTTTAGAATAAAAGGTAGAGGGAAACAGCAGCAGCACAGAATAAGCAGTAGTCAACGCCAGCAGATATAATTTGGGGCTCAAGAGGGATGAATTGGAGTTTAAATCACTGAATTTATTAAAGAGAGAATAAAACTTTTCCCCCATAAATTTAAGATTACTTAAGAAAAAAGTTAGTTGGCATCTTATGTAAAAATTACTTTCATTCTTTTTATTACTTTCTAAAAAAAACAACATAAACAACACATTATGATTCATTTAGCTAATGGAGCTGATGTATATAGGAAAAGCAACTATTAGAAAGTGGTAGGTAGAAGATACAAAGCAAATATAATTTTACTGTATGACAAATCTCCCTCAAATAGTTTTCTATTTATTGAGTATCTCTAATGGTGTGCTATTTAAAAATTCCAACTTCCTACACATTATCCAAAAGGTGCTATTGACAAATTCAATAAGAGCTGAAGCGCTTTAATTTGTCATGTCTGATGAAGCAATTTGAAAATATCAGAATAATTTTATACGTAAGTCTTGAAATTAAATTATGAGTCCTAGGTAGAATCAAATTAGCAGGGCATTAAAATATACATTGCATTCCAAAGGTTAATTAAATTGGGACATACTACAGGGCTAAGCAATGGTCACAGCTACAGAGCCAGAGCTACAGTGGGGAAGGGGAAGAGACTTTGGAGGTAAGGATTCCTGGGAATTAATGTCAAGTTTCAATGGTACTTTCCCAACCCTACAAGCTAACCTCAAGGGGTGCACCTCAAACCCACCAGCATGCTGCTCCATAGGAGAAAGATGAGGCTATTTGCTCCTAGAAAGATTGATAGCCTCGGAAATCCTATGTAGGGTCACTATGAATCGGAGTTATAGTCTTGGAAACTCAGAGGTACAGTTCTACCTTGTCCTATAGGGTCACTATGAATCGGCAGCGATTCCATGGCAGTGACTGAGTGAGATGAACTGGAATGGACTCAATGGTAGTGGTTTTGGAATTTGGGTTTCCCCCAGTCTTTGTAGCTGGGTAAAAGGCAAAATATTGGCCTAACTAGGGTATTTATCAAGAAAATCTGACACATTCTTTATGCATTTTCAATATACTCTATCACTTTTTTTTAAAGTTCACTTACTTGATTGTCATTTTCATTATCTTTGATAATCAAGTATCTCAATAAATTTAATGAAGCCATAATCCTGTTAATTAAAAATATATAATTTGTTACTTACAGTACAGTTTTATATCATCAACAACAATTTTAGGGAATAAGTTAAAGCCTGTCACAGTGTATTTATGGAATTATATTTGCCATTAGAAATTATTCTCTTTAGCAGCTCTTCGGCCCCCAATAAAATCATTAAAAATAACAATAATAAAAAGCTCTTCGGGAGTATTAATAACTTTTCTTCTCCATTTATGTTTACAAAATACAATTGTAGATAATACTACTATCTCCTTTTTCCCCCAAGGAAGCTTTGTTATCTTTAATATCTACGGCTATCATCGCTTGCTTTTTGAATTTTAAAATTACTTTTATAAAATGTGTTCAGCCATTTTCTTAACATCAATTCTAGTATACTGAAAGAAATTACATGCTCTATACGAGGGGGTAGGGGTGGGAGTGGGGGGAATGATGCTTTAGAAAACAAAATAAAAACAAAGTTCTTTTACTTGCACATTTTATGTGCTCTGATGAATGCTGGCTGTGCACCCACGGGACTGTTCCAGTTGTTGGTCACTCTTCTGGAAAGAATAATTTTTTCTGGTTTGATTTTAATCATTCGCTCGCTCGCTCCCTGGCTCCCTCCCTGCCATTGAGTCAGTGTTGACTCACAGCAACAACCTGTGGGTTTCCTAGACTAACTGTTTGATGGGAGTAGAAAGGCCAGTCTTTCTCCTGAGGAACTCCTCGTGGTTTCCAACTGCTGACCATGCAGCTCGCAGCCCAACATGTTAACCACTAGGCCACCAGGGCCCCTTACTCATTAGCTCGTTTACATATGACAATCTTTATCTAGGTTTAGAAATTATCTACAGAGCATAACATCCCAGAAAAACCTTTTTTTAAGTTCACCTTGTTAAAGTACAGGAATTTACTTTTTATTTTACATTTGAGCTTTGGACCTTAGTGATGGTCACCTCACCTATCTGAGTTTTGCAGTAGGTCCGTTTCCGCACCCTCTGGGAGAACAAGTACCAAATCTAGGAGGGAAACCAGCTGTGGCCCTGTAAACCACTTGTCAGTTTGTGGCCTCTGAAAAGAAAGAGAAATTCATGTGTTTTTCTAATACTTTATGACTACAAAAACAAGTTATTACGCATTTCCTGTCCAGTATGGAACAGTGGTGTTCTCTGTGGAGTTACTGAGTGTTCACGTGTGGGTCATACATATCTAAATTTTCAGAAGTATATAATACAGTAGAAGAAGATCGCTAACTGAAGAATTCATACAATTTACACTTAACAAAATCTCAAAATGCAGGTGTTTGGGGGTTTTTTCTGTTGTTTTTATGTATTTTTGTTTTTTAAAAAGAATAGAATTAGAAATGAAAGTAAAAACAAAAATACTTAAGATAGATAAGGTTTGTAGGGCAAAAATTCACATTACATATTCCACAAGTAAATAAACATATTCAACTAAGTAAAATAAATTGCTAATGGATAGCTTAGCATGCTTTCCCTTACCTTTAATGACACATCGATTTGAGTTTTGATATTTTGAATAATGAAGGCTTCTACTCCTGAATGATTACTTGTATTCAATAAGCACCTTGAAATCAAAATTATACATTTGAAATTACCCAAGGTAGTACTACAATTAAATGATGGTGAAAGTTCGGGTTATGTATTATCATTAGGAATACAAAATCCACGGTGAAGACAATTAGCAAAGTGATAATAAATTACAAAGTTTTCTATCTACTATTGTCACTTAACTGATGACAAATTCTATTTGCAACTCGATTTTCCAACAAGATGTTTCTATTAAACTAAATTTGAATTTCTTTGTACATCTAGTGGCATAGGATCGCTCTGAGTTAGACTCAACTTGATGGCAATGGGCTTGGTGTGAGTTGTAGTTATTTAACGAGACAGGGACACTAGTAGAGTAGCCTAAAACCTCTCCAAATTGTTCCCTATGGAAGTATACTAGTGTTGGTTATACCAGTTTAATTGCAAAGAAAGAAAACTAGATAGGGTTAGCTTGGGGAAAAAAGTCACCAAAAGCCCACCTTTTTTGTGGGGATCTAGACAGAGCAGAGCAAGGAAACCTAAGAGTCAAACAGATCTTATAAACCTGCTCTATCAGTAGTAATGAAGAACAGACAGGGTAAAGGGCACTAATTCTGGCTCACCTCAAAGTAGACTTTTTAGCACATTTACTGTTTAAAATCATTTTATTACTTAGAACAGTGGTCACAAGCTAAGGCCTGCAAGCCAAATACAACCTACGGACTGGTTTTCTAAAGTTTAATTACAACAAAGTCACACTGTGGCAACTTTTGCTGCAAAAGGGAGCAGTTGCAACAGAGACCATATGGCCTATAAAAAAGTGTTCACTAGCTAGCTCTTCACCGAAAGTTTGCTAGCTCCAATAGAGAGTTGCTAGAATCTCTCCCCACTCATATATCATTAATAGTAAGCACTGCTTTTAACTTAGAGTGAATAGCCTGTCAAAGTTATAACTCCAAAGCCATTCATTTATACTGTGAATAAAATGCTAGGGATCCTATCAATCTGTTTAATCATGTAAGTCCAATATATTTTTAGAGTATTTCAAGTAGCTGAATTAAAACACATACTCGTATTCATTGTGCATGTGTGTGCATATCCTGAACATTTGTTTAACCCTCTTCTACCTACTGTGAATAAGAGAAGTTAATTAGACATCCAAATAAAGTTGTGGACTCTCTGGGTGGTGCAAATAGTTAACTCATTCAACAACAAGTTAAGAGGAGTGGTTCTCAACCTTCCTAATACCGCGATCCTTTAATACAGTTCCTCATGTTGTGGTGACTCCCCCAACCATAAAATTATTTTCGTTGCTACTTCATCACTGTAATTTTGCTACTGTTATGAATCAGGTGACTCCTGTGAAAGGGTCATTTGACCCCCCAAAGGGGTTGCGACCCACAGGCTGAAAAACCTCTGGGTTAGAGGCTTATGTTTATCTAGAGTCCTCCTTTGAAGAAAGGGTCAATCTACTTCTGAAAACTCTACGTGGACACCCATAGGGAATGGTCATGATTTAGAATCAACTCAATAGCAATTGGTTTTTAATTCGAGTTGTATTGCGGGTAAGTCATACTGAAATACTATACAATAAAAAAAAAAATCACATGCACGAATTTAGCTTTTAATCAACTACACACTTAGCAATGTGCTTGGTATATACATACCTAAATAATGTGTATTTCCCTTGTGAAGCCAGCTTGTTAATATACAGCTGCAGCATAGTTAAACCCTTTCTCCTCTAAAATGAAACAGACAACATTATTACATAAAATGAATAAAAAGTATTTATTCAATTTCTCATTGTAATTCATTATTTTGTTCCCAAACCATTTACATACCAATATCTCAATGGGGCAAAGCGTCATTACTTTCACTAAACCCTGTAAATAAAACAATTGAAAATTTAGACATTATTATAGTGCTTACAAACAAACATCATTGTTTATAATGGTGGCCATTAAAATTATAGAGAAATGAGATTTAAAAATAAAATTTTCTCTGAGCCACAAATCCACTGTCATGACTCTAGGCAGTGAAGGTATGATCAATTTTGTAAGTGATACTGAGTGGGGTGTTAATTTTCAGTATGTCTACAGTAGATAAAAATGAAAATATGAAGAAGTCGAACAATCCACTCCTTAAAATAATGAGGTCTAATACACTAACAAAAGTCATGCTTTTTAAGTAGTAAAAATTCAGTTTCTACATTGAAATCAAAGACCTACTAGAATATCCTAATTAACAAATAGTACTGGTCAAAATCAACCATAGGAGGTACAAGTGAACTGTTAGTCTTTCTTGTAATGAGTCAACAGATCCTTCAAATGGACCCTCAGGATTCGATTTATGGAGATTTATCTGCAAGGTGAACACTGTTAGAAAAGAAAGTGACGTTTTCCCATTACACGCTTTGCTGTCTACTAATGTAGCCAGTAGCCATTTAAATGAAATAAAATCTAATCTTAGTTCTTAGTTGAATTAACCATTTCAAGTGCTGAATGCTGATAGTGACTATTTTACTGCACAGTGCAGCTAAGAGAACATCCCTACCACCACAGAAAGTTCCAGTGGATAGCACTGCACTAGATCTTTCACAGCGCCTGCGGACGGGAGTGGAAAAGAGACCCGAATAGACTCCTGCCATCGAGTCCAGTCAGACTCATAGGGACTTCATGTAGGGCTCTCGGGGCTGAATTTTCGCCTCCGAGTGGCTGACTGAATCGAACCATAGGCCATGTGGTTAACACCTGGCAGTGCCACCAGGGCTCCTGGAAAAGATCTTACTTCCATTCAAAATAGACAAGCAACTATTAAGATACAAAGCATCTTAGTTACCTGAGGCACAGTAAGAAAACTCTTGATTTCTAAGTACTGGTGAGGTAAATGGTTGTCTTCTATTCTTAATAAACCGTTCTCCAACAGATCCTACAGATTAAAATATATATTAAAATATATATATATATATATCCAGAGATCTGTACACGTTGACATCAATAGCTATATTATTGATATAACTGTAAATTGTAATTGAGGCCAACATCTTACCAATCCTTTGGAATACACAGACTCTTCTGTTCTGGAAGAGAATATTAAAATGTTATCAACATTATTTTAAATCATTTAAAATTGCTTCAGATTCATCATTTAGGGGAAAAATAAGTTGAAATGTAGAGACTTTATACACAGCATTAAGGAAAAGTTCTGTTAACATACATTAAGAAGAAATTCTGTTAAAAGTACTTAGTAAATTTTAGCCCATATTTAATCTCTCTTTTGAATGGCCATTGACACCCAAATCTTGGGGCTTAATTCTTGGCATCAAATCAACAGATCTTCAGTAGCACATACAAAGAAATCAATTATAACCAATAAATGGTACAAATGAAGTTCATATCTCTGTAAATTCTCCTTAGCTCTTTTTTATGCAAAAATAATTCAAGACTTCGCTAGTTAAAATACTTTGTTTTTTAAAAGCTTATGATAATTGTTAATTAAATACTTAAGATTTAAGGCCCCAAATATATATATATCATTTCAGTTTCTAGGTTCTTCTAATCACAGAAAGAGGTAAGTGTTATGTTTTTGCTTCAAAGACTAACTAACCAGTTTCAGAATTTCAAGAACATAAAGCTTAGATTTAAAAACAATATATAAGGATACAGTACACTGCCATATAAATAATAGAAACTAAAAAGAATATGAAGTACTTCAGATAATACATATTCCCACATATTTACAGAGTTAATAACCAGTCCTGCCAGGAGCCCTTTGGAAATTTCTGCCTTGTGGGCTGAGGTGCTGGATATTTGCTATGTTAAAAATCTTCCTTCACCTGCAAAGAGATGGGATTGCTAAGCTGTCACTAGCTTGCCTACAGGATGGCTCTGACTGATCTCAAGAGATAATTTAGACATGCGTTTGCAAAATTCTTAAATTTTTGTCTTGAAAAATTATGTATAGCTGTTAGTTTATAATTGTTTTAAAAGAGAAATTCTTGCCTCTTAGCACGCCAACTGAGAAAAGTTGTAACTGAATGATGTCACTGTCAGTAATCTGAATGCTAAAAGGTGGAGGGAGCAGGGATGAACGTCTCTTAAGAACCATCTCTCCTCAGACAAAGGAGGATGCAGTGGGGTAAGGATATTTCCAGTTACCAACTTTGGAATAAGGAAAGAAACTTCTAAAATGTATGGCAAGAAAACCACAGGAGTCATTAATTATGACAGTATATTAATATCTTAGGTTGAGAATAAGAGACTCTGGGGAAAGTTTTCTGTCTCCATTGTCACCATCTGCTTGTTTGATTAAAAAAAAAGTTAATTTATGAGGACTTGGCAAAGCGAAAGGAGTGTCCCTTGCTCATGACAAGGGCTGTTTTAGCACTCTTTAATTCTTTGAGTCATCTGAATGGTCTTACCTTTGCAAAAAGACGTCCACATGCCCCATATTAAATTTCAAAAGGTATAAAGGACTAAAATAGGGGGGGGGGAGACAAAAACAAAGATATTGATACATATACGCATACATTTTCTGAAATTTTATACAAATCGAACTTATTTTGGTGGTAGAGTATCATGCTTCATATGGAAGCTGGCCAACGGTCCCACCTTTGCCACTAAGTATGTGCTATCTTGGGACGTAACATGTAAGTCTCTTATTTTCATCTGTATAATAAGATAATGCTCTGTTTCAAAGAGTTATTATAAGGATAATGCATGTCAAATGCACAGAAAACCATTAGAGTAATGTTTTAATACATGGTGAACAAGCCAATATAAAAAAATCCATAGTTACTGAATTGATTCAAACTCATAGTGACCCTATAGGACAGGGCAGAACTGCCCACTTGTGTTTCTGAAACTTTAAGTCTTTATGGGAGTGGACAGCTTCATCTTCCTCTAGAGCAGCAGCAATAGGTTCGAACCACTGACTTTGTGGTTAGCAGTTTAATGCATAACCCATTATGCCATGAAATGGTAGCCATTATTGCAATATTTAGATACAAGAATAACCACAGAGAAATATACCTAAGACCTACATGGACCTTAAAATCCAAAAGGTGTTATAGTGTAAATTGCATACCTATACATACATTTTAATAAATTTATAGGAAAAGACAAATTCAAGGTAATTACGATAGGAAGATTCAACCTTCATTGGGTGGTGAGAGGTAAGGCTTTCCTCAGAAAGTAACATTCAAAATAAAGATTGTTCCAAGCATACACAAAGGCCCAAGATCAAGAAGGTTCATGACACATGTGAATAAGAAAGCAAATGTTCTGTGTTGCAGGAGCATGGTTAATAATAGGTGGTGGACGAATGAGAACAAAGCAGGGACCATACCACACATAAACTTGTCTCACAAGTCATGTTAAGGCAGTTAGACTTTATTCCTAGAGCAACGAGAAGCACTGAAGGGCTTCAAGTGCGAGACTGCTTTTAAAGCTCCACTTTCTAATGTGAGAATAATTCGGATTCAAAGGGAGCAAGTGCAAGTGTGGATATACCCACACCGGATTGCAACACTAACATTAGTGAGGAGATGCTCATTTTGACTACCTCACTGGTACCTAATCAGTGCCCTTGCTTTTAGTCCAGGAGGTCCCAACAGCTTCAAAACCAAGCTCAGTTGGCTGACTACTTCAACACCCAGACCCACCGCTAGTTTCACCAGGGAGCATTAGAACTTTAGGGGCGAGGTGTCTTAGAGCATGTTAATGAATACATACATATATAGAAAGTCATATACATGCGCCAATAATACTCTTTTTAGCATACCTCAATAAACCCACCATGAACTCTTACTTACCTCAAGACCAGTGGGAGCTCATCCATACTGATGCCCTGAACAAAGACTAGGTATGCCAGTGAAGCCATGGTGTCTGCTAACTGCTTGTCTTCTTCTTCCTCAAACTCGAGAGGTCTCCAAATCCTCTTTTTCTTTCCATAATTCAAAATCATTTTGAAGAAAGGGTCTCCAATTGCTGATAAAAAACCCTGCGAAAGAAGCAAGGCAGCTCTGGCAGACCCACCGGAGGGAGGGAGGGCGAGCTCAGCAGCACACCCCAGCCACGCCTCGTCTAATCCCCTTGTCTGAGTACGGGTGGGGCCTGGGGGTGTTGCATGCTGTGGTACCCACGATGAGATGCTGCCCCCCTGACAAGAGTCTGTTACCTGACGAAAAGAAATTTTTACAGATGTGTGGCATGAGGATTAGAGGAAGACTTATTAACAACTTGCAGAATGCAGATGACACACCTTGCTGGCTGAAAGTGAGAACTTGAAGCACTCGCCAATGAAGATCAAGGATTGTAACCTTCAGTAAGGAGTACAACTCAATCTAAGGAAAGCCCAAAATTTTCACAACAGGACCAATAGGTAACATCATGATAGGTGGACAAAAGGGTGAAGTTGTCAAGGACTTTGTTTTCCTTGGATCCACAATCAATGCAGTCAAGAGATCAAAAGAGATTTGCACTAGGTATATCTGCTGCACAAAGACCTCTTTCGAATATTAAGTGAAAGGATGTTTCTCTGAGGACCAAGCCATGCATCAGCTGCATGTGAAAGTTGGACAATCAATAAGGAAGACAGTTGAAGAAGCAATACATCTGAATTACAGTACTGAAGAATACTGAAAGTACCTTGGACACAAGCTACAAGGACAAAGCTATCTGTACTGGAAGAAGGCCAGAGTGCTCCTTAGAGGCAGGGATGGCAAGACTTCATCTTACATGCTTTGGACATGTTGTCAGGAGAGACAGTCCCTGGAGAAGGGCGTCATGGTTGGTAAAGTGGAGGGGCAGCGATAAAGAGGAAGACCCTCGACGAGATGGACTGACACAGTGGCTGCATCGATGGGCTCAGGCACAGGAACGTTTGTGAGGGTGGTGCAGGGCCAGGCAGGGTTTCGTTCTGTTAGGAATAGAGTCGCTATGGGTTGGAGCTGACTCGATGGACCTAACTACAGCCATTAAGATCCACAATTAGTTAATGCTGAGATTTTCAGAAGGGAGATTATCCTGGATGGGCCTGGCTTAATTTGGTGGAATGATTTAAAAGAGGGTCCAAACCTTCTGGGAGAGACGGTCTTCCTTGCTGTCTCTAAAGCACTAAGCTGTTATGTTCGGAACCCTGGGAGAGTAGTGATTATCCATTAGGCTGCAATCCTCAAGTCAGTTGGAGGGAGAAAGGCTGGGCTTTCTATGCCTGCAGAGTTTGTCTCAGCGTTGGACAGTGTTTAAGATATGACAAAATAATAATTTATAAATTATCAAGGGTTCATGAGGGAGGGGGGAGGGGGAAAGAGGGGAAAAATGAGGAGCTGATATCAAGGGGTCAAGTAGAAAGAAAACGTTTTGAGAATGATGATGGCAACAAATGTACAAATGTGCTTGACACAATGGATGGATGTATGGATTGTGATAAGAACTGGACGAGCCCCCAATAAAATGATTTAAAAAAAAAAAGAGTTTGTCTCAGAAACTCACAGGGACAGGCCTACTTTGTCCTACCGGGTTGCTGGGAGTGGGCCTCGATCCGATGGCTGGCAGTCTGTTACGGAGAGGGTTACATAGTGAAGGACCAGAGGCTGGTCCGAGGCCTAACAACAACACCCAGCCACAACCGGCAAGAAAATCTGGCCTTTATTCATTTTGCTAACAACCTGAAGGGGCTTGGAAGTGGATCTTTCCCTAGTTAAGCCCCTGGTGAGACCACAGAGCCAGCCAACACCTGCTACAACCTTGAATGCGGAACTTATTGAATAATGTAACCTATTAAAACTATAAGAAAACAAAAGTGTATTGCTATTAAGCGGCTAAAACAAAACAAAAACCAAACTCTGCCATTGAGTCGACTGTGACTATTAGTGACCCTATAAGACAAAGTGGACCTGCCCCTGTGGGTTTCCAAGGCGGTAAATCTTTACAGGAGTAAAAAGCCTCATCTTCCTCCAGCTGAGGGCCTACTGATTTGAACAGTCAATCTTGTCATTAGCAGTCCAAGGCAAAACTCACCACGCCACCAGAGTTCCTTCGTAAGCTGCTACGTCTGTGGGAATTATGCAGCACGAGAAAACCAATACAAAGGCCAACAACCAAACCATAGTCTCCATAAGCGTTTATCTCTCGGAATGTTTCTACATCACTTTGGTCTTTAATTCAGAATCTTGATTAAAGGCATACACAAATGAATTTTACTGAAAGTCCAATGGCCTGACTGCTAGATATAAACAGAAGAAAAACCTCACTGCCATAGAGTCCAGGCCAACTCTGAGCAAGTCTAAAGGACAGGGTAGAAGTGCCCCTGTGCATTTCCAAGACTGTAACTCTTCACAGGAGTAGAAAGCCCGTCTTTTGCCCTTGAAGTGGCTGGTGGTTTCAAACGCTGACCTTGCCGTTAGCAACCCAACATGTAACCACTGCACCACCTTCAGGGAGTTAAAATCTGCTAATCCCAGATGGCTCCATCGGTCATTTCAGAACACAAAAGGGAATCATGGAAAAGCAGACTGTTTCTCAGTTCATGTTATTTCCAGAGTAAGGAAGCAGTTTACAAAATCCATCACATCTAAACTCTTATCATGCTGTTCTAGAAGTGTGGGGTCTACTTGTGTCCAAATTGGGGACTTCACGACCCACACACCATTCAGCAGCCCTGCCCAGACGAAGGCAATGCATGCTGCTCTGGTTTCTCAAACCTCAGAACAATGTCTGCTCTTCCGGAAACGAACCTATGCTACTCTTCCGGAAACGAACCTATGCTACAACCTCGGGAGATTCAAGCAGTCTGTGCCAAAACAACTTGTGCTACAGTGGGAAGGCACACGCCGGTCAATCACACATAGCTGTACTTCAGCACAGAAATTAAGGCCCCTCCTCACTTCATCTCCTCCCGACTATCACCTCTACTTCTTGACTGCCTTGGGCTTTACTACTGTCAGCTCTTTCTACTTCTAACACTTCTGTCGCAGAGATCTCTTGCACCCTCAGTAGATCACAGGAGTCTTGCTCTTCCTTACTGCTTTCATTAAACCATGTTGATTCAGAGCCTCGTTTTGGATGGGGGTTGCTCATTCTCACTCCCCGCATGCTATGGGCCAGCCAGGCAGCTGTGGGGTAGGTGGTCGGACAGAGGCTCAGGATTAGCTTGGCTCTTCCTGCACCTTCAAACAAAAGCACGTTTCCTTCTGAAAGAGATGCCATACTGCCCTCTATCTGCCTGTCCTTATCTCTGTCTCATACCCATCTTCTGATCAGTTCCGCTTATTTGCTGAAGATTCTGGTGTCTGCTCACCACCTTTCTCTCAGCTCCAATTCCTGTTTTGGTTCTCTGAAAAGTTGAGTGATCATGAGGAGTCTCACATTCTTGTTTTCTGGTGGCCTGTACTTCTGCTCCCTTTCAGCACTTCATCTTATCCTGGCTCTTGGTCGGGATAGAGCTCTTCCATTTGAGGGACTGGAACTTCTGCTACCCCATCTTCTGACTTTCTTACCTACTTCTCTCTTATCTCTCCATTTTAGCCTCATCTGGCCATCCCATCATAACCTCCCTTCCTTTCCTATCAATCTTGGACCACACACAATCGGCCACCCAAACTACCAGAACGTAGCTACATCTGTGCAGTAAGGGAACAGGCGGGGAGGGGGCGTGAAGGAGTCCCTGGGTGGCGCAAACAGTTAATCACTTGACTACCAGTGTAAAGGGTGGCGGTGTGAACCCACCTGGATGCCTTGGAAGATGCCCTGGCAATCTGCTTGCAAAAGGTCACCACCTCACAAACCCTATGGGATGCTCTGTGTGCACATGAGGGTCACCAGGAGTTTGAACTGACTTGATGGCAATTAACCACAACTATAATGGTCCAGAAAAACATCAGCCCTGAATAATGACTCAAATCCACTCCTCTCCTTCTGTACACAAGCGGAAAGTCACACAGAAATACGGACTGGTCTCTCATTAGGGACTGACTCCCTGATGAACTCGTCCGAAGTGCTGGACAATCGAGGGCTCAGGCCTGAGCCCTTTTGTCTTCTCACACTGACCATCCACACATGCTCTTCCTTCTTTCCTGAAAACCCTGCTTTCTCGAGATATTTGATATTCAATATTAATCTTGGTAGGTGTCACAATGGCATCATCGTGATGTTAAAAAAGAAAGTCAGCTTCAGTTATATAATCATACACAAGAATTTATGGAGAAAATGCTTTTTGTTCAGGGCTTGCCATAAAATAATACAGTGAGAAAGAGGATGGATAAACAAGATTGGCAAAACGCTGGTAAAACGCCGATGCAGAGGATGCAAGGATCTGTTATATTATTCCACTGTCCTGAATGTTTAATGAAAACAAATGTTTAGAAGCACAAACCTCTTGCTTTGCATTCTCCATCTCAGTTACTGACACCTCTGTCTGTCCAGATACCCAAGCATAGAAAACCATAGCCCTGATTCCTCTTTTATTGTTCCTCCAAATTCATCACCAAACGTTGCCTTCACCAAACGTTACCTGCTATGAGGTTCTCAAGCCTGCCCTGTCTTCATCCCTGCCACTTTCTATACTTCAGGCTCCCAGCACCTCTCTTCACATTCCCAAGAGACAGCAACCAGGCTCCAACCTCTTTGATTCCAACCTCATCTCAGTTAAATCCATCCCCTGCCTGCAGTATGGAAGAAGACACAGTAGAGTATAGCAGATTCCATAGTGAATTAAATGAACAATACTTACTATTATTTCAGATGCAAAACACCTCAGAGGATCACTTCCAACTTCTTCTGGCTGTTCATGGAATTGTGCTGTCAGCAAAGGGTATTTCAAGCTTTTGAAACAACTGAAGTATAAGAAACAAACTCTTAATATAGTATAGTATTTTTAAGGCACTTAGTTCACAAGAAATCGAGCATACTAGCAGCAACCACTGACTCAATGGGGCACACCTCTACCGTTTGGGGGGATACACCAGTGGATCCTGAAAGTTCCTCTTAGGACCAGTGCTCCTTCATGATCTAGATTTTACTTGTTCCAGAAAAAAAATTGAGACAGAGTATTTTCATACAGGCTTTTTATAACTTAGAATCCCAAACTTTACTCTGTGATTCCTATTTTCCATTAAATGTCTTTTCTGTTATGACATGGGGATGGATGGCACATTGTTTTTTTAAGTCCTAGCCTGACAAAATAGAAAGTTGACAACACTCCTTTAGTCTTCAGAATTAAAAACATTAAACTCTAGGACCACGGTGATGGCGGCTGTTAGGTGCTGTCAGGGTGGCTCCCCCTCCTAGTAGCCGGTGCACAACAGAAGGAAGCACAGCCTGGTCCAGCGCCACCCTCCCCACTGCTATGCCCGGCCCACTGTGCAGTCGCTGCGTCAGTCCATCCGCCGAAGGTCCCCTTCATTTTGCTGACCCTCGGCTTTATCAAGCATGATGCCTTTTCCAAGAACTGGTCTTTCCTGATAGTATGTCCAAAGTATGCGCCTCACCATCCTAAATACTATCACTGCAATACCAATCAGCATACACCTTGAGTTATTTTACTTTAGAAAAAACCAGTGAGTATTAAAGAAGAAAAAATCCAGTGGGTATTTTACACTTTGAGCACTTCTTAACTTTAACTGGCCATACGTGAAGTGCTGAGTAACCACTTGTGCAGCGGAGGTTGAGCCTGCAGTACCTGGAGCGAACACCACTGAGTGCTCTGCTGCTGTGTCTGTACTCCGGCCACTAGGGCCAGTTACGTCCGCTGTCCGACTACCTGTGCTCTTCCTGAGCTTGCAGGGAGAGTGAAACCACTTCCCCATGAAAGATTAGACTCCCTGTGGTCGATGTAACCTAGGGCCCCTCTCATGATTCATTTACTGTGAGTCAAAGCATAGCTTTGGTTCTACAATCTTTTATAAACCAGTACCCCATTAACTGTCCCACTGTCTTATCATCTGAATCCCATATTGTCTTAAAGTTTCAAAATTTAAAAAGTATTTCACATTTATCTGGAAAACAAATAAGGGAAAGAAACATATACCCTAACTGGCTGTCCACTGCTTCAGTTCAAATAAACTTACAATTTCAGTAACTCCTCTCTCAACATGTCATTTTCCACGGAGTTTTCTTTGGCATCGGTGACTTCCTCCACAAACGGCTTAGTGAACTCTATCAAGGCTTTGCAACACTGACCGAGACCATATTCGTCTGCCTGCATTTGTTCTCTTGAGTATGGAACCGGAAGGAGAGAGAGCTGATTCCAGAGGGTGGACAATGCTAAGCCAACTGAGTAGGCTTTGTTGTTATGAAGTTTCTGAATCACTGAAACAGAGATCAAGTTGTCACTTGAGGTAGCTTCACCGGGAATGCTAAGCCCGGCACAAGAAATCTAGCCAATGCATTTTTATAGGGCAAATCCCCCACCCTCCCGTAACCACGCCACAAGCAAGATGGCCCATCAGGGCTTAACTGGCCGTGGTGTTACTTCTTGGTATGCAAAATAAGGGAGCATCGTACAATTGTGGCATAACACAACAGATGCCCTCAAATCTTGCTTAGGTACATTTATAACAGGTTACATACTTAACAGAAATACATCTTTTTTTCATTTGAGAGGAGATAAACTATAAGAAAGTGCCTTGTAAACTATAAGCACTGCCCAAAAGAGAATAGTACCAGGTTTCCTGTCTAGAAAATCTTAAATACTTCAAGTAATACAACAATGGACACTCCTATTTAAAACAATTTAACTTCTGATGCTAAGTCCCTCTATTAGATGCTAAATTTTATCCAAAACCAAACTCACTACCATCGAGCCCATTCTGACTCAGGGCGACCCTACTGAGACCCTCTAGGACAGAGCAGAACTGCCCCTGTGGGTTTCAGAAATTGTAAATCCTTACGGAAGTAGAATGCCTCATCTTTCTCCCACAGAATGGCTGGTGGATTTGAACGGCTAACCTCATGGCTAACAGCCTAACTCAGGGCTCCTTTCTAAGTTTTATATAGGTCATAAATTGAAAACGTAGCTCCAACCCATGGAGTAAACATTGACTGCTTTGGTTGACAAGGTCTATTACTTACCTACCGTGTCTACTCGAGTATAAGCCCAGTATCAGCTGAGGCACCTAATTTTACCCCCAAAACTGCATTGAAAATGTGCTGGAAAAACTCAGCTTATACACGAGTATATACGGTATATTGTGGAGCTGATCATTCTGCTTCCTGGTTTTACTCCTCAGTAAAACCATTTTGCCATTCCCAACCCCATCCCCAATGCAATGCAGAAGCTGAGCGAAGTCCTGCCCTGTGCTGTTCTTCAACAAGCTACAATACTACCACAGGAAGACTGCAGGCCCTGCTCCCCCACTGAGGAGCACGTTTAGAGAGAAATTCTAACTAAAGGTTGTAGCCAGGACGGTTAGGACATTTTTTTTAAGTTGTAACATTTTTTTCTTTTCTGATTCTCACTTCCACCAAGTCAAAATCAACTCCTGGTGTCCCTACAGTGGCGTACCTACAGTCACAGCACATGAAAAAGAGCACATGTTCAATAAAGCATACACTAGTTGTCTACTGTGCCAGGCTCTACCACTTCTAAGTTCATGTCCTATGTTAACCAGTACACAATCACTTGTCTCTGGCTTGTTAACACAATAGGTCAGACAACACTTACCCCAGTAATGTCTATCTAAGTACTGCCCTCTTTCCATAAACTGGAAGATTCAACTCGCATTACTATTATATCAGTTTAAGCAGAGTATTCAATAATTGCTTTGGTGTAGTGTTGATGTTTTGGGGTAAAAGTCAGGGCTAGCTAGTTGCACAGACACAAAAAATATTCAAATGATCAAAATCCTCAGTACCTGTGTGTAATGGTGGAAGCAGAAGAATAATAATTTGGGATATCTGTTTTCCAGAGGGCTCTTCGATCAGTTCAAGCAAACCCAACAATAATTCCTTTGGGTTACATAACTATAAAAATATTCACAATTGAACCTGTTTAATACAAGTTGTATTTAAAGCCACATGATTACTATTTTCAAAAGAAAGCACATACCCAGAAGACAATTATTTTTGCTTCACAGTAAAACACATGCTACAATTACAAAGGGAAAAGAAATCCGTAAGCACAACACAGTCTGCAGCTGTTACATCGAAGCAGCAAGTCAGAGGGTTTTGGTGGCAAGGG
Source organism: Echinops telfairi (assembly GCF_000313985.2). Lineage (NCBI taxonomy): Eukaryota > Metazoa > Chordata > Mammalia > Afrosoricida > Tenrecidae > Echinops > Echinops telfairi. The sequence goes on along the minus strand of NW_022104341.1, from coordinate 26,833,011 downwards.
CAGCGTGGGCACTTAACTTCCTGGCTAAAGGAAGCGGGGCGAGCCTATCACCAGCGGAGAGGCTTCCTTGTACCTTACTGGACCATCTCCTCTGGCGGCTGCTGGAGAGTCCCAGGGGGTGAGCTGGTGGCGCTTCCCGCCCCTCAGTCAAGGCGGTGAACACTAGTCCAGGCAGTCTCTTCCTAAGAGAGGAAGCTTTTTGCTGCCTTCTCACTGGCCATACCTAACCAACTCACCTGCCACTTCGCTAAACAATCCTCACAAAGAGTAACGACTGTCTAGTTGGAGCTAAATGCTTCCTTATCAAACAAACGCTTCCAGTATACATGGGGGAGGGACTTCCGAAGTTTGCAGAGAAGTGAAGCTGTTCCACGGACTTTTGAAGCTCCCCTGTTTACTCGGTGGGCTTGCAGTGATCTCCGAGTAGCTTCTTACGTTTCCCTCAGAACGTATCTTTCTCAGCCATTACATACTGGCTTCTAAGGCTGCCAGTCACACCGATGACAGTCTCCCCTCGCGAGGCCTGCTTCATTGTGATCGCGTTCAGAGTTCTTTATTATCTTTTTAGAGATTACACCAAACAAGGAAGTGCAATGCTAGTGCTAATGCTTCCAATATATCACTAGTGCCTTGAATTATGCCCCCTTGTTTTTCACATTTAAACAATAATTCACATTTAGCAGATAGCCCTTCTTGGAAATAGTTTCCTAGGTCCCTCTCAGAATCAATGGGTCTGAGATGAGCCTAGGTCATTTTTATACCGAGGAAATTTGGGAAACACTGAAATGTAATCACTCACCCAATCACAAAAGTTTGGGCCTTTTCTCGGAAGAGCATTTTTTCTGAGCTAACTGTGTTCTTCCCAAACAGGTGGTAAAGCTCTGAATATTAAAGAGAATTATAAAATACCTCTGACCTCCGTGTGTTTTGGAGAGAGGACCTCGTTTCATGAACTTACCTTTACCAATAAATCAAGCATCAGAAAATAATGTTTCTTTTTATCTTCTTCCTTATCATTCCATAACAGGCATCGAACAACAGGACCAACAAGGTTCCAGCCCATATTCCAAACGATGAGCTGGAAAACACACACTCAGAGTGAAGCAGACGCTGCCATCTACAGGGCTTTCCCAGTGTGCTCCACCCACCTGGGGGAGCTGACACCACTTCCTCTGGAATGGGCAGGTGAGGCCCATTTCACCTTTTACCACGACTTTCCTG
>NW_022104341.1:26826260-26831352 GCF_000313985.2 Echinops telfairi | reverse complement strand
CCCTAACCCAGTATGTCTCAAACTCACTGCCATCAAGGCAATTCCAGCTCATAGTGACCCTGTAGGGAAGAGTAAAATGGGCTCTGTGGGTAACTCTTCTTGGGAGTACCAAACCTTATCTTTCTAAGTTGATGGTTTTGAACTGCTGACCTTGCAATTAGCAGCCCAATGCATACCCCACCAGGGCTCCTAAACCAATGACTCAAACCAAACCAAACTCGATGCCACTGAGTCAATGCTGACTCATAGTGACCCCCTGTGGGTTGCTGAGACTCTAACTGTTGTAGGGAGTAGAAAGCCCAGCTTTTCTCCCTCAGAGCTGCTTATGGTTTCAAACTGCCAAGCATGTGGATTTCAGCCCAACGTGTAACCACTACACCACCAGGGTTCCCAGAAATCAATGACTAGTGTCCTTGTAAAAAAGATACCAGACATTGAGACAGTTCTAGATGGAAGATGGTCATGTGACAAGAGGTAAGTCAAGGGCTATCTGGGTTAACAGAAGCTGGAAATGATCTTTCCCTAGAGCCTTTCAGAGAGCTCACCCCTGTTGAGATCTCAAATTCAGACTTCTGGCTTCCAGAACTATGGGAAACTATAACTGACCCAAGCCACGGTATTTTCCATTGCTTCACATAGATGTGAAAGTTGGACACTGAATAAGGAGGACAGAAGAAGAATCGATGAATTTGAAATATGGTGCTGGAGAATGTTGAAAGTACTACTGAAGGCTAAAAGGCCAGACCAGTCCGTCTGGGAAGAAGTACGGCCAGAGTGCTCCTTAGAGGTAAGGATAGTAAGACTTCATCTTGCATGCTTTGGACATGCTGTCAGGAGAGGCCAGTCCCTGGAGGAGGACATCAAGCTATCTATGTAACAGGGCAGTGAAAACGAGGGAGGGACTCAACGTGAGGAACTGCCACAGTGGCTCTGCAGCAACAGGCTCAAGGTTAGGAACAACTACGAGGATGGGGCCGGACGGGCAGTGTTTCATTCTCTTACACATAAAAGGCTTGCTGAGGGTTGGAACCTACCCCATGACACCTGATAACAACAGCTATTTCTATTATTTTCAACTACACACTGAGGTACCCAGCAGCCCCCAGAGATGAACGTACCTGTCCATCAAAACGTATAGACAGTCGTTCAGACTTTCACTTCAGGAGAAAGACGAGACTGTTTACTCCCGTAAGGAGTTCCAGTTCAGAAACTAGCAGGGCAGTTGCCCTGTCTCATAGGGCTGCTTTGATTTGGAATCCACTAGATGGCAAAGGATTTTGAGGTTCTGTGTCTTTTTGGCACATGGCATTTATATTCTAGCATTCATTTTGTAAAAATAAACAAAAAACAAACACCCCACAGATCTAGGAAGAAAACAAAAAGACACATGATACCCCTTTCCTGCCACCCGATCCCCACCCAACACCCACACACACACAGTCTGGTAAAATAATAAATACAGAGTACAGGGCATAGCAGAATCGTCACCTCCACCAAGGGAAGGCAGGACAAGGGTTGCAGCAGAGGCAGTAGTTCCGACTTGAGAGACAATAGAGGTCTGCCAGGCATTCACAGGAATGAACTTCATTGGGCAGAAAATACGTCCATCCGTAAAACAAAATGGGAAGAGGTAACCAAACCCTGGAGAAATACCAGTGGGATATGATGGGGTATGTGAACACCCAATTCACAAAAGAGGAAATACTATCTGTTCAAGTCTTTGAAAACTTCTCTACTGGGCATTTTAGTGTTTGTCTTATGAATCTACATCTGTAGATATTACAAATCTATAACACAAAACAAAACAAAACTCACTGCCAGCAAGTGGATTCTGACTCACAGTGACCCCATAGGCTACGACAGAATTGCCTCACAAATTTTCGAGACAATTACATAAGTCTTTACAGGAGTAGAAAGCCCTATCTTTCTCCCAGAGAGTGGCTGGTGGTTAAGAAATGATGACCTTGCAATTAGCAGTCCAATTCATAACCACTCTACCACCAAACTCCCTAGAAGACATTGCCAAATGTCCCCAGCCTATCTGATGTCCTGTCGTTTTCTTCTATTTTCTATGTGGCTTGAGTTTAATATTTAGGTCTTTACTACTGAGGAATATATTACATTGTAAGGTTATTAATCCTCTCAAATTATTAAAAATTTAACCCACCATTACTTATTAAATAAGCCTATACAAGCTTTTAAAATTTAACTACCATAGTTCCCAGTGGACTCTACTTTTCCAATTAAGCCCTTACTTCCTTTTCCATAGGTCTACTTGCATCTCGTGATTCTCTGAATAATTAACGCTAATAGAAATCCCAGGGCTGCGCAGGCCTCGAGGTAACCAGACAGTATCTAAAGGCCTCACGGTTTTGGTTTGGGAGGAAAGCAGATGGTGAAGAGTTCTGGGGACGAGGACTACACACTTGCTGACTACTCACAAGCCACCCCATTGAGTGCTCACAACCCTATGGAGGACGGTTATTTTCCCAGCTTACAGACGCGAACGTCAAAGCTGGCCGTGAGTGACACACCCCATGTCCAAAAAGTGCCGCCTAGCCAGAATTTACACCAAAGTTCATATAACTCTAAAGCCAAACCAAAAAAAAACACCCAAATCCAGCACCACTAAGCTGATTCCCACTCATCATGACTCTGTATAGGGTTTCTGACCCTGTAAACCGTCACAGGAGCAGAAAGCCTCACCTTTCTCCCGAGGAGCGCCTGGTAGGTTTGCAGTTTGCAGCCCATGAATAAGCACTGTGCCACCAGATCTCCTACATCCAGATCCACTGATCCAAGCTTTTCCCACTTCCCCCAAGGTTCCCCACCAGGGGCGATTTGGACCCTGCCCAGAGGGCATGTACCAACATCTACTCTGGAGGCAGTTTTAGTAGCCATGGCTCTGGGTAGGAGGGGCTACTACAGGAAAAGGCCAACTTTCCTACAGTGCCTAAGACTAAATGTCGCCTACAAAAATGACTATCCTCTTCAAAGTATCAACAGCACCAAGGTTGAGAAGCTCTGTACACATTAGTCATAGGGCTTAAAAAAAAAAAAACATACACAAAGCAGACCAACAGTAAATCTTAATTAAGATAGCGTCACTTCACAATAAAATCAAGTTGGGGTCAGTTTTAAATATTGTCATTTCACTAAGTAAATCTTTACATTTAGCAGCGCACACATTACACTGGTGATTCTGAAGTTATTGAGGGTAAGCCACATATTAGGGGTTTAGAAGCATGCTAAAAATAAAGTGCTTATGCAAAAACAACTGGGTTAAGCTTTCCTTCTCCCTCTGGCTCACTGATGCCATCCTGACCCCTATTTCTCTGGCGGACCTCTTCCTCTCTCCCAGCTCCTTCAATGAGGGATTCCCTGTGTACAGGACTTCTAAGACCGTGTATCTTTATGGGAGCAGATAGCATCACCACAGGGGCTGCTGGGTTTGAACTGCTGACCTTGAAGTTAGCCCAATAGAAATGTTGAATTTAAAAGGTAGTCCTATTTTTCTACCGAGCTCCAAACCTTGCTTTTCAACTATCTGCTGCATTTTACAGTAAAATCATTTGGTAAAGTAAAATCGTTTTGAATTCTGTTCAGGATATCATATATTATCCTCTCAGAAGCTAGAAACCCAGCCATCTTTGATATCTTACCCTCTCTCATCCCCAAAAGCATTCAGACTCTTCCAATTCAACTCAGAACATCTGGGCAAGTGCTTACAGGGCGTGAACGGGAAGTAAAGCAAAGTGGTTAGGGCCAGGCTGCATAGCCAGTCCCTTTCCTTATTTCCAGAGTGGGTTTGGATTCTGGAGAGGCTAACGAATTCATAGATGCAAAGCACTTAACAGGGAATTTGGCATAAAGTAAATGCTCAATAAATTAAGTAAAATTATCATTTTACTTTAATGCTCAATAAATTAAAGTAAAAAGGGTTAAAACAACAGCTCAAAATTTGCTTTATTTGGGGCTACAAAGATACCTTAAACACAGATCAAAAACAATTACTACATATTAAACAAAATGACCTCATTTTGCTAAAAATGAAGAAAGTTAGGGGTAAGCCCTGAACTGCTGATTAACAGATTATGATCAAAGAGTTTTAGGAGGTCCCAAATCCAGTCAAGGTGCCCTGTAAAGAATCAGAGGTACCTTGTCTAGACTGTGACACCCACAAAGAAAAGTTTTATATAAATTAGTAGTATTATAAATGAAAAAATAGCAAGTTCCCCCGCCCAAAAAAATCAACCCTAATTAATAGAAAAAAAATTGTTAAAAATGCTTTTTCTTGAATTCCTAAGAAAAGCAGAAAAAAAATCTTGAACCTGGCGCTATCGCATCAATACGGATCACGGTGGCCCATGCCTTAGAGAACTGATCTACTGGTTTTCTTGGCTATAACTTTAGAGAACCAGATCACTGGGCCTTTCTTCCACGGTGCCACTCAGGGTCCTTATCATCACAAGGAGACCAAAGATACCAAATTGTGGAGTTAGTCTTAAACATTGCACCCCAGAAAAAGGTGTCCCTGATCCACAAACAAGACCCACTTCCACTGAGAAAAAGGATTTCTCGCATTACCTTAGCTGAATAATAGTCTATAGCAAGCCTGTTGCTGCCGAGTCAATTCTGACTCTTTGTGACCCTAAAAAAATCACTGCCATAGAGTCAATACTGACTCACAGCAACCCCGTAGGGCAGGGGAGAACTGCTCCTTGGGTTTCCAAGACTGCAACTCGTTATGGGAGTAGAAAGCCTCATCTTTCTTCTGTAGATGGGCTAGTGGTTTCGAACTGCTGATCTTAAAGTTAGCAGCCCAGCCCAGTGAGTTACTACTGCACCACCGGGGCTCCAATAGTGACTCTACAGGACAGAGAATTGCCCCATATGGCTGTCAGATTGACAGACGCAAGCTGCCACAGCACTGAGTGGCTGGTGGGGTCTATCCAACCTTTAGTTTAGCAGCTGAGCCCTTTACCAGTACCCTCCCAGAGTTCCTTCTGCTTCTATGGATACATATAAAATAGTGCTTTGCTTAAAAGTTGGCTTTTCCCAGACATTGGGGGCGTCCAACAGAGCAGCAGGG
>NW_022104341.1:26815503-26825287 GCF_000313985.2 Echinops telfairi | reverse complement strand
AGACGAGCCAGTCAGGGTGCAGTGTAGCAATGATGAAACATACACCTTTCCTCTAGTTCTTGAATGCTTCCTCCGCCCCACCATCATGATCCCAATTCTACCTTACAAATCTGGCAGGACCGGAGGATGTACACTGGTACAGATAGAAAGTGGAAACACAGGGAATCCAGGACAGATGAAACCCTCAGGACTAGTGGTGTGAGTGGTGATACCGGGAAGGTGGAGTGAAGGTGAGGGATAAAGGGGTAACAGATTACAAGGATCTACATATAACCTCCTCCCTAGGGGATGGACAGCAGAGAAGTGGGTGAAGGGAGACAGTGGACAGTGCAAGATATGATAAAATAATAAGAATAATTTATAAATTATCAAGTGTTCATGGGGGACGGGGAAGCAGGGAGGGAGAGGAAACAATGAAGAGTGAATACCAGGGGCTCAAGTAGAAAGCAAATGTTTTGAGAATGATGAGGGAAACAAATGTACAAAAGTGCTTGACACAATGGATGTATGTGTGGATTATGATATGAGTTGTACAAGCCCCCAATGAAATGATTTAATATTTTTAAAAAGCTGACTTTCCACACACATTTTGCTGAAGTAAGAGAATTTTCTGGTGACCTAAAATGAGTATGTAACCTTCTGAGGCTTCTATTTTTCCATGTCAATTAGTGATTTCAAAGCCACTCTTGGGTCCTCTAAAATCATAAGTAAGTCCTGTGCCTACGAAAGACCTTTACTTATGTAAGGGGATACAATAAAATTAGTGGAAAAACACCATTATCTTTTCATTCAATTTTTCCACAATCTTTTAAAAGCCTGCTCACACTACTGTCTCCTTATTGTTAACAGCTCACATATTTATCTCTTCCACCTGCCTGTAAGCTTAAAGACATAAATACCCAAAATTCTGGGGTTTTTTTCTTCCATATTTTCCTATTCTCCTTTGTTCTAATTGCTTAGATGTGTGATAAATAAATTAATGAATACTACCAGCATGTGGTTTTCCCTTCCCAGTAACATAAAAAGTACACACAAAGATAACACTTACCCTGTTCTTTTCATTTTGAATAATTTCCAACAGCTGGTCTATATGCCCCTCATCTATGCACTTTTGGCCAGCTAACTGAAATAGACCAAAATCTTCTTCTTTAAAGTCTTCTTCTTCTAGGATTTGCTAGCAGAAACAAACACACATACACAAATAAAAATTCAGTACAATGATTACTTGATCTATCTCTGAAAAAAGAGAAATCTGTTTGAATTCTTATAAATTGCACATGTGCAGAAATTAGGATGACCATAATAAATACTTTTAATAAATGATCTTGAAATCCACTTTACCAAAGAAATCTCTGAAAAGGTAAAGTATTAAAATTTTAAAGGCTATTTGGATAAGCATGTCCCTCAGAGAAAGAATTTACTCTGCCTGCCAGCCCTGTTACACACTAGCAGCAGAAAAAAGCAAAGATTAAGGAAGATATGCATTTGAGTGACCACAAATGTAATTACAAAGGAAACAATACTTACACATCTCTTTATTATGGACTGAAGCTCTTCCACAGCCATTTCTAGTGTTTACAACTCTCCTTTCAGTGCTGAAAAGTAGCAAATACATTGTTACCTATCACTGATACTACATTGCAGTATTTGAAGGTCTATGTTCTGGTGATGCATTACTAGCAAAACCAATTTTTAAATGGCAAGTTTTAAAGCTGAAAATGTTATTAAAAGTTAATGTTTCCTCAAAAAGAATTTTTTTTAATGTCTGTGTAAGATGTTGCATACAATCACATATGTGAATGATAGTCAATTAACATGCCCCTTCTAGTCATAATTCTGGACTCTACATGCCTGTGGCCATTGTCCCCTTTTAAAGGGCATTCTCCAATGTACTCGTGGACAGGATGAGGATGGGATTAAAACCTGAACCAAGGATGTGAACCAAGCCACAACCTTTGTTTCCTTGGGGGCTTCTTTAACTCTACCTTAGTTGATGTTAGGTGTCAACCCTGAGGGATCCTATGCAAAGTAGAACGAAACACTGCCCATCCCAGTGCCATTGTCATGATTGTTTCTATGCCTGAGCCCATTGTTGCAGGCACTGTGTCAATCCATCTTGTTGAGGGCCTCCCTCTTTTTCACTGCCCCTCCACTTTACCAAGTATGATGCCTTTTTCCAGGGACTAGTTTCTCCTGACAACATGTCCAAAGTATGTGAGACAAAGTCTTGCCATCCTTGCCTCTCAGGAGCACTCTGGCTGTACTTCTTCCAAAACAGATTGGTTTGTCCTTTTAGCAGTCCATGGTACTTTCAATATTCTTCTCCAGCACCACAATTCAAATGCATCAAGTCTTCTAGTCTTCCTTATTCAATGTCCAACTTTCACAGACCTTTGAAGCAATTGAAAATACCATAGCTTGGGTCAGGGACACCTTAGTCCTCAAAGTAACATCCTTGTTCTTCAATATTCTACAGAGGTCTTGTGCAGCAGATTTACCTAATGCACTTCATCTTCTGATCTCTTTACATGAGCACTGATTTAGGATCCAAGTAAGACAGAATCCTTGCCAACTTCAACCGTATGCCCATTTATCATGTTACTATTGGTCCCGTTGTGAGGATTTTGTCTTTTTACATTGAGTTGTAACTCATACTGAAGGCAGCCTCCATATCTTCATCAGTAAGTGCTTCAAGTCTTCCTTACTTACTGAAAATCAAGCAAGGCTGTGTCATCTGCGTATTGCAGGTTTTTAAAAACCTTCCTCCAATCCGGATGCTGAATTCACCTTCATAGAAGCCAGCTTCTTTGATTATTTGCTCAGTATCCAGACTGAGTAAGTATGGTAAGAGGATGCAACTCTGATGTACACCTTTCCTGATTTTAAACCATGCAGTATTCCATTGTTCTGTTCCCTTGTTTACCTTAGTAAAGGGTGTGAATTAAGACACTCTTCTTTGTTTCCCTTGGAGATACACAGGTTTCACATCACCTCACCTGGAAAGCCACACCTCTACTTCCTGACTGAGCTTTGGTAGAAGCAAGAAGACCGGCTGTGATGTTTGGATATATTTGGCTTCTGGCTCTGGACCCTGCATTTGGCTCACCTCTGTCTGACCTATGGACTTAGACTGAACAGCACCCAACACCATGTAAGCCATTTCCTCAAAGTTGCATTTGTTTCTGTGGGACTTTGCATTGAATGCAGAAGCCAGAAGCTTGAGGGACTATATGCTCATGGAAGGAGAAGGGGGGCGGGGGAGATGGGCAGAGGGGGTGGTGAAGCAGAAAAGCATCTTAGAAAAGGTGGATATTTGGGACATTTTTAATCTCCAACTCTTCTGGACTAGTCTGGTATCAATTCTTCTAAAATAAATGACACAATATGCAATCCTGATTTATGAAGTGGATACATAGATAGCTACGTGAGCTGACCAGTAATGCGATGGCATATGTGGAATATACTCAAGAGTACCAGGGTAAGTAAAAAAGTATTGCTATAAATATCATAGAAATTTTTAATAACAAAATGTGAAGATATTCTTTCTCACTATATCCTCCATCTAGGCCTGTATATTTCTAAAGGCGATATTTCTGTCTCTGTAACCCCTCTCCCAGAAAAACTGTCTTCTTTGATTTACATCACATTAAAATGGCAGTTTGAGCATCCTCAATCAGGTTCCTTTGAGTTTGTAAAGAAAGAGAAGTCTGAAGGACTGTAAGGTAGATGGGCTAGTTTCCCAATAAAAATCTCTTGCTATCCTCAATAAATGAGCAGATACACTGTCATGATGGAAGAAGAAAGGTCCTCAGCACAACCCTCTTGGCCTTTTTTCTCCACCAGTGCAGTGTCTTAAAACTCTTTTAATTAGCCCCATGATCATCCTGTGTCCTTCAAGAAAATCTATCAAGAGGATCCCTTCAGAATGCCCCCAAAATAGTCGCCATAACCTTCTGAACTGACTCTCTGCCTTAGATTTACCCAGCCCCGTAGGTCCCTTTAGAAGCCATTGTTTTGATGGGACCTTCTGTTGAAGACACCCTAGTAAGACTAAGACAAGAGCTTTACTGAGAAAACATCCACTGATTGCAGAGACATGTTTAAACACGTTCTGTTTGGAATAAACCGCTGCATGTATGAACTGGAACCCTAGTGGCAATACTTTTGACTTACCCTCCTGTTTTGCAAAAGATATTTCTACATACATACGTCTATGTGCTACAAATAGATCCATGTATATAGTCCAGCATACAGGAGACAAAAATCAGTCATAACCAAAAAGAACTGATCAGGGCTTGGAATCATGGGGGTGGGGGTAGACCTATAGGTCAATTGGTAAAACAAGGCTTGTTTAAGTGGCTACCTAAGATGAAATTATTGAAGAAAACCAAAGGCTCAAAAGAAACAATGAGTCCAAAGGGCTCACCAACCATAGGAACAGCAGTCTCCACTAATCTGACACCAAAAGAACTAGATGGTGCCCAGCCTACCAAATAGGGCCCCTCCGATCAGGATCAAAATTAAAGAAACTAGCAAACTAACAGAAAAATGTAGACCCCCAAAATAATTATTTTTAAAACCCCAATAAGAAACAAGTGGAACTCCTGAAACTATAGCCCTTTAAAACACCTTCTAAACAACCAACAAGCCTGGTTTTGAAAGGAAGCATTATCTCTCAGGCATGGTTTCATAACAGTCAACCTATTTGAGACCATATGGGCAAACATTTGCCCAAAACAAAGTTACAGGAAGGCAGGCTGGGAGGGACAAGGAAGCAGGGTGAACAGAAACCGGGAACCCAGGAGGGGTGCGGGAGGAGCGCTGTATGTTACCTTGAGGTCACTGCATCTAAATGTCCCCCGCAAAGGCGTATACATTATTGAAGGGGAACTGAATTTGCTGTCAACTTTCACCCAACCCGCATTTTTAAAAAGTTGTTGCATCTTCTTTTCCGGCTGTATTTTAAAAGGAGCATTGTTTTAAAAATGCCCAAGTAGAAACAAACGAAAACTTTTGAAAGGCTGGGCAAATATGAAGCATTTAGAAAGGTTTTCTCCTCACGGTGAAATTTTTTTTTTTAAGTTCCCAAGAGCGAGCCTTGAAGTCAAAGTTCTAATCATTAAAGAGAATTTTCTTTTTGAATGTCCCATTTGACAAAATTGGAGCGCAGCTCGATTAACCCATCCAAAGAGAACGAAGGTCCGGATGCGCTCCCCCTCACGTATTGGAGGGCCACGGCTCTCCAGGAGTTCCAATCGCCAAAGTAATCAATGCAGTGGCGCGAATCCCTTCGGCATCTCTTCGGAAGCCGGCATTCCGGTCCCGCAGGGAAGCCCACGCCCAGGGCCCCGCAGCAGGAGCGCGGGTCCGCGCGGCGCGCCCGTGGGCACATCAAACCGCAGCGCTCGCGCGGGCGGCAGCCAGGGAAGCCATTTCGCCCGATTTCCGCTCGCCTCGGCCCTAGGCCCGCTCCACCTGGTGCGGCCTGGTCGGCCCGCAGCGCCGGGCCCTCGGCGCCACGCGACCCGCCGCGACGCGGCCGCCGGGACCCCCGAGATGTGCAGTGCGTCGTGTAGGCGCCGCGTGCCCCCAGTCCCTCCTCCGCTTCCCGGGGCCGCGCACGCCGCCCTGGCCCCGCCCCGCGCACGCCGGGGGAGGCGGGGCCTCGGGAAGCGACGCCGGCGCCGGGCCCGCCTCAGACGACGGCACGCCGATGGCCGACTCGCTCGCCCAGCCGCTGCCTGGCCGAAAGGCTGGGACTCCGGCCGCTGCCCGTAAGACCACAGGTATGAACAGGGAGGGTCTCTTGCCAGCTTCCGGGGTCTAAGACTGGAGTCGCACCAGAGTTCCACACCGGGGCGCTGAGCGCTCCCGTACGCCTGCCCGGGGAGAGGGTCTTCGGGTAGGGAGACCCAGAGCTCCCCCCCACGCACTTCCTGCGGAAGACCTCCGACTGCCCCCCGACCCTTGTACACGAGTGTTCCAAGATCTCCCTCGGCCTGGTTTGGCTCCGGCGGCAGAGGCGGGCAAGTGCCCAGGGCAGCCTCAACAGGCCGTGCGCAGCTGGTCTCGGATCACAGCCCGTCGTCTCCTCCAGACGCTCAGCTGTTTGGGTGCCCCGATTGTCAGAGGTGTAGGTCCCCTCCTTTTATCCCTTTCAGTGGGCGAACTTGAACCGGATGAGAAGATGTCGCCCCAAACCAAAACAGCACTTTGCCACTATGTGAAATCTTCATGGCAGCAGAAAGGTGCGCCTTTCGCTTATGCAGCGACTGGTGGGTTTGAACTGTTGACCTTGCAATTAGCAGCCCAGCATGTGACCTACTGTACTACCAGGACTCCAAGAAGTCAGATTTTCAGAAATGCGAAACTAAGCCACTAGTTTGTTGTTGGGTGCTCGCAGTCGCTTTCCACCCTGTGTGACAGTAGAACCGCCCCATTGGGTTTTCTCAGTCGCATCCTTTAGGGCAGATGCAGCTTGCCCAATCTTTATCTCACAGGGAGGCTGCGTGGGTTCAAACTGCTCAGGTTAGTTGCCAGCGCTTAATGGTTCTGCCACCAGGGCTCCAGCTACTCTTTTGAGAATCCCAAAATCGAGAAAAATTAATTTACAAAACCAAATTGGATTCCCTTCCAATTTCATTTTGGTTGACATGCAGGATTGAAAATGAAATGTGTGGAAAAGGGATGATCTCCAGTTTGAATAATCAGGACAGCGATCTGTCTTGTACTTAATATGTATATGCAGATGTGACCTACTGTGCATCTTTGTTTTCTTTTTCTTTTTATTGTAGGCATTAAACAGACAAGTGCCTCCAAGCAAGAAGATGTTAAGAGGTATGAAAACTACTTGGACAACTGTATTCACTTATCTCAAAAATAAATAAATGATATAACTTACTGCTATAGAGTCAATTCTGACTTACAATGACTATATAGGATGGAATAGACCCTCACCTTTACATTTCCCAGGTGGTAGATCTTTATAGTAGCAGAGAGCCTCATCTTTTTCCCAAGAAGCAACTTGTGGGTTTGAACTGCTGATAGCAGGCCACACCTAAGCCACTATACCACCAGGGCTCCTGTATTCACTTACCTAGCTCATATTAATTGAACCGCTTTTAAAAACTATAGTAGGTACTACCTTAGAGAAAATTATTGTGATAGGAAAGGTGGAAGTCTGAGAAGCTCTATGAAGCTTCACATTGACTGATCCAAACTAAACTAGGACTTAGGTTGCTGATGAAGGTATAATTAAAGAAAGATATCTGGGAGTACATACCTGAATTAACCTGGTACTCCTTTTATGTCTCTTCAGGTACACTTTATCTGTGTGTGAGAGATTTACTGGACAAGTTTCTCTCTTTGTCTTGTTAACTCCAAGTAGACGCTTCTGCTATTTGTTTGTATCAATTCCAGGTTTCCATCAAGGGATTTTCTTTTTCTGTCTCTCTTGACTTCTTAAAGGGTTTCTAGAATATGTGTAGTATAGGAACAGGATTAAAGTAATTTATGTAAAATTTTTCATGAATCTTGGATTTTAGATTGAAAAACTATCTATTGAGTGTGAGGTGTTCCAGATTAGGCCCTGAAGATAAGATGTTGAACAGAATGGACATAGTTCCTGTTCAATGGAAGAGAGAGACGCCAATGAATTTATCACAAGTAAATGTATAATTACAGGTCTGTAATAAGGCTATAAAAGAAAAGACTGGTATGGTAAAGAAGAACTAATAATAAAACTAACATTTTAGCTCAGGGCTGGTGGAGAGAATAACTTCTCTGAAGAAGTAATAGCCAAACCAAGACTGAAAGCTAAGGAGGACTTAATCAGACAAACTCAAGTTCATTGCATTAAGTCAATTCTGACTCAGAAATCTGATAGGACAAAGTAGAATTGCCCCTGTGGGTTTCTGAGACTAATTCTTTATGGAAGTAAAAAGCCTCATCTTACTCCTGCAGAGCAACTGGTGGTTTTGAATTGCTGACCTTGTGGGTAGCAGCCCGATGCTAACCCATTACACTACCAGAGTTCCGTAGACAAATTGCTAGTCATATGTGACAATATGTGTGGAGACCCTAAGACAAAGAGGTTGGCCAGTGCAAAGAAAAGAGACGTGTCTTTTGGTTTGTGGAAGCATTGTTTTTTATCCTTTGACGTGACTGAGTCAGAATCAACTTGATGGCGGTGAGTTTGGTTTTTGGACTTTGCTCAGATATAGAGATTCTCTGAGGACCAGAGAATTAAGCACAAAGTCTGATGTGTGTGGGGCCAGCAAATTCCCATCAGTCTGACTCAAGGGCCTGGCTTTTCAGTGAAAATATTGTGTCGACTCCTGCATGTCTGGTACATATCATGCCTGAGGACTGACTGGTCCTTGAAAGTGAGAGGAATTAAGGCTGAAAGTTCACATGTAAAGCCTATGATGGTGGCTTACAGAAAGGAATGGACCCACCAGTTTTTATTTAGAATTCTAATCTTACACATAATTTATGTGGCTCTTTTGGAAGGGATTAGGTTTCACTTGTGCTACTCATTATTGGTTGTTTTGCAGAATTAAATAAAAAAGAGCAAGTGAGAGAGAGGAAGAAGTGGCCATAGTGGTGTGCAGCATTCTAACTAAGCAAGGAAAAGGGTGTAGGACAAGGCTAGAGAGGCAAGGTGCTGGTCAGACAGGATCTGAAAGAATGAGTGATTAAGATTTTTTTATTCCACGTGTAAAAGAAAGAATGTTATATAAGTAGTTTTAAGAATTGAGAAATGGTGGTCACTTGGGAATGAATAAAATAGATAGATTTGAGCTCTGCTTTGTAGAGCTTTCCCCTGGGAAACAACATAGTTTTTCATGGTTTGGCTTTAGGAAATATTGCAAGAGTAAAGTTCAATTAATGCGGACAATGAGAACTTGTAACTAATTGATACTGATCTGACCACAAACGGGAGATTAAAGCTCATTTTTTTTGAAAATAGAATGGTTAAAATGTATTTTGAGCAGATCATCCATGAAGTTAAAAATCCGTAGAAGTGGCCTAATTTAATTGTAGTTGTTCAGGAGAAGCGACTCTTTGTAAATGTATTACAACTAAAAAATGAAAAGGAAGAATCTGAATGTGGCTGTTCAACAAGCCCATAGTCCCTGGGTGGCACAAATGATAAGGCTTTCTGTGAACCAAAGTGTTGGAAGTTTATACCCTCCCAAATGTCTCTTAGAAGAAAAACCTGCAATCTGATTCTTAAAAGTTCACAGTCCATGGGGTTGCCATGAGTCCGAACCAGCTCAATGGCATCTGGTTTATTTCCTGATGTCAGAATCGACACCACTTACAGTCTTGCCAAAGGGGTTAACTATGAGCCGAATCAAGCTCAGGCTCCAGCTGCAAGCATGCAAAAAATCCTACTAAATGGTGCTGTGAACATGTGATGATTATACAGGTCAGGTGTCCCCTGTTCTTCAGTGCAACGATTGTTAGGAAAGTGAAAAAGATGGAGAGAGAATCTAGATTAAAAGACTAAGACATCAAATTTAAGGAAATGACCAGAACTTAAACTTTAATGGTGAGGGATATAACGTGGTAAATACAACAAAAGTAACTCAAAAGGAGTACCGTAATAGTAAGAATTAGAATGGGCTTTACCTTTGGGAGAAGAGAAAGGTTCTGCTTTTATGTTTCATGGTGAGTGGGAACCAGCGACAGTGCTAGAGCCTCACTGATGTCAGAATAAGGACGAGCTCTTGCTGGGGAAAGTGTTCTTTTTGTAACCCATATAGTCGTAGCAGTATAT
>NW_022104341.1:26813500-26814801 GCF_000313985.2 Echinops telfairi | reverse complement strand
GAGACTCGACACAAGGGTGTTTCCTCTTTAACCTAGTATCTGGCTCCTTGTCAGAGCAAAACCTTTACATTTTAAATATACAGAGGGATGATGGAGTGTAAACCTTAACCAGCAAAAATACTTCATTTTGTTGTCGTATGTCGTTAAGTGCCATCAAGTTGGTTCCAGCTCGCAGTGACCCCACGTACAGCAGAAAGAAACATGTACAACGCTGGTTGCCTGTTGTTGCAACCACGTCAGTCCGTCGCATTAAGGTCCTCCTCTTTTTCCCTGGCCCTATACCAAGCGTAATGTCCTTCTCAGGAACTCATCTCCCCTGAAAACAGGTAAAATTGAGATGCAGTTTTGCCCTCCTAGTGACCTTGTTTACAGCAGAACAAACCACTGCCAGACTTAGACCCCCTGTAGCCTTGGTGCTGCTATGGTCTGAGCCCATTCTTGCAATCACTGTGTCAGTCAGTCTCACTGAAGGTCTTCCACTTTTTCACCAACCCTCTAGTTCACTAAGCATGATGTACTTTAGGGACTAGTCCCTCTTGGTAACATGTCCAAAGTATACAAGATGAAATCTTGTAATACCTACTTCTAAGGAGCCTTCTGTCTTATCTGTAGCAGCTGTCCTTAAATGCTTGCTTAGGTTCTGAACCCTGGAATAATCCTGTTGTTATGGCAGGCTGCTATGTACGCAGTGCAATAAGTCGTTCTCTCTCTTTGAAAAGTTAGTGGCTCAATAATAGTGTTTAAGCATAAATGTACGTGGCAAATATGGAGTTCTCTTAATTTTATGTTTTTGAGCATGGGCATTGGCCATAATGAAGCTTGCAATAAATAACTCTCCTTAAAACTTCAGGAGAGCAGAACTAGAAGCGGCTGTGAGAAAGAAGATTGAGTTTGAGAGAAGAGCTCTACATCTCGTGGAACAGCTTTTAGAAGAGAATATTACAGAAGATTTCCTAATAGAATGTGTATGTATTAAGTTGGCAAATTATTTTGTAGCGTAAGAGCTTTAAATCTATAATTTGAAACTTCTTTGTACTATTGGAACCTTGGAATCTGTTGTCATCACTATATGCCAGCAACGTACCGTAAATACTCAAGTATAAGCTGACCCAAATATCAGTCGTGGCACTTAATTTTACCACAAAAACTGCATTAAAAATGTGCTGAAAAACTTGACTTATGCTTGAGCATATACGGTATGTTTGAAAATACTCAACTATTGCTTTATTACCTTAAAATGTACACATGGAAAGACTATATTTTCAGGGATTATTTCTACAGTTCAGTACTAGAAAAGTTTC
>NW_022104341.1:26800861-26812049 GCF_000313985.2 Echinops telfairi | reverse complement strand
TAGATTGATTGTTGTTCCCTTGTCCCTGGGTTTGTTAACACCACTCCCCCGCCTCCCCCTCTCCCATGTCCCTATTGGTCCCCTGTTTCTCCTCCAGATTGTTTATCCTGCCTATCTTATCTAGATAGACCTGCAGAGATAATAATATGCACAAAGAACAAGACAGCAATACAAAGCAACAAAACAACAACAAAAACACAATGACAAAAAAAATAGAAAAGCCTATAAATAATTCAAGGTCTGTTTGTTTCCTGTAGGAGTGTTTTCAGGCTGTGTCTGATGGGGTGCCACGGCCTGGTATTCCCTGGGGACTTAATTGATCTGTTCCCCTTGCTGTTCTGTTGCACACTCTTAGTGTTTCCCCTTGGTGTGGTGAGGTCAGATCGGGCACAATTCCCGCACTGTGTCTCCAGTGTTGTCCCCTGTAGCACTATGGGTCAGTGAGGGACATCATGTCTCATAGTAGGGCCGGCCCTATGGTCTCTGTGCATTGGCTTCTCTGAGCAGGAATATAGTCCTCAGGGATTGGTGGGCCGGGGTATGCTCTACTCTCTCTTCCTCCCCCTTCATTGGCTCCTGTGTGCTCTGATCAGACATTTCTCTTTCCCTGAGCTGTAGCTTCAGTGCTGTCCTCTGAAGTTAATTCTTCTGGGGGCAAGGGGGAGCTGTCCACGTAGTTGGGATTGGAGCCGGTCCCTCAGACCTCTCTATTGGTTCCCTGCTTCATACAAATATGTTGCATTCTCGTGTTGGAGGACTGGGTTGAAGTCTGGTCCCTCTCTCCCTGTGGAGATATAAACAGCCCACCTGTTGGGTGGGTTAGTGACCAAACCAGCTATATCTTATACCTTTGTAAAATATTAGATTTTTGAAAGGTATGTCTTACACCTTTGTAATCCTTAAGAGTTTCTACTGCAAAAATAATTCATTTTGCTTTGGTTCAGCAATCTATAGCTCCACTTTTTCTCCTGCCTCATAATTATTTCATAAACTGTATGATTTACAAAGAGGTGTTTTATTTTATAATAGCTAACATTTATTGAGTCCTTACGATGTAACAGACTTCTCGAAGTGCTTTCGCTTTATTAACTCTGGGAGAAAGATGTGGCAACCTGTTTCTGTAAAGATTATGCTGATCTACTGTAGGATGTTAGGATAAGAATCAATTGGATGCAGTGGATTTGGTTTGGTTTCCATTAATCTGGGGGACTCCCCCCTTTGTTTCATCATAGGGAAAGGTCATCACATCTGATCACTACAATGATGTCGTGGATGAGCGTTCCATTAGTAAACTCTGTGGTTATCCTTTATGTCAGAAGAAACTGGGAATAGTAAGTAAACTAGCCTTTTTTTTTTTTTAACATAAGCTCTTTTTATGTGTAGTAAAATACTTTGTAGACGCTGTTTAACCCTATAACACCAAGTGTGACGTTTTCATAACATTTAATTAAATGTACATATTAATATATATTGATAGCCATGAAAGTAAAGAATAAACACACGCAAAAATTTTTCCCTGAAATTAAAAATTCAGGCATTATAGGGATACAGCTTTTGTTTGTGATTTGAATTATTTTCTAAGCTGTGGTTTCTTTTTATTAGGTTCCAAAACAGAAATATAAAATTTCTACAAAAACCAATAAAGTCTATGATATTACTGAAAGAAAGGTAAGTTCATGGGTTATTTTCAATGTGGTGCTATTAAAGTTATAAAATAACTTTTTAAAATCTTAACTTTGGGAGAAGAACCATAAAAACATTTGCATTTATTTGTAAATAGGATTAAAAACACAATTTAACTTGAACGTTTAAAAGTGAAAGTGCATATTGGCACAGCTTTGCTAGTGTTAGGTACCATTGAGTCAAATCATAGCGACCCAGTGTACAACCGAACAAAACACTGCCCGGCCTCTGCCATCCTCACAGTGGTGATCGATGAGCCCTTTGCCACTTTCTGCTCCTCTCTGGTACATCCTAATTTCTTCTGTTCGCTTTAGCAGCAACTCTACATTTCAGAGCACATTTCAGTCCCTGCTGACAGTCACTGTAGCCTTTGGTTGCTTGCTTTCTGGTTTTTAAATGAAATTTGACTTCATGGGTGATGTTCTTGAAGTCATCTCACAGATCATCAGGCTTTGGTCATTACTGTTCAGTGTATCAAATCTGTATCTGAAGTGGTCTCTCAAATCAGATGGGGTGTACTCAAGGCCACATTCTGGTTCTCACGAACTTGTTTTCATTTTCTTCAGCTTCAACATGAGCTTTCCTTATGAGCAATTGATGGTCTGTTCCACAGTCAGCCCCTGACCTTGTTTTGGCTGATGATATCAAGGTTCTCTACGATCTCTTCCCACAGATGTAGTCAGTCTGATACCTATGTGTTCCATCTGGTGAAATCCACAGTATAGTCACGGTTTATGTTGTTTGAAAAAAGTATTTGCTATGAAGAAGTCATTGTTTATCATGCAGTCTCAAGAGCATTCCTATCACCAAAGCCATGTTTTCCAACTACTGATCCTTCTGCGTTTCTAACTTTCACATTTTAGTTGTCGGTAGTTATCAATGCATCTTGACTGTATGTTTGATCAATTTCAGATCAAAGAAGTTGGCAGAATTCTTTAATTTCTTCATTACTAGCTTTAGTAATTGGTGTGTAAATTTGAGTAATATTTGTATTCGTATAGATCTGATCACAAACAATACTATACTTCAAAATAGAAATTGAAGTGATCTTTTCCTTTTATCCTGGCATAGTCACCTATATGATTGATGATTCAGAATGACCAGCCCCAGTGCACTGCAGCTCAGTGTGATCGGCCGAGTTGGCTAGGGAAGCAAACCCAGAGACATTCATGTGTAAGGAAGAGCTTTCTATCAGCAGCTATATATTGAGAAAACCTCCCAGCCCAGTCCACCTCACGTCCGTAAGTCCCGTGCTAGTCCATAGGCCCTCTTCAGACTCACGCAGTCACAAGCAACGATGCAAAATGCAGGAAGTTCCCAGACCGGTGAGTGCAGTCTTATGGCAGTGGACCCATCTCCAGGTCTCTGGCAGCAATCAGGGTCAGTCAGCAGGAAGTTTAAGGCAGAGGCAGAGTGGTAGGGGCGTTTCCCAGGGCCCTCCTTTTGAGAGGGCCACACCCGCAAGGAGGCACCATCAAGTTGTGACCTGATTGACAGGCTGACCTCTACCCCTACACTTTTATATATATATATATATCTTTAAGTTGACATGAAATTACGTAACTACCACACCTAGGCTATCACTATTTTTTTTCTTTTAAATAATTGTAATATTGGCGTGCTTGCACATCCAATACGTCCATTCACATACGTTGCTGTTCAGTCCCATCAAGTGGAGTTATGCATCCATCAATGCCATCAGCTCCCCAGCTCCCCCATCTTTTTCCTACCCTCGGCACCGTTACTCCTGTTACGCTTCTGTAGAGCTATCTATCTTTACTCTCTTATACTGAACAATCTTAAATATACAAATGAGCATACGCAAATGTAACATGATTGATGAGGAATATCAAATGTCAGCCTTAATAGTGAGGGGAGGAAATCTGAAAAAACTAGCAGATAATTATGTGATTCATCAGTGCCATTCCGCACCCTGGATTTATCATCCTTTCCATGTGGCCCTGAGAGGGACTGCCCAATTACCCTGCCAGGTGGATTTTAGGCTATCAATTTTTATGTGTTCATTTCACTTTTCGACAATTTCTAATTGTCAGAGTCATACTTTGTTCCATATTTCTACTATTAATGGATGTTTGCAGCTAATCTCAATGAGTTGTGCCCCATCAGCAAATTGACATCCTGAACCAGTGACATAGCTTCAGTATTACAACACGCACGCCACCACAGTGTGACAACCAACAGGCCAGTGGTGGTTTGACATGTAATTACAATTAAATCATGAACAGAAGAGAGAACTTTAAACACACTCCCAGTTCTGTGGACACTGATAGAGGGCAATAGAGGTATTGCAGACAAGTGGAAAAAGGATGGATATGTTTCCATCAGTGGGCCTGCCACAGTAGTTATCCATATGAAACACATGGATATTAATTCCTATAAATATCAATTTTAGATAGATGAAGACATAATGTAAAAGGCAAAATTTTTCAAAGATTATGTGAGAATATTTTAATTTATTTTTTTGAGAATATTTTCATAAACAAGATAAGGAAATATTTCTTAAGACAAACTTATAGATGGTAGAGGAAAAGATTGATAAATTTGTCAAATTTCAAAACTTATCAGAAGTTTTAAAAAAGGAAATTACAGTTAAAAGAGTCATTTCTCACATATCATAGATTCATATTCAGAATCTACATAAGACAACCTAATAGAAAACTGGATAAAAACTTGAAATAAATGTTTCACAGAAGGAACTTAAGTGGTTAATAAATATTTGAAAAGGCACTCAACTTTATTTGTAATCAGGCAAACGGCAATTAAAAACAGACTGATTTACATTTTCACAGCCCATTAGGTCTTTTAAGACTACTGTGGTAGTAAAAAAACCATACAATCTTTTTGAAAAACTAATACAGTAAAGTTGAACTTGCACATACTTTATAACCAATTCTTCCTATTTTTTGATACCCTGGAGAAATTCTTACCCATGCACACCAGTATGCATGCATAAGGATGTTCGTAGCAGTATTATATTGGGTGGTAATAGGAAAAATCGAAACTCAGTTGTCCGTAGGCAATAAAGTATATTGTACTTGCACAGTGAATTATAATGCGCAAGGAAGATGAATAAAGTATTTCACCAGTGAGTCTTCTAAGCATAGTGTTGAACAAAAGAAGCAAGGAAGAATACAAAACAATGTGATTCTGTTTAGATAAAGACTAAAAATAGGCAAAACTGAAATGGTATTGGTACCGTTAGCTTAGGAGGTTTAGTCATGTAATTGTACTTCATTTATTTTCTCTGCATATTACCACATACATAGGTTAAAGAACAGTAAGAATTATTAACACAAAATTTAGGACAATAATTACCTCTGGGCATGTGAAGATTGATGCGGTTTTAAGGAGGGGCAAATGGGCCTTAAAAGTGTTCTGCCTATTTCTTACCTTGAGTGAAATAGGTTTTCATTTTATGTATTTATAAAACATTTCTCCTTATGCTCTGTACATAAGTTTTCACAATATGAATAAATAACATACAGGTTTTTATTTTTTAGTGTTTTTGCAGCAATTTTTGTTACAAAGCATCCAAGATGTTTCAAGCACAAATTCCAAAAACTCCAGTATGGATTCGAGGAGAAGAAGAAAGGTAATTTAAGTTACTAGTGCATGTGTATATTTGTTTATATGTTATTTTAATTGTTCCTTGATACATGGAGAAATTAAGTCTTTTTCCATAGACTGTTAACATTGTACGTACTTTAAATGTAGGACAGTGGTTGTAAATATATATTTTTAAAATCATTTTATTGGGGGCTCATACACCTCTTATCACAATCCATACATACATCAATTGTGTCAAGCACATTTGTACATTCATTGTCCTCATCATTCTCAAAACATTTGCTCTCCACCCAAGCCCCTGGCATCAGCTCCTCATTTCCCCCCCCTCCCTCCCCATTCCCCCCTCCCTCATGAAACCTTGATAGTTTATAAATTATTATTTTGTCATATCTTACAGGGACAGTGGTTATATTTTAAGTACAAAATTTTACACTTAAAAGTCAGAAATTTATGTTTACAAATGTTATTTATCGGTTTGTTATTTACTGAATTTTTTTTTTTATTTACAAATCCTGAACTTTATCTCTGACTTCCTGCTATGACAGTTGTGTCTAGGAATCCTTCTAATCTAAGCATCCTAAGATAAGTGTGTTCCATTTTTCAGAAGACACTGGATCTTGAGACACAACTCAACTCTATGTTGTTTATAGTAGGAAGTTTTCGTAATAATAGCAGTAGTACTAAGATTAGAAAGCTCAGGTTATTTATTTGTTCTTCATTAAAATCAGGGAGGTATTTTATTGATTTAAATAAAGTCAATTTAGAGTAATGTTTTTAACAAAAATAAATGCTATGGAGTGCTAAGATTTTATTTCCTGGGAAAAAGTTAAACATTTGAAACATTTTACTAGATGTTGAATTGTAGGAGAAAATATTGAGACAGAAATGGTATAATATTAAAAGGTCATAAATTATTATTATGAGAGTGAAACTACGTTAACTAGGGATTCCAAAGAAAGGATTAAATTAATAGCATTATGTCCCATTTAATGCCCCATAATATTTGCTAGAAGTTATAACAACAGAAAGGAGCTGTGGTGACTTAGTAATGTGTTGGGCTGTTAACCACAAGGTCAGCAGTTCAAACTCACCAGCCACTTTGAAGGAGAAAAATGGGACTTTCTGTTCTCATTCAGATTTACAGTCTTGGAAACCCACGGGCAGTTTGACACAGTGGCAGTGATCATGGTTTAGTGTAACAGCACCGCCCATTGTCATGGAGTCAATTCCAACTCATAACAACTCGATGGGCTTTCCAGGGCTGTAAGCTGTAGAGAAGCGAGGTGCCACATCTTCCTCCCATGGAATATCTGGTGGCTTCAACCACTGCTCTTTTGGTTAGCATCTCGGTGCTTAATGACTGTACTACCAGGGTTCCTTTATAACAACACAAGGCAGTGATATTTACAGGAGATAGCTAGCAAGGAACCAAATAAACCTAACCACAATTTAGGCATAATGAGATGGTAATTAACCAAATGATACCATGCATGGTAAGTAGAAGGACAGGGAAGAAGATGAAGACCCTCAACAAGATGGATTGGCAGTGGCTGCAGCAGTGGGCTCAGACATGACAGTTGTGAGGATGGTGCAGGACTAGGCAGTATTCTGTTTTACATAGGGGGAGTCAGAACCAACTTGGCTCTATGTAGTAACAACAGGTGCCTAAAGAACTCTGCCTTAGACTGACAGGGGTGGGGCGGGGAGCTTTACTACATGTACAAGGTGATGTGACATGCTCTCAGTTCATTAGTTTTGACACCCAATCTTATGCTGTTTAGAATATATAATTAAACATAAATGAAGGCGGAAGTGTGCATCGTTTCTTCACCAGCCTTTCTGACTTAATTGCCTGGAGGATGAAATAGTGTGGTATTGTTTAACGTGATTTGGAAATTAAAAATACCTTTTACTTGCCAGTCTTTCTCCATTTTTGGTGTTTCTTGTACCACAGCTGCCTATCATCTCCTCATCCCTACAGCACTTTCCCTAGCCTGAGGGGGAAAGGTAACCATTCTCCACTGTTAAGACTTTAATTTATCCTCAACTTTGCTTCCAAAGTTGTTTTCTCTCCTTTTTAATTTTATCCCTGTATGTCATAACTCTTTACAAATGTTTGTTTGCTTGTTTTTTCTTTTAAATGGCAGAGTTCACTTTGTGCTAAGAT
Organism: Echinops telfairi; assembly: GCF_000313985.2. NCBI lineage: Eukaryota > Metazoa > Chordata > Mammalia > Afrosoricida > Tenrecidae > Echinops > Echinops telfairi. Next base: position 26,804,611 of record NW_022104341.1, on the reverse strand, counting down.
GCTCCTGATCTAGCCATGGTATTAGAGATCAACTCATGTACATGTAAAACCTGAACAATGAATAAGGAAGACCGAAAAAGAATTGATGCCTTTAAATTAGGGTGTTGGCACAAAATGTTGCATGTACCATGGACAGACAGGAATGAATGAGCCTGTCCTGGAAGAAGTACTTTGGACATGCTACAAGGAGAAGAACATCTTGCTTGGTATAAATTAAGAAGGGTCAGAGAAAAAGGAAGCTCATCACAGTGGCTGCACTGATAGGCTCAGTTGAAGCAGCAGTTGTAATCGTGTGCAGGTTGGGCTGTATTTTGTTCTAAGACATGAGAGCACCTGCCAGCAGCGTGCCAGCCTCCTAATCTGCTTTAAATCTGTTTGCCCAACCACCATTTCTAGTAGCTCCTCGGCCCAACCACCATTTCTATTAGCTCCTCGGCCCAACCACCATTTCTATTAGCTCCTCTTTTTCTTTTTTTTCCAAATACGGTTACTTGATACTTCCTTGGCTATTTTAAAACTTCTCTTTTCTCTAGTCTTCTAAAACCTCACCATTTTATACACGATCTGCCACCTTTCTCCTAAATCATGAAGCCCTATCACTTTATATATGTAGTTTTAAAATTCTACCTCATCTGTGAGTCCTTTCACGCTTTACTGAAAAATGAAAGATGAAAATAGCCCTAGTTTTCCTACTCTGAACTAATCAGTTTAATTGACATTAAAAGTGTGTTATCTGTGCTTATAAGTATCTTGTAGGCTTTAAAACACAAGATTATAGGGTCCAAGGTGTGAGTTTTGTTGTTAGGTGTGATCCGGTCTGTTCTGACCATAGCAACTCTACGTACAACAGAATGAAACACTTGCTCAGTCCTGCAGCATCCTCACAATTGTTCCTGTGCTTGAGCCCGTTGTTGCAGCCACTGTGTCAGTTCATCCTGTTGAAGACCTCTTGTTATCTGCCCCTCCGTTACCAAGTGAGATGTCTGTCTCTGGAGACTGGTCTCTCCTGACAGCATGAACAAATTATGTAGTACAAAGTCTCACCATCCTTGCCTCTAAGGAGCACTTTGGCCCAACCTCTTCCAAGACAGGTTTGTTTGTTCTTTTAGTAGCCCATGGTACTTTTAATCCTGCTCTCCAGCACCGCACTTCCAACCCTCGCGTTCACCTTGGGTCTTCCTTAGTCAGCGTCCAATTTTCACATCATACGGAGCAATTGAAAATAACATGACTTGGGTCAGACACACTTCAGTCCTATAAGTAGCTATTTCAATAGCTTTTCAATACTCTAAAGAGATCTTGTGCAATAGATTTATCCAGTGCAATCCATTGTTTGATCTCTTGACTGCTGCTTCCATGAGCATTGAATATGGATCCAACCGCGACAGAAGTAAAGCCTTGATGACTTCAACCTTTTCTCCATTTATCTTGATGCTGCCTGTTCATCCTGTCGTGAGGATTGTTCTTCCTTACACTGTAATGTAATCCATACTGAAGGTTGCAGACTTGATCTTCATCGGAAATACTTCAAGTCCTCCTCACTTTCAGCACGCAAGGTTGTGCCATCTGCATATCACAAGCTATTAATAAGCCGTCCTCCAACCCTGATGCATTTTTCTTATTCCTCATGAGCACAATGATGTGTTGTAGAATTCCCCTTCTTCTCAATACTATCCATAGTTTGCTATGATCCACACAGTCAGATGCTTTGGCATAGTCAATAAAACACCAGTACCGGTAAACATCTTTCTGGTATTCTCTGCTGTCAGACCAGATCCACCTGACATCAGCAATAACATACTTTGTTCCACTTCCTATTCGGAATCTGTCCTGGACCTCTGGTAGTTCCCTGTCATGGTACTGCTGCACCTTTTGTTGGATGATCTTCAGCAAAATTTTACTTGCACGTGTTATCAATTATATTGTTCTATAATTTGAGCATTCTGTTGGGTCATCTTCTTTATGGAATGGGTATCAATATGGATCTCTTCCAAGTCAGCTGGCCAAGTAACCATCTGTCAAATTTTCTGGCATAGACCAGTGCTTCACCAACTTGTTGAAACATTTCAGTTGATATTCCAACTATTCTTGTTGCCTTGCTTTTGGCTAAGGCTTCCAGTACAGCTTGAACTTCTTCGTTCAGCACCATTGGTTCTTGTTCATATGCTACCTTCTGAAATGGTGGAACAAGGAGCCCTGATGGTGTAGTGGTTACGCATTGGGCTGTGATCTGCATGGTTGGCAGTTCAAAACCACCAGCAGTTCCTCGAGAGAAAGATTGGGCTTGCTCCTCCCATCAACAGTGAGAGTGTCTGTCTATGAAATGGTGGAATGTCGACTAGTTCTTTTTGGTACAGTGATTATTTTTTTCCATCTTCTCGATGCTTCCTGCATTCTTCAATATTTTGCCCATAGAATCTTTCAGTATTACAACTTGAGGCTTGAATTTTTTCTTGAGTTCTTTTAGTTTAAGATATGCTGATTGTGTTCGCCCTTTTTGGTTTTCAAACTCTATGTTGCACATTTCATTATAGTATTTAACTTTGTCTTCTCAAACTTCCCTTTGAAATTTTCTGTCCATATCATTGACTTCATAATATTTTCTTTTTTTTCCATTTATTTATTTAGTAAGTTTTTATTTAGGATTTTTTCTGGCTTAGTCACTCTATTACTAGGAATAAGGATAATATGATAATACATTTTTCCTATCCTTAGGTAGGAAACTTTGTCAGTCTGGGTAGACTAGAGAAACAAATTCATAGCCACTCAGATATATAAGAGAGAGTTTTATATGAAGTGTAATTGTACATTAAGAAAGTATCCCAACCCAGTCCAGTCCAAGCCTATAAGTCCGATATTAGCCCATGTAGCCAATACCGATCTATAAAGTCCTCTTCAGACTCACGAAGCGCATGCAATGATGCCGAATGCAGGACGATCGCAGGCCAGTGGGTAGAGTCTTTGGATCCAGTGACTTCATAATATTTTCTATTTGCTTTAGTTACTCTTTGATTAAAAGCAAGTTTCAGAGTCTTCTGATGTCCACTTTGGTCTTTTCTTTGCTGGTTTTTTTTAATGACCTTTTGCTTTCTTTATGAATGGTGGTCTTGTTACCTCGCACACCTTATCAGATCTTCTGTAATTAGTGTTCACTGCATCAAATCTGTTCTTGAGACAGTTTTGAAATTCAGGTGGGATAAACTCAAGGTTGTATTTTGGCCCTCGTATAATTGTTTTCGTTTTCTTCAGCATAAACCTTACATATGAGCAATTGTTGGTTTGTTCCACAGTCAGCCTCTGGTCTTATTTTAGCTTCTAAAATTGAGCTTCTCTATCATCTCTTCCCACAGATGAGGTCAGTTTGATTTCTGTGTATTCCATCTGGGGAAGTCCATGTAAATATAGTCACCTTTTGTTGACAAAAGGTATTCGCTATGGACAAGTCGTTGGTCTTACAAAATTCTTTCATGTAATCTCCAGCTTCGTTTCTATCACCAAGACCATATTTTCCAACTGTTGTTCCCTCCTGTTCATTTCCACTTTGTACATTCCAAGTGCCAGTAATTATAAACGTATTTTGATTGCACATTTGATCAATTTCAGACAGAAGTCATTTGTTGAATTCTTCAATTTCTTCATCCTTAGTTTTTGTAGGTGGTGCATAAATTTTTTTTAATCGTTTTATTAGGGGCTCATGTGACTCTTATCACAATCCATACACACATCAATTGTGTAAAGCACATTTGTACA
>NW_022104341.1:26776406-26799003 GCF_000313985.2 Echinops telfairi | reverse complement strand
GGGGGAGGGGCAGGCATCCACTTAGTATTTGGGACTGGGGCCAGCCCCCCAGACCTCTCCACTGGTTCCCTACTCCACGCGGCATGTTGCATTCACACCTTTGAGCACTGGTTTAAAGTATGGTCCCTCTTTTCCTGTGGAGATATAAACAATACCCTCTCCTTGGGTGGTTTAGTGCCCTGTGCCCCTGCTAGGTGGTGCATAAATTTGAATAATATTTGTATTGATTGGATTTCCTTAAAATGAATGGATATAATCCTATCACGGACAGCATTGTACTTCAAGGTTGTAGTCCGTATGTTGTACTAACCGTGGTGGTGATCTGGAAATTAATAACAATGGGGTGTTTTATAATGTTGCCATGTAAGCAAAGGTGAGAGAGATCACCTCATGGGAATACATTGAAGTGTTGGAAGTAGAGATTGAGAACAGTGCCTCACTTGAAACAAAGGGTCTGTCCCCGGGGGGGAAATTGAGGATAATGATTGGTAAGTAACAGTCAGATTGAGTTGGGTGTGTCCTCAAGTGTTAGAGGAGCCAGGCAATGTTTCTTAATAGAATTTAATGTCATCCATGTTGAAAATGGCTTGAAGAAGAATGAACCTGAAATGCTAAAAGGATCATTAGAAGGCGATAAATTATAATCACTTTATGAACCAGCCTCAAAAAGATTAAATAGTATGTTTAAGGTAATGATGGATTCTAAACGAGACCAGGATTCTATGTAACATATTCCACTTCATTCAAAGAGAGCATTGAATAATAAGATATATTGTAATATACCAATATACACCAGAAGTTTTTTCCCCAAAGTTATGTATTTAAATTATTTTTACAAAACAACCTTATCACCTTCAAAGTACTCTTCATTTCACACAATACATTTGTCAAATCTGTGATTCCATTCTTGGAAACATTTTCAAATTCATCTGTTTGGATGGCCGACAGCACCTCCCTCGTTTTTTCCTTCACCTTTTCTACTTTGTCAAATTGCTGTCCTCTCATGTCCCTCTTCATTCTCGGAAACAAAAAGAGGTCGCATGTAGTGAGGTCAGGTGAGTAAGGTACATGGAGCAAGAGAGGCATGCTGTTTCTTGCCAAAAACTGGCACACGTGAGCAGGTACATTGTTGTGATAGCAAAACTAGTCCCCCATTTGCCACAAATCAGGCCTTTTTGGTCACACACTGTTAGGCAATCTTTTCAGAACCTCTAAGTAGAAAGCTTGATTGACAGTCTGCCCTGGTGAAACAGAACTCCAAATGCACTATCCCCCTCACATTAAAAAAAAAGAGAGAGAGAGAGCATCCTCTTGATGTTTGATTTCACATGATGAGCTTTGGTTTTCTTTGGCGAGGTAACAATGGTGTCCTCGCTGACTTGATTGATGTTTGCTTTCAGGGTGGTTAGAATAGCACCATGTCTTGTCTCCAGTAATGACCTTGGGGGAAAAAAAGTTGGGACACTTTGGAGCTATTCTTTCAAAGTAAGACATGTTGGCCCTCGAAGCTGTTTTTCTAGGTCAGTCAGAACCAGAGGCACAAATTTTGCAGCGACCCTCTGTCATTCCCAAATCTGTTATAATTTGCTGGACCAAGCTCCAAGATAGTCCAGATAACTTCCCCATCTCTTCAATGGCCCATCGTCGGTCTTCAAGCACAAGTGCACAAATTTTGTGGACATTTTCTTCCATTTGGGAAGTTGATAGACATCCATAATGAAGTTTGTCATCAATCAACATTTCACCTTTTTGAAATGAGAAAACTACTCATACACTTGAGTTTTTCTCATAGTGCTGTCCTTGTAAGCTGTGTTCAGCATTACAACAGTTTCTGTGGCATTTTTCCTTAGCAGGACACAGTATTTCACAGCCGCACCTTGTTTTCTTAAATCAGCAATCACAAAAAATGAGGTTTAAGTGAAACTGCTTTTCCGAAGAAAATTCACCATGATCAAGGAAAACCTTCCCAGAGACACCACTGGGTGCACGAAATCAGAGCAAGTTGCTGGATGCTCTCCTAGTGGGGAAAATGCATACTACGAAAAACCCAGCCAAGCTTTTCCCCCAGTTTGGGGGAGGTACTCTCTCGTGTATCTACTGATTTGCATATAGTATAACTCTGGCTCTAAGTTATATGTAGTTGTCAATATGAGTATTGACAACATATCAATGTCTTTTAGATCTGGATGCATTAGTGTTAACTACTGCATTGATTCCTACAAACACTACTTTTTCATCCCTTTCTCCCCTAACAGCCTCTACATTAGGCTAAATTCTATTGTTGTTGCAAAGGCCATACAGACCTCCCAGACAATGCTTAGAATTATAGGGTTTACTGTGGTAGTTAATAGGTTAGCGTTAGATGAGAAATACTCAGGATATAGTTGTTCGTTGAGGACTTGTTATGGGCTTCTTTTAGGTCTGTGCTGTAAACCTCAACCCAAGACACTCAGCTTCTGCTCCATGGTTTTGCAAACTCAACCCACTAAATTAGGTGCTCAGAGGCCCCCATTCCTGTTGGCCTCAACCTGAAAGCACTCAGCTCGAAGGTACTCACCCCCAAGCTAGCCCTGCCCTAAGGCAGTCAGTCGATCTTTGCTTGCTCTGTGGCTGGATGTCTACCAATCTGGCTCATGCTCTAGCTCCGGATTCTGGTGTTCTTCTGCCAAAACAGTCTTCCTGGAGCAAAGAAATTCACTGTGCAAGGATTTCAGGGTCCAGTCCAGAGGATGCCCACCACTCCTGGCTCCCCTCTTTTGCTTCAGAGATGGCTCATTTTATACCCCGCAGGATGGCAATCACAAAGACTACTATTATCAACCACTCACAACTGAATCCTATTAGTATTGTCTCCCACATTCTCTTACCCAGACCAATCAGGAAAAGGTTGGTTGGTGGGAGCTACAGAGACTATGACTAGGAAGAGCCTTATCCAATAATTCTCTGTCCTGCACCTTCGCTCCTAAATTCTTAGGAGCAGAGACTATGTCAGTTATTTAATAAATCCACTAGAGGTCACTGGTTTCTCACCGAGAATGTGTTCCATGTCTGCTAATTACCAGAATTCTAGAACTGAAAGCTTTCCTAGTTATTGTACATCTTAGCTCTACAGAAAGTGTGCTATTTTAGAGACCCTGTTTATATATGGCATCGAGTACAGCATTCAAAAGTGATCTTCCTTTAAAGACATAAATGACTTTTAAAAAACAAAATGACAGCAGATAGCATGTAATGTTTGTCGAGATATTTTAAAATAGCTTAAAATAGATCTTCATGATAAAAAATAAATTACATCATAATGTTTCATTTTAAAATAAATAACAAATTTTATAATCCTTTCAAGAAATCAGATGTCTTATGTGTTAGGCCAGGTTGTCGAGAGAAACAAATCCAATGACATTCATGTATGTGTTAGAAAAAGGTTGTTTTCTTTTGTTTTGTTAAATGAATCATTTTACTGGGGAAGGGCTCTTAAAAATCTTATAACAATCCATCATTCAGTTGTATTAAGCACACATGTACATATGTTGCCATCAACATTTCCAAAACATTTTCTTTCTACTTGAGCCCTTGGTATCAGCTCCTCTTTTTTTCTCTACTTCCCCCACCTCCCACTCTCGTGAATCCTTGATCAATTATACATGATTGTTCTTATTTTGTGTCTCATACTATCTGTTGTCTACCTTCACCCACATTTCTGAAAATTTGTCCCCTTGGGGGGTGGGCTATATATCCAACCTCGTGATGGTTTCTTCTTTCTCTCCCTTCCCCTCTTCCCCCACCATCCCCCTACCCTCGTGATATCACTACTCCCACTTCTGTCCTGAATTCCATGTGTCTGGAATTCTTATCTGTACCAATATGTACTCCAGCTTAGCTGGATTTGTAAGTAGAACTGGGTCATGATGTGGTGGGGGGTGGGGTGGGGAGGAGAAAGCGTTCAGGAACTAGAGGAATGTTGTATGTTTTGTCAGTGCTCTACTGTACCCTGGTTGAACCGTTCCTTTCTTGTAACCCTTCTGTGGGGGGTGTCCAATTATATACAGATGGGCTTTGGGTCTCCACTCTAACCCCCCTCAGAAAGAGCTTTATATTATGAAGTAATCACATATCAAGAAAACATTCCAGCTCAGTCCAACTCAAGTCCACAAGTCCCTCTTCAGACTCAGGCAACCATATGCAATGATGCAGAATGCAGGAAGATCACAGGCCGTGGGTGCAAAGTCTTGTGGATCCAATCCAGATCAGCCAGCAGGCTGGTGAAGGCAGAGAAAGAAGGGGAGGCTGCCATGCTCAAAGGAGTCTTCGTCAGGCAGTGACCTGATTGACAGGTTGAATACCACCTACACTTTTAAATATCTTCAAGTTGACATGAAATTATTTAACTACCACATCTTATAACATGATTTTCAAACTTTGACCACTATAATTAATACATTTAATACAATATAATTCACTTCATATTCAGTGCATACATATATCTAATTGAAACCAAGGTTTATGAAACTATGTATTCTCACTACATCCTCACTGGACAATGATATTTTCTACTTCATTGCTTGTTAAAGATACTGGCAGTAGCCCACGAAATTTGTGGGCCCTCAGCTGCAATTTGAAGAGCACTATTTTGTTGGATCTAGCTCAGGTTTTAGTGATTTTTACTTTAGGAATGTGTTTTTCCTATACTAGTCTTCAATTTCCTTGTTTGTTACATAGACTGTTGCATTTTGCTTGAAGTGCTCTTTCGTTTTAACATGGTACAGTTCTAAGCCAGTACCACAGTGTTAGGGACTTCATTTTACTTGAGTCACAACCAAAATCCTTGAGAGCAACAGCTAAGAAATCAAGTGACATGGCACTTGTAAATCTATTACAAAAGACCTCTTTAAAGTATTGTAGAGCAATGATGTCACTTTGAGGACTAAGTAAGGAGAGCCTGACCCAAACCATGGAATTCTCAATCGCCTCACATGCATGTGAAAGCTGGACAATGAATAAGGAAGATAGAGAAGAATTGATGCATGCGAATTATGGTGTTGGTGAAGAACGTCGCATATACCGTGGACTGACAGAATGAGCACATCTGTGTTGGTGCTCCCTTAGAAGTGAGGATGGAGAGACTGGACACTGGAGAAAAACATCATGATTGGTAAAGTAAAAGGTTAGCCAAAAAGAAGATCCTTAAGTGGAGAGCAAATGTTTTGAGAATGATGAGGGCAATGAATGTACAAATGTGCTTTACACAGTTGATGGGTGTATGGATTGTGATAAGAGTTGTATGAGCCCCTAATAAAATGATATGAAAGAAAAAGAAGATCCTCTGTGAGGTGCATTGACACAGTGGCTGCAGCAATGGGCTCAAACACAGCACCTTATGAAGATGGCATTGGGCCAGGCAGTGTTTTGTTTTGCTGTACTAGGGCTGCTATGGATCACAATCAACTCAATTGCTTCTAACAAGAAGTCAATTGTGTCTTTAGTCATTACTTTTATATCAGAAGTTTTCTAGATAAAGAAATGTTATTTATGAAAATGATGAAAAATATGAGGCAAAGAGTATGGGAATTTATGCTACCTTCAATTGGCGCTGTCAGGCAAGCAGTGGACTGATAACCAGTGTTGTGCCTTTCAGAGCTCACTAACTGCTCCTCAAACCCCATGTCTGCTCCTGAAAACATTGGCCAGGCCTTGGAAACCTGGAATAGGGTTGCTGTGAGTTGAAATCAACTTGGTGGCGGGGGATTTGGTTTTAGATTTTGGATAGTATAGGTCTGTGTCATTTAAGAATTTATAATAAAAGTTACTGTCTTACATAATTTAAATTCTTCAATCTCTAAGAAAAATGGGCCCCAAGTGACACAAGTGGTCAAGCTCTCAACTGCAAACCGAAAACGGTCAGCGGTTCAAACTGGTCAGGCTCTCTCCAGGAGAAAGATGCAGCAGTCTACTTCCATAAATATGTACAGCTGTGGAAATCCTAGGTCAGAATTTCTAAATTAGAAGGAAAACTAGAGATGTTCTACGGTGTAGCATAATAATTTGAAATTGATTTTGTTCCCTCCCCCCCCCCTTTTTCTCTCCTCTTTTCTCCCCTTGATTATTTTAATTATTTTTGGTGAAAATACACAGTGACATTGACAACTGAGGTCCTATGATTTTATACATCCTTTGTAAATAGAACATAGAATTCGACTCAGTTTGATCTTTCTTATATTAATGTGATAGCTAATATAAATGTGTACTTTATATCATAGTAGTAGACTCACTACTTCATTATCTCAATAGTACAGATGCTTTAATGCAACTCAAAACCAAACTCCCTGCCATTATGATTCCTAGCAAGCCTATAAAACATGGTGGAGCTGCCCTCCTAGGTTTCTGGGACTGTAGTTTTTTACAGAAGTGGAAAACCTCGACCTTCTCCAATGGAGCAGCTGCTGGGCCTTGCAGGTAGCCCAACACACAACGCCTTTTCGCTACCAGGGATCCTGATGATTTATTCTATTTAGGAAATATCCTGACACAAATTAATGAGTTCTAACTCCCTACTTATGTAGAAACTTTGGAGTCGGAAAGGAACTTGGTGGCTTTCTAGTCCTTTCTTATTGTTACGCTCTGAAAAAAGGTCGAGTGTATCTCTCAGTTCATGGGAAGCAGCAGTGCTTCTTGTGAAATGTTTCCTGGTGCTCTGTCAGAACAGTGACCTACATGTCCCTGGTCATGACGCAGTCTGGTGCTTCTCATGTTGTTAGCTAGAAATTTTTCACCCACTTGGTGACCAGAAACAGACCACATAACAGTTTTTAAGCTGAGACTATGTGCTCATTTATTTAGCTAGTCATATAGTTCCACCTGTAAATGCTGTTTGGTTGAATGTAGGCTAAGGTAAGGAAGGAGGTTTCTTGAATTGTAACCTAAAAAATTGGGAGTTCTTAAGTCTATGAATGAAGTTCAAATGTCAGGTTATGTTTTTGAAGATCAAATTGGGGAGATTGGTTAATGCTGACAGTGCTGAAAGTGTCGCGTCATAGGCCCATACCAGGGGAATTTTACACATTATAATCATAAGCATTATAATCTCAGAGATGCGGAAGCCAAAAACCTCTGCTGAACAACTTTTATAACCTCTTCCTGAGCAGACACCTCTGTTGCTTGGTGTGAAGATTAAGAGCTTTCCGAAGAGATGTTGACCATGTCTCAAATGAAAACTTCTTACTACCGGGGAGAGGGGCAGACCGCTGGTCCTGTTGGTGTATATTTTTATATATATTCCGTAGAATGTGTATAAAACACACACACACACACACACTTTCTTATGCATCTGTATATACATACGTTTGCTTTTTTAATAATTTTACATACATATAATTCACACACCATACAATTCGGTGGTTTAAATATGTTTTTAAAACTTATGAAAATATCACCACAATCAATTTTAGGACACTTTCTTAATTCTTGTACTCATTGTTCTTAGCTCTCCATTATTCCCAACCCACCTTGCCATAAACCCTAAGAAGCTATTAATCTAGTTATTGTCTATATGGATTACTTTTATCCTGGATTTCATATAAAGAAATGTATACGAAGAACCCTAACAACAACAAAATAAAACACAGAAAAACTTCAGTCCAACTGAAAGCAGAAGATAATAGAAACTAAAACAAATAAAAAATGGGTCAAAAGGGGAAAAAAGATAATGTGTTAAATTTTAACCCAACTATAGCTGTAGTAGTCCACTTTCCAGTGCACTCTGTCTAAGAGCAAAACTATTCACATTCCTGGTCAGTGATTTGAGGGAGTTCAATCGAGGCTGAATCTGAGTGGGGACTCTGCATATTGGGGTTGTACTGTCACTGTCATCCAGCCTTCTTTCCTCACACTAGGTGCTCAGAATTTAAGCTCTAATACAAGTCCTTTCTCTGACCTTGGATTTTCTTATTTACAGTCCTTGACTTACACAGGCTGTGTACTCCTTCCTTGTTAGCTGACACCTCACTTAGATGGCTACTGGTTGTAAGACAAGCCTTTAAGACCCCAGACACTTCTTTCTGATAGCGGAGTGCCATCTGCGTTCTTAACCACACTTTGCCGTAGCCCCTCTTTCTTCTCTGAACACATCATGAGGGCCGATCGTAAGAACTCACTGCTCTTAGATGTGGGCTTTCACAACTAAGTGTGAGCAAAAAAGCCATCTATCCATCTAAAGTCCCTGGTCCGCTTTAGAGGCAGCATTATCACTTGATGAGAAATCATTTATATAACCTCCATGAGGCATTTGGTAATCCTAATAATAGTATTAATGTAGCCAGTAGTAAAAATACACATAAATAAGAAAGCTTTTTAGAATCAAATACATGGGATGTCCACTTACAGTTTAAAAACTTAAGAAACTGAACACTGTTAAAGAAAACTGAAAGTTATACACAGGCAAACATTTCAGTCATGTTCACTCACTAAAAGAAAACTGTCTGCAGAACTAAGACGTCACAAATAACAGAAGAAAGTATGCAATAGCAAATATATATATGGTAGTCTCAAATTACATTATTGGACAACCTCAAAAGCAAGAGATTTAAACCAAAGTCCACTGACTTGCAAATCTACAACCTTAGGATAGCAGTCCTCTCTTGCTTATTCTCTTATTGGGGTGTTTTAGCTTTAAGTCCAAAGGAGTATTTCAGTTCCTATAATCTGCAGCTATTGTACTTAAGGTACAGCTCAATTTCCTTAGTAGGGTTTCCAAATACACATAATTCTGATGTGGTCTATGAAGAATGCTGTACACCTTGAAAAGACAAAATCTAAAATCCAGGTAACCTATAGCATGCAGTCAAGGTCACCAAGGACTGAAAAGAAACTCAGTCAAATATGCTGGATACAGTTGATGTATGGATTGTTATTAGAGATGTAGAGCCCCTGATAAAATGATCTTTTAATAAAAAAAGAAATGCATGGTTAGTAAGATAATACTGGGCAGATTCTCCAATTGGGAGTCTATATTAAGTAATCTTATGCCCTATCCCCAAGGGCAGGTTGCCTCTCCTTGGTTTACCCATCAACAGAAGTGAGTCCCCTTCTTAGAGACAAACATACTCACCTACCTCCTGGTTATGAATTCCTATTGAAATTCGCTGATGACCATTATAACAGTGTCTACTAATTTGTGGTGACCATGGGACAAAGCTGTATGACAGGATCTATTTGGTCTTGTCTCCCCTCCTGTCCCCAGCTGAAGTGAAGTTTGTCCCCAGCTGAAGTGAAGTCACCTCTAAAGAAGTGTTTTTTAAATGTACAGGTAAATGGATTGTAAGTATTAGGCAAGCCACCACATTGTTTGTTTGAGAGACTGGATTAAATGATGACATGACCTGAGAACAGGTGCCCGTCTTTGTCTTGGTGTTTGCCCCTGTAGTAATGGTCTCATACAATATTTGCCCTTTAGTGATTGACTAGCTTACTCACATAATGTCTGCACGTCCATCCGTGTTGAGGTGCTTTGTAGTTCATCATTGGTTGTTAACAATGAACAGTGCATAGTGTGAATATACCAAAGCTTCTTTAGCCATTCTTCTACTGATGGGCTCTTGGGCCATTTCAAACTTCTTGGTATTGTGGACAGTGCTGCCGTGAACATGGGAGATGCATACAAGTATTCATGTTCTGCTCTTTTTCTGGATTGTACGGAATTCCCATTCCCAGTTGTTTTTAGGAACTACCATACTATTTTCCACAATGTTTGTGCATCTGGTTTTTGAATTGAGCTGTCATTGTTCGTGTAAGGTGGGTTTAGTTTGTATCGCCCAGATAGCTAGTGACCATGAGCATTTTTTCATCTGTGTTAGCCATTTACATGCCATGTCACTTGCCCACTTTTTAATTGGATGATTTGTTTTTTTGCTGAAGTCCTGCAGTATCCTATAGATTAGTCCCTGTCCCTTGTGTCATTGCTAAAGATTTTTCCCCACCTGGGGGCTCTGTTTTTACTCCTCAGATGCACATTAATGTCTTATTTTTAGTACCATAGACTCAAGTTTAAGCGAACCTATCAGCCGAAGCACCTAATTTTACTACAAAAATTGCATTAAAAATGTGCTGAAAAATTCGACTTGTACACAAGTATATACAGTATGTCCCGGTCATCTATATTGTCTTCTATGTATGTTTCTTTCATTATATTTGATAGTACACATACACAAGGGTTAGTTTTTGTTTGGTTGTTTGTTGGGGGGGGGGTTGGCATAAGCAGTTATTTCTAGCTTTAGATTTTCTTGGCTAAAGTTAGAGCAAGTCTTCTTATTATTTCCCACAATCAGACTCACTGCCATCAAGTGATGCCCCCGTGAGCCTCCAAGACTGTCTCTGTACGAGAGGAAAAGGCCACTTCCTTCTCCTAAAGAGCTGCTGGTGGTTTCCAACTGCTGACCTTTTGGGTCGCAGCTCAACTCATGACCACGAGACCACCAGGGCTCCTGCATCTTGATCTATACTTTATTACAAATAATAAGATGAAAGCATGTACAAAGAACTAGTTTGAACATATTCTTTAACTTTTTTTCAGTTGAGCTTTCAGAGTTATCTTCAGTGCAACTAAACTATAGTAAGGAATAGAGAAAATTTGGAGCAAAGAAAAAAAGTTTTACATTAAACCTTTCATCTGATACCAGAAAACTCAAGTCTAGGTCTTTTCTTGTCAAATACTATTCTTCATTGTTATAGGTTGGGAACCAGGGAGGGTATTAAGGTCATTCATGAAACGTCTGGAAGCTGTTAAGAGTAGCTATCTTTACCTGGAATCAGAGAAAAATAACAAGGGGAAGCACATAGTTTGTGAAATACTTTGACTTTCTAAGAGAAGTGCTCACAAAGGTGTTGTGACCACACCCATTTGGATCGTTTTTTGGTGACATTCATTGCAGTCAGGATGTGTGTGATAGTAGCAAGAACATGACTTTGAAGTCAGACCCATATTTGGATCATAGATTTACTACTCAGTGTCTGTGCAGTCGTAGAAGAGGAAACTCGGCGCTTCAGCTTCCTCCTGTATAAATACGAAGCTGTCCGGTGTGCAGGGTTAAATGAAAAGAAGTGTGAAGTCACCTACTGTGCCGCCCATATCAATGTAGGTATTATGAGCCACACTCCCTGGATTTGGTTCCTGACTTCTTACAGTTACTAGCTACGTGGCTTTGGGAAAATATTATCTCAGCATTCAACTTCCTTGTTTTTAACATGGGGTGATAGGTTGTAAAGAGAATGCATATTAACAAGGAGGCAAAGGACATTTATAGAGGTCTAAATACAGGCAAGTACATATGTAAATATGACTGCTCATTTCTATATGTTAAGAGTTAATGTTACAGATGGACATTGGGCCTCAACTCAAGTACTCCCTTAACACGAGAACACTTTGTTCTAACAATCCGGCATTCTGTGATGTTCACCTTTCCAACAAAATTACTGAAGACAAATGGGTGCATAAGTAAATGTGGTGAAGAAAGTTGATGGTGCCCAGCTATCAAAAGATATAGTATCTGGGGTCTTAAAGGCTTTAAGTTAAATAAGCGGCCATCTAGCTGAGAAGCAACAAAGCCCACATGGAAGAAGCACACCAGCCTGTGTGATCATGAGGTGTCAAGGGATCAGGTGTCAGGCATCTAAGACCAAGAACAAAATCATACCCAATGTGAATGGGGGTGGGGGATGGTGATGAGTGGAGAACCAATGCCCAACTGTAAACAATTGGACATCCACTCACAGAGGGGTCACAGGGAAGAGATGAGCCAGTCAAGGTGCAATATAGCACCAATGAAGCACACAACTTTCCTCTAGTTCTTTGGTGCTTCCTTCCACCCACTATCATGACCTGAATTCTGCCTTACAAATTGGATTAGATCAGAACATGCACACTGCTACAGATAAGAGCCTGAAACACAGGGAATCCAGGATAGATAAACTCATCAGGGCCAACAAGGAGAGTAGAGATACCAGGAGGATTAGGGGAGGGTTGGGGGAGGAAGGGGGAATCGATCACAAGGATCAACTACAACCCCCTCCCAGGGGGACGAACTATGGAAAAGTGGGTGAGGGGCAACGGAGGATGATGTAAGATATGAAAATAATGATCTATAACTTATCAAGGGTTTGTAAGTGAGGTGGGGGAGGGAAGGGGAAGAAATGGGGAGCTGATATCAGGGGCTCAAGTGGGAAGACAATGGTTTGAAAATGATGATGGTGGCATATGTGCAAATGTGCTTGACATACTGGATGAATGTATGGATTATGATAATAGATGTAAAAGTCCCCAATACAAGTATTTTAAAAATTCATATTTAACAGCATCAGAGCTCAAGTTCTAAACACCTGTTTTACAGAACGCTATGGGTGACAATGAAAGCCTAAAGTCCATTTGCAGCAATCCCACATGCGCTAAGTCTCCAGTGAATTCCCTCTGACCATAATCCAGGGAAGTGAATAACTTGCTGTCACACAGAGAGCATTGTACAAGTGGATTTTAGCAGCTGTAGTTAGGCTAAATGATCTCCCTTTTGACCCATTTTGAATTTGTTTTTCATTATTTTCTGATTTCTTTTATGATTGAGGTTTTTCTCTGTTTTATGTGGTCATCGTTGTTGGGTCCTTTTTCATTTTTACCTCTTTCGTACATTTTTCTTTATTGGGACTTGAGGATAAGTAAATCTGTAGAGACAGTAACTGGATTATGGTTACTTAGGGGCACAGTTAGGGGGTGTTGCAGGAAGTGGGGAATCAACAACTGAGTATAAGAGAGAAGATGATCTACAGTTGATTGTGGTGATGGTTGAACTATTGAATTGTATATGTTCTCTCTCATTAAAACTTTTTAAAAAATGAGAATTTACATTTGTAAAGCTTTTAGCACATGCAGTTTTTTCTATTACTAAATTGTTAGGTCCATGAGAATAAGAGCCTATGTTTTGTATTACTTAACATCCAATATAGTCCTTACACTTAATGATTCAGAATTTGAGTTTTGTAGGAATTTGCCAAATTACGGCATTGACTGTGCTTTTGCACGTTAGCCATTGGGGTTAAAGGATCCACTTGAGAATCAATGTGCCTTCATACACATTCTCCTTTTTTTTTTTTCCGTATCAACGTATTCAGTTTATTATGGAAGCTACTTTAAGCTTTCATCTTTAAGAAGAGTTTATCCATCGCATGCCACAATCTACATCTTCTTTGCATGTTTCTTTCTTTCTTTTTAATCATTTTTTGGGGGGCTCTTACAGCTCTTATAACAATCCATACTTCCATTGTTCAAGCACATTTGTACATATGTTGCCATCATCCTTTTAAAAACATTTTCTTTCTACTTGAACCCATGATAACAGCTCCTCATTTTTCCTCTCCCTTCCCCATACTCCCACCCTCATGAACCCTTGATAGATTATAAATTATTATTATTTCTTTTTTGAAAAATTATTATTATTTTCATATCTTACACCATCCACTGTTTCCTTTCACCCACGTTTCTATTGTTCGTCGCCCTGGGGGTGAGGGGCGATCATTGCGATCTCTTCCCCTTTCTCTCCCCATCTTCCCATCTTACCCTCATGGTATCGCTGTTTCCATTACTGTTCCTGAGGGGCTGTCAGTCCTGGATTCCGTGTTTCAAGAGTTCTTATCTGTACTGGTGTACATGCTCTGGTGGCGGGGGTTAGCATTACAGAATTAGAGGAAAGTTGTATGCTTCTTTAGTGCTATGCTGCACCCTGGCTGGCTCGTCCCTTCATTGTGACCCTTCTGTTATGGGATGTCCAATTGTCTACAGATTGGCATTGGGTCTCCACCCCACCCCACCTCATTTGCTTTGATATGATTGTTTGTTTTGGGTCTTCTGATGCCTGATAACTGGTCCTGTCTACCCCTCATGATCACACAGGCTGATGTGTTTCTTCCATGTCGGCTTTCTTTTTTCCCAGCTAGATAGCCACTTGTTTAATTTCAGTCCTTTAAGACCCCAGACACTATATCTTTTGATAGCCCTGCACTATCAGCTTTCTTACCACATTTGCTTGTGTACCCATTTTGTCTTCAGGTGTCAGGAAGGTGAGCATCACAGAATGCCAGGTTATTAAAACAAAGTGTTCTTGTGTTGAGGGAGTACTTGAGTAGAGGCCCAGTGTCTGTCTGCTACCTTATTACTTAACGTATAATATATGTACATAGATCTATGTCCCTATCGTTATATATAAATATATTCATGTATGTGTATGCCTGTATTGATACCTCTATAAATGTCGTTTGTCACATTCTTATTTGCCGTGATACCGAAACCTTAGCATAGAGCCAGGTGACCCACAACTGCACGATTGTTCATTTTATCCCGGACACTTAGGCAAAGGAGTAGGATAAGCACTATGAGAGCAGTACATGTGAAAGCGAGAGAGAGTAGTCAATAGATAATAAATCTCTTTATTGTAAATGTTAGCATATTATTTAGGCCAAAAAAATCTCAATGTCATGTTTGGGAAAGGGTATGCCTGGCTTGACTACTGGGCTAAGGACTTAGAGGTTAAGAAAGAAATTAAAAATAGATTAACTTTATACCCATTAATTTATTTTGTCCTTGTCCATTGATATATTTTAGGTCTGTGGAATTCCTCACCAGGGGAATCTTTAAAGGAAGAATAGCAAGTAGTAGTTTCAGGCTGTTTGTTGGGCACCTTTCCTGATGTGTGGTACTAAAGTCTGTTAATTGAGATTTTATAAGCAAAAGAAGGATTGGCAACTAACCCCATTCCCTGCCTTGTCCTCCTGTACTAGGGGCTGAACAAAAGATGAATGGATTACCTAGATCATACTTGTACAGTTAATGTTGTGATGTTTTATCATACAGAAAAAAATATTTGAGACTTGACATTTTTCACTAGCAGCTTTTTTCATAATTCAGATGAATTAACTTTTTTTTTAATGAAAGCATATTCAATATTTTGGCCTTTAATTGAGTTCCACTTTGCTCTCTAAATGAGATTTATCATTGCCTTAGTTACTCTTTAGTGTGCAGTTAATTCTTTATATTTGATTTTTTAAATCACTTTGCTGACTGTAGATGACTGTCACTTGGATTAAAATGCTGTTATGTTTGTTCATCTTCATATTTAGCTTTGTAAGAGCTTTTTTTCACCTCCTTTTTTTTTAACCCATGCTGCCCAGCCAAATGTAGTTTTTGATGTTGTTTATCAAAATTCTTCTTGAAGTTAAATTAAAAGACCTTATCTGCATAGTTCAAATCCATACTACAATACACTTGAGTTCTCAGAAATTACGGTCAGAAGTCTTACTATGGAAGGGAAGTGGATGAGAATGATGAGACGGACATCTCCGCCCGCAAGGAATGGACAATCTAATTGGAAAACCAGACTTACATATATGAAAAGTAATAGTTAGACGATAGTTCTAGTAGTACTCCACACAGGAGCACATAATTAACATACATTTGTGTGCTCCAGACTCTGGGATTTAGAAAAAGGAGTGATAATTTTAGTCCACGTTGGTCAAGAAAAACGTTATTGGGCTCGTGGATTTTCAACTTAGTCCTGAAACGAGAAATTTTTGAATTAGAGAAGACTTATTTAGGCTTCTTGGTGAATTTCGCTATACTTTTTCTCTAGCTGTTTTTCCATGAGGGAAAAAAAATCTTTATATGTTCTCTTTTAAAATGTTTTCTATCCACTGTAATTAAACATTTAATAATAAGCATTTAGAAATGTTTGATATGTGCGTTGCTGTGTCTGCCTTCAGCCTTCTATTTCTGTGTGTTTGTCACAGACACCCTGGTTTTCAGCTGCTAAAGGAAGGACAAAGGTATGGTTGCGTCAGTATCACTTACCTTCTCTATATTCATGTTAGGAGAAACATTAGTAAACCAGGTGCGATGAGCTCTGGACTTCCTGTGCTGATGCATTATGTAAGTATCCCATTCTAATCTACACAAAGAAATATTTGGCCTGTTTAGCTTTTGCTTTTGTGGTGGTAAGATGATGTGTTTGACTTGCATGATTTATTGTACTGCTCTTCCTACTGAGGAAGTCTAATTGAACCTGTTGAAATATGACACAAACACAACTTCTAATTTAGAGACAGTGGTTCTTTGCCAACTAGAATATGCCAATTACATTTGTTGAAAGATTTTTTTTAACCTTATTTTATAGGATCAGTGTATCAGTTATTTAATTATTTTAAAGTGTCTAAAACACTGATAGACATTCCAAGTTTGATTTTTTTTTTTTTCCTTTAAAAAAAAAGCCACTGATTTACTAGCCTGGCTATAGCTATCTGTCAGCATATGTCTTTTTACTCCCAGAGAGATTTATTTATTGATGTATATTGTAATTTATAGTTTCAAAGTGATAGAAAGAAATACGTAACCACTTAAAAATGTTCTATCTCCAAAGGAAACTATGAAATAAATGAAAATTGAATTGTTCAGATTTTTTGGAAATTATGCTTCTTATCCAAGAGCCATTCCCATGGTTATATTGGTAAAATATAACTTAAAAGAAAATTTATACTGAACAGACTTGTCCTCTTTTCTTGATTCCCATCTACAACCTTGTTTTCAACTCTTCAGGGTTTTGTTGTTGTTGTTGTTGTTGTTTTTATTTGTTTTAGACTTTCCTCCAGCATGTTTCTTGACCCAGAATCCTTCTCATGATGGTCTTTTATCTGAATGTGGATTTGTTTGAGGGCAGCTTCTTACCCGCCTTTGCTTATCTCAAGTTTGTATTGGCAAAGCCATGTTTTGCCTTTACTCTTTCATAATTCTTCATCTTTTTCAAACCTAACCAGATAAGGGAAAGAACATGTAAACCAAACTAAAGCTATTGCCTTTTATTGTTAGCGTTTTGTTTTAACTCTGGGTTTTTCAATATAAATCTCTTTCTTTGATAAATGATGATTTGCTAATCTATTTCACCCTATTAACTTCGTATGGTTTTGATTCTATGAAATCTCCCATATGACTGTCATTGAAATTTTTTAAATGCTTAGCCTCCTTTTATGCTTTTATTTTTCTAAACCGGGTTCTTGCAATCATATATATGTATAAATATATATTGTGAGGAAACTGGTAATGAAATTTACAAAAGAAAAAACTTTTTTAAAAGATTATATTAAATAGTTATAGAAAAACAATAGGCCAAAAATATCTAAATAATTTAGTGGGTTAGAATTATCAAATGCTTCTTTTTGCTGTACTCCTTTACATTTTATTTTAAATGAAAAAGAGAATGTCATGGGAACTATATCAAATATATACTCATGGTAGAGAATCATAAACTTCTTTTGAAATTTATATATCAAAGCCTTTTGGCAAGACTTTGCCTCGGGTAAAAATGTCTGCCTTGAAAGTTTCAAAGTGTCAGTACTGGGAGACATTTTGCTCCCTGTTACAGTGATTTTGTGTATGTTTTCTTTCACAGTGGCCACTCTGGAGAAGAAGTCCAATTGTGCACTCAGGCCATTAAAACATCGGATATTGACGATCCTGGCTGTTCTGAAAAGCAGTATGAATCCAGTTCTCCTAGCACCTGTAGTGATAGTAGCAGTGATGATGAGCAAGACTTTGTTTCCTCCATTCTTCCAGGAAACAAACCAAGTGCAACGGGCGTACAGCCACAGCTGCACAGAAAAGGCAGCATGAAAAAGAAAGCTGATCGCCAAGTTCCCTCCCAACAGAAAGACCAAGGGAAGGCAACAGTAGATGTTGCGGCGCAGTTAGGCAGTTGCAGATTAGGTAATCAGGAGAAAGCGGTGCTGGCGGCTGCTGCTGTTTGTGTACTTCCTTCACAAAATGTAAACACTCAGATTTCGTCAGACTGTCCTTTGCAAGAAAAAGTCAAAGCTGAAAAGTCTGAAAATAGATACCGGAGCTCAGAAATAACTCTCGTAGGCATAAGTAAGAAAAGTGCAGAATATTTTAAGAACAAATTTGCCAAATCAAACCACGTTTCTAGGTCAGGGCAAGTCTGTCCTGAAGTTGCAAAGACAAACTTGCTTAAAGTCCTGAAGGAGACTTTTATGGAGTGGAAGACAGAAGAAACCTTGAGGTTCTTACATGGTCAGAATTATGCATCTGTGTGTCTGAGAGCCCCTTCGGCCCTTCTGACACAAGCAGAAGAACTTGATGAGGATGACTTCAGCTCCGACCCAGCCCGTCACGCCCCTGCCCTACGGAACTCTGCGATTAGTTTGGATGAGGCTTTGCCTTTCCGGGGATCAGATACAGCCACTAAACCATTACCAAGTTACGAGAACTTGAAAAAAGAAACTGAAACACTAAATGTAAGGATTAGGGAGTTTTATAGAGGACAATATGTTTTGAATGAAGAATCTACAAAATCCCAAGACTCAGAAGAGGTATGTCCTCATACGTATTTCCATGCTGGTAACATACTCATGGCTTTATGAAAGTTATTCAAAGTCTCTTGAATCTGCTTGCTCATCTGTAAAGGAGACTGTTAATAATGTCCCTTTCAAAACTGCTATGAGTTTTAAAGGTGTTTTTTATAAAGCATTTATTACAATGTCTAACATCATATTGGTACTCAGTAAATACAAGTGAAATGTAGAGAATGAATTTCTACATCTGAGATTTAAAGAGGCTATCTTAGCATTTGCTTTAGCCATTTTTGATTGATGTGATATGTTGCTGGAAAATGAAATCATTTGGCATGAAAATGAGTTACTTGACTTTTTTATCTTTTTTTCATTAAAAGATCATTTTGTTAGGGCTCTTACAACTCTTATTATAATCCATACATCAATTGTATCAGGCATATATGTACATATGCTGCCATCGTTCTTTTCTAGACATTTACTTTCTATTCAGCCCTTGTTCCCCCCATCCCCACCCTCATGACCCCTGGATAGATTATAAATTATTATCATTTCATATCTCACACTGACCACTGTCTCCCTTCCCCCATGGTTTTTGTTGTTCTTCCTCCTGGAGGAGTGTGTGGTTATGTGTCGATCATTGTGATCTGTTCCCCCTCTCTCCTCTTCCCCATTTCCCCTACCCTTTGGTATTGCTACTGCCATTCCTGTTTCTGGATTCCATGTGTCATGAGCTTTTATCTCTTTGCCTGTGCCTGTGTACATGTTCCGGTCCAGTCCAGAGTGAGAAGCAGCACTGGGGTCATGATAGAGGGGTGGGGGTGCGGGTGGGGGTGAGGAAGCCTCAAGGAATCAGAAGAATATTGTGTGTTCCATCAGTGCTTTACTGCATCCTGGTTGACTCATCCCTTCCTTGCAACCTCTCTGTGTGGGGGGATGTTCCGTTGTTTACAGATGGGCTTTGGGTCTCTGCTCCGACCCCCCTAGTTCTCAACAATATGTTTTTGTTTGCTTGTTTGTTCGTTATGGGTCTTCTGATGCCTGTTACCCGGTCCTGATGACACCTCATGTTCGCAATGGCTGGTGTACTTACATGTGGGCTTGTTGCTTCACTGCTGGATGGCCGCTTGTTTAACTTCAAGCCTTTAAGACCTCAAGTGCTATATCTTTTAATAGCCGGGCACTATCCGCTTTCTTCAGCACATTTCCTTATGCACCCATTGTGTCTTTAGTGATTGTGCTGGGAGGGTGAGCATCACAAAATCCCAGTTCGTTAGAACAAAGTGTTCTTGTATTGAAGGAGGGTATGAGCAGAGGTCCGAAGTCCTTCCACTACCTCAGTGTATTGCCATATAAATATATGTACTTAGGCCATTACCTCTATTTGGATGGATTAATGTATTTACATATGTACACACCTAGGCTTATACCTCTGTCCATGGCTTTGCTTCCTAGATCTTTCCTCTGTTACCTTTCACCCTCCTCCTGCTTTCACCATCACGCTCGCCCTACTTTCACCTCTTAGTATTTCCTCTTAGCTAGATTGCTGTTGTTCCAACACCCCAGGATCTCCATATCTTCCTCATTGTTGATTTTAATTCCCTAGTTGTTACCCTGTCTGTGGCATCGTTTCTTTACCACACCCTTTTCCCCCCTGCCCTCCCCTCCACCCCGTCTCCTCCCCCCAAGTCCCTCCGGACCATCAGTCCGTTGCTTTCTCCTCGAACTTGCTTCCCATGCCTGTCTACATAAGTAGGCAAACCAACAATGACATAGACTAAACATAGACATAGAACAAAAGATTGACAAAAGAAAAGGAAAAGAGAAAAAACACACATAATTCCAGGTCTGTCCACTGACCTTTATGACTATCTCCTCCCTGGTCCTGGGGGAATTCCGGGAGCTGCCCCTCCTAGTCTGAAGTCTATTTTGGGGGCTCCTTAGAGGCTTTGTGGCTTGGCTTTGCTCCAGTTGCTGATCTGTTATGCTCCCTTCTTAGTTTGCCGCCCCTCTGCTGGGGGGTTCAGACCACACGACCTCCCCGCCGTGTGTCCCCATTATTGCCCTCGGTCGCAGTATGCTCTCCAGTAAGAGACATGTCATGAGCTGTTGTCCGCCCTACAGCCCTCTCTGTGCCTCAGCAGCTCCATGCAGGGACGTCGTCCTCCGGCTTGGTGTGCCAGTCTAGGGTCTAGGCCATTGTCCCTTTCTGTTTCCTTCTTGGTTTGCTTCTGTGTGGGCGTGGTAGGCCGGCCCCTCTCCCCAACTTGTAGGTCTAGTGTTGTTCTCTGTTGCACATACTTCTAGGGAGGGGTCAGTATGGCTTTGGTTGGGGCCGGCCCTTAGCCCATCTTTTCAAACATTCCTCCACATGTTTACGTTGAATGAGTTACGTTGAATGAGTTTAATAATTCTGATAACGTCATTATCTGGATTCCTTGGGGGTTGGCTTCTAAAGTGGAATGTTTTAGATTTTGTTCATATTATTTTATTATTTACTATATGCCAAAAATTGTATATAAAAAAGTACAGATGTAATTTGAGACCTAGGATAATGCTATCTTCCTTTAGAATAGATTTAGATTTGCTGAGTTAAGCTCATATTAGCTAATTTTAAAATCTAGTTCTTTTTCTACTGTGCCATAGTTGTAAACCTTGGGGGTTTAATGTTGGTTGTTCTCCTATATCAGAAAAAGAATGTAAAATTTTGATTTTACTTAACCACCTGATTCAGCATGATCCCAGCTTTCTACTGATAAGTTTTTTTTTCTTTTCTTTTTCTTATTTAAGAATCAAGTTCTTAAAACTAGATTTAGAAAGTTATTTGCAGCATTCCGAAACCACCTTATCCAATCAGAGATTAAGCTTATTTGAAAGTGGGCACTGGCCCCAGTAAGAACCAGTCTATTTTCCATCAATTCTTCCTGTTAAGGTGTAAGTCCCTTTAGTCTCAGAAGCCAAAACCAAACTCACACCACCGAGTCAATTCTGACAGATAGTGAAACCCTCTGGGCAGAATAAAACTGCCTCTGTGGGGTTCCGAGATGATACATCCTTATAGAAGCAGAAAGCCTTATGTTTCTCCTTCAGAGCGGCTGGTAGTTTTGAACTGCTGACCTGTGGTTAGCAGCCCAACTTATAACCCACAACACCACCATGCCTTCTTGGGGGTTTGCTAGTACTCCCTTTTTGGCATACCTTGAACTTTACTTTTTATTAGAAAAACTCTGCTCCATCCTGAACATCTCATTTACTGCTTCTGGAATTGGTCAGGGCTTCTCTGGAGTTATTTTTCCAGGATCCCGGGTCCTAGTTTTTTAAATCCTTTAGTTTTCCGATGCTTTCAAATAAACGTGGAGGGTCTTCCCCAGGTTTTTCAGTTCTCATCAGGAAGATTGATTTGAATGATCTGATCTGCCATTTCTAGAAGCAGAGTTCTCCATAACATATTTATAACATTTGCTAATTTTAAATCTTTAATCCCTTATATTTGTATAACATTTATCAATTTACAGATTTCATTTGTATAATACACTCAGTAAAAGGACATTTCCATTGCCAATTCTGCCCCATATACACCCTTAAGACAGACTACAACTGCCCGTTAGGGTTTCCAAAGCTGTTGTCTTGATGGAAGCGACGGCCACACCTGTCTTTCATGGTGAGCTCCTTGTACTGGGTCTGCCTTTCAGTTAGTCATTAGGACCCCTGTTTTATAGATGGGGAAAATTCATTCTCAGAGGGAGCAAATGACCCAACTAAGTTCCTGATAGCTTAATTGTAATGCCTAGGTCTATTTCTACTGTCTGAAATTGTAAACTTTCCATTTTTCTTTTGTATAAAAAATAATGCAAAATTTTAATCCTGTTTTTGTTTCACTTCAACATGTTTCAGCGTGATCCCACCTTTCCACTGATAGATTCAAGTTCTCAAAACCAGATTCGAAAACGCATTGTACTTGAAAAACTGAGTAAAATGTAAGTATGTCTGTCACTCCCATTTTGTAATAATTTAACATGAACTCAGTTTTAAGTTCATAATTGTATTATCCTTGCATTTTAAGCATTTTGGAAAATAATGTGTGAAATTCACATTTGTCTCTTTACCTGCATTTTTTTTTTTAATTTAATTTTTTTTTTAACATTTTATTAGGGGCTCATACAACTGTTATCCCAATCCATACACACATCAATTGTGTAAAGCGCATTTGTACATC
>NW_022104341.1:26764710-26774725 GCF_000313985.2 Echinops telfairi | reverse complement strand
CAATATTAAAAAGCAAATTCCGTGTGGAAGACAAAGAAACCCATAATGAAGGAGGTTGAGATTATGAGAGTAGTCAGTCAAACTGCCTCAATCCCACTTCATACTCCCGTGAAGTCAGGGAAAACTGTCAACGCTAAGCCCATTTATGTACTGATTTGTGGTGAATGTCTTAGACCCGTTTACATTGGACTTGATTAAGTTTTAACAGACTGGTAACTCACTCTGCTTATATACTCATGGGACCCTTTAACCCTCAGCAACCTCAGCTTTTGTTCAACTCATGTCTTCATTTTAACTTTTCGCTCCCCATGGTGGAAACTATTCTTTATTATTTGATTTTATTGGCATTTTATTAGGAGCTCTTACAGATATTATTACAATCTATAGCTCCACTAGATCAGCAGTTTTCAACCTGTGGGTTGCGACCCCTTTGGGGGTCGAACAACTCTTTCAGAGGTTGATTCATAACAGTAGCAAAATGACAGTGATGAAGTAGCAACAAAAATAATTTTATGGTTGGGGTTCACTACAACATGAGGAACTATATTAAAGGGTCACGGCATTAGGAAGGTTGAGAACCACTACATTAGATCAAGCATAGTTGTACAATTGCTGCCATCATTTTCAAAACATTTTCTTTCTTTTTGAACTCCTTGATATCAGCTTCCCTTTTATCCCCTCCTTCCCCACCCTATCACCCCCCTGAACGCTTATTATATATTGCTGTTGTTGTTACTTATGCCATAACTTACATCATCCATGTATCCATTCACCTAAAATTCTGATGTTCATTCCCTTCAAGTGGGGTTATACAGTCATTGTTTCTATGAGTTCCCTTCCCCTCTTTCCCTCCATTTCTTCCAATACCCTCGGGAAATCATTTACTCCCATTACTGTTTCTGAAGGGTTTATATATCTTGGATTTTCTGCATTGAAAGATCTTAATTGTACCAATGTACACTAAGGCATAAGAAATAATTATTCTTGTAATGAACCCAGTCACAAGTGACATTTTTTAATTGCTATTTTGATTTCTCTTTCAAAAGGTACATGGAAATCCTTTTTCCAGAGGTCTGAGTTTTTGTCTTAAACTTTTCAACTTATATTTTCTTAATCAGAAGAGATGGAGAGATGTTTTCAGTTATTGTTTAATGTGTGTGTATATGTAGAGAGAGAGAACATTTATAGTAGTTTGAAATAAAAACACATTGTGTGAAAGCAACCCATATCTTGAGCAGTACAAATATAAAACATTATCCATGATATGAGAAGTGTGATTGCTTTACTATAAAATACATATATTTAAGCAAAACTTGAAATAGTTTTTGATTGGTTATATATCTTGATTTGATCTATTATAAAAGATGAATTAAGAACTTTTCTAATAGTAATATTCAGAATAAGCAATTAAATTAATATTTATTGAGTATCTATGCTAGGCTCTTTATAGATAATGGGTCTGAATTACTTTCACCTTTATCTGGTCCTTATACTTGTCAGTTAGTTTCTGTTAAAATTAGCTTTGAAAACAGTATAAGTCACCATGTATCTGATTCATAGGACTGGAAGGTATCAACTCTTTACTTTTAAAAGTTGGACCAGATTCGTACTTGTGTATAGTCAGTACATAGGAATTTTTTTTCCAAACCATATTATTGGGAATTAATACAGGTATATATCATTCCATAGTTCAGTCACATGAAGCAGTATTATACAGTTGCTGC
The DNA here is from genome assembly GCF_000313985.2 of Echinops telfairi. NCBI lineage: Eukaryota > Metazoa > Chordata > Mammalia > Afrosoricida > Tenrecidae > Echinops > Echinops telfairi. The sequence continues at coordinate 26,773,001 of NW_022104341.1, read as the reverse complement.
CACAATCCATTTCAAAATACACAGGGATTTTTGTAGAAATAATTCTCTAGACATTTTAGCTCATTGAGCCCATTTTAAAAATGTGAGCACTTTGCAGAGGCGTCGGTCTGTCACTGAAGGACTTAGGTTCCCTTGGGTTAGGGGTGCAATAGCATACCAAAGGGAACTGCTGGGGGACCCGGTTACAGATATTGGCACAAGAATGAAGTACGAGAAGAACGCTGAAAACAAAACTGTATAGAGACGTGGGCTTCCCCTTAGGAAAACAGTTTTGTTTTTTATTATAACACTAATAGCTAATTATAAAATATATGTACCTTTATTTATTTGGTTTGTAATTTAAACAAATAAATACTATAAAGGCATTTTGATAGAGAAAATTATATATGGATTGGGTATTAGATGATGGTAAGGATGACATCAATTTGATTAGTTATGATAATCTTATTGTAGTTACATAAGAAAATGCAGTTTTGATAAAGATACATATGAAAATATTTCAAGGTCAAATGACACAATATCAAAGACTTTAAAAGTTTACCTTTTAAAAAATGGAGTAAAATGTGACAAAATATTAGAAGGTTGAATCTGGGTATACATATGTGGAGTGACTTTTGTTATTCTGTCCATTCTAGCATATGTTTGAAACTTTCAAAATAAAACTTAAAACTCATTGCCCTCAGAATCAACTCATAATACATATTTAATGCAGATTTGGGCAATACAAAATGGTAGAAAGAAGAAAATAAAAGTCAACTACAATCCCCTTCCCTGGTGATGATTACTACCAACATTTTTTGTTTTATTTCTGATATGTGTATAGGTACATTCATTCCCTTTCATTTTCTCTGTTAGGGGAAAAGCCTAGAAGGAAATAAATACATTTCATATATAATAGATACCATATGCAAGCAAAAACATTTTCAAGGCTAAGTCAAAAGTATTGCTACAAAATCATAGAAACATTTATTAACAGGAATATTCATGTGTGATGCTCTTGCGTCTTCATGTGCCCTCCACCCAGGTCCACCTACTTCAAAAATTCATTGGGGTAACTTTCTGGACCTTTATCTCACAGTGCAGTTTTCACTTTTCTTAAAATGTCTTCCTAATGTGATTGTCCTATGTCTTTCAAGGAAATCTACCAAGGTCACCCCTTTGAAATCTTAAAAAACAATAGCTATAACCTTCTGAACTGACTTGAATTTAACTCACTCACCAAAACCCTGGGAAGCCAATATTTTTATTGGACCTTTATTTATTTATTTTAAAGAAACCTACTAAGACAAATGTATTTGTAGCTGTCCACTAATCACAGATATTTTCAAACATTTTATTTGAAATAAACCATGTGTATGGTGCCTTAACAGCAATACTGCTTAATTTATCCTGAAATAATAGATAACAGTTTTATAAAAATGGGACAGTACTCTATATGCATTTTTCACATATCACTTTTCATGACTATCCACATTATAAAATAGAGCTTTCCATTACTGTTTTGAAGATTGTATTATAATCTGTTACATGAGCAATGCCATCATTTATTTAAAGCAGACCTGGTGGTTTTGTGTGTTAGGCATTGGGCTATTAACCTCCAAATTGACTGTTCAAAGTCATAGGAGGCTGTCTTTCCCATAAAGATATATAGTCCAATAATCCTGTATACTATGTCAAAACGGCAGTTTTGTCACCCCTGAGGAACTCAAGCCTTGTTCTTAAGTTTTGAGAAATGTTCTTTGAGTTGGAATTGACTCAGTGGCAATGGGTTTGGTGTTTAGACAATTTTTTTTTAATCATCTATTGTGGTTATTTTTTTTTTTTTTTTTTAAAAATATTTATGTAGCAAGCACGTTTTTATGTTTATCTGAAATTTTTTCTTGGTAGAACAGTTGGGCTAAGGAACATCCATGACCCGTCAAGTCAGATGTGTACCAGTTTTTACATCACCATCTGGGAGCAGTTCCTCTGGCTTTGCATTCTCTTGCTCTCGCGCTAATATCTAAAAGTTAGAAAGTAAGGAAAACTAGAGACATGATAATAGCCAAAGTCATTTTTTTTTTTGTCTTGTAAGTGCTTATCACTCTGTAACATGGACTACAAAGGGGTGTGTGGAGATACTGTTAAGATTTTTCATTATAACTTTTTGTTAGTCACAACCTAGCCAAACTTTGTTTAAAATTATAACTGCTTCTACCTAAATGCTATGGGAAATTCAAACTTGAACATGGCCAAAAAACTGTAAATTACATTTTAAAGGAATTTTTTTTTTTAATTTTCAGATTGCCTGGACTTTTGAGGCCTCTTCAGATTGCATTAGGAGATATTTACACACAACTGAAAAATCTTGTCCGAACTTTCAGGTTAGTATTAAATAAAAGTCTTCTAGGCTGTTTTTGACTTTATGAGATGGTTTTGCAGAATCCATAGGTAACAAAGTTACGAAGAAAGCTTTGTTGTGTCCCTTTAGTGTCTTAGATCTCAGTACAGTGTTCTGTTTGCCCCATGGCTCAACAGCATTGCATTGGTCCTCTGTTAAATACAATCCCTAATTTATACCCCACCCCAATTTTTTTTATCATTTTATCGAGGGGCTTTTTCAAATTTTATAACAATCCATCATTCAATTGTATTAAGCACACTTGTACATATGTTGCCATCAACAGTTCCAAAACATTTTCTTTCCACTTGAACCCTTGGTATCAGCTCCTCTTTTTTCCCCTCCCACCCACACCCTCCCAACCTCATGAATCCTTGGTCAGTTATATATTATTATTGTTATTTCATGTCCAACACTGTCCATTGTCTCCCTTCACCCACATTTCTGTTACTCGTCACCCTGGAGGATAGGCTATCTATCCAACCTTGTGATGAGTTCCGCCTTTCTTCCCACCCCCACCCCAACCATCCCCCTACCCTCATAATATCACTACTTTCACTACTGTCCCTGAGGATTTTATCTGTTCTGAATTCCATGTGTCAAAAGCTCTTATCTAACAACGTGTACTCCAGTCTAGCTGGATTTGTAAGGTAGAAGAACTAAGTTGTGGTAGTTCTACCAACCGGTGGTAGTGGTGGTTGGAGAGCATTCAGGAACTAGAGGAATTGTGTGGGTTTCCTTGGTGCTATCCTGTACCCTGGGTGAATTGTCCTTTCCTGGTAACCCTTCTGTGGGGGGTGTACAATTGTCCACCGATGGGCTCTGGGTCTCCACTCCATCCCCCTTTCACATCGATGTAATTGTTTGTTATGGATCTTTTGATCACTGATCCTGTCGACACTTCATGATCACACAGACTGGCGTGCTTTTTCCATGTAGGCTTATTTGCTTCCCGGCTAGTTGGCCGCTTGTTTAACTTGAAGCCTTTCAGAACCCAGACACTGTATCTTTTGATAGCCAGGTACCATCCACTTTCTTCACCACATTTGATTATGCACCCATTTTTTCTTCATCAATCAAGAAGTCATGTTTTCAGGATTCCTCAGGGACTTGGTTACTTTGCTCCTGTTAGTCTGGGTTGACTAGAGAAAGAAATCCAGATACACTTTATATCAAAGAGTAATTGTGCATTAAGCAAACATCCTAACCCAGTCCAGATCAAGTCCATAAGTCTGATATTATTCCATATCGATATAAGGCAATAAATTACTCTTTACACTCACGCAACCATGCAATGACACTGAATGCAAGAGGATCACAGGCCAACGAGTGGAAATTCTTGTGGATCCAGCGGCAGTGGAAGCATCTCAGCGCTGGCAGGGGTCTCCACGTGACTTGTCCAGCTCCAGGGCTCTAGCGTAGCTCCATGTGTCTTGTCAGCAGGAAAAACGAAGCAATCTGTGTCCCGCCTCCAGCGAGCTGCTTATCTCCTTAGCACCTCCAAAGTGAGATCATCAAGCTATGACCTGATTGACAGGTTAGACTCCACCCCTTCGCAAGTTGACACCAGATTACGTAATAACCACACTCCCTTTGCCACCATGTTGCACTCCCTTCACGTTTCACCCCGATGTGCATGGGCAGACCGGGCACACTTTCCACACAGTGTCTCCAGTGCTGTCCCCCCTAGTATTATGGGTCAGTGAGGGAACGTCATGTCTCATGGAGGGGCCGGCCCTACAGCCCTCTCAATTTACTCATACACATAGCTTTGGATAATTTGTTTGTATATGGGGAAACCTAGCAGTAACTCACTGCCATTGAGTCGATTTTGACTCAGCCACCCTATCTAGGGTTTCTGAGAGTGAGTCTTCACAGAAGACGACGGTCTCTTCCTTCTACGAAGCGCAGTAGCTGGTGGGTGTGAATCACCAGCTTTATGGTTAGCAGCCCAGTCCTTATCCCGTAGCACCACCAGGGCTCCTTAACCCACTAGTAAGCAGGGAAGATGATCAGTGATACAAAGACGGTTAGTCAGTGACAGCTACGATAAGATCTACAAGGGGGGCTTAAAAATGTTCTTAGAAAATCTGTATTTCAATTCCATTTTCCGTGAACAGTGTGAAGCCCCTCATCTGGCAGGTGCCAGCCGCACTGGCGAATACAAAAGAAACCTGATGCCCACACTCGCGAGGCACTTCCTTTCAGAAGATAAGGTGAATACAGTGAACATGCAACAGAGTAGGCAGTTTTTAATATTGACTTGTGTAGGAGTACAAGGTGCAGAAGTAGAAATAAAGGGATGCTAGAGAACTGTTATTACTTGAAGTAGGAATTTTCTGAAACTATTAATAAGGAAGGCAATACCCTACACTAAAAAGCATGGGACTAGGTGTCTAAATACTGTGTCAGGAGAATTGCACAAAATACACATTTTAGCAGTTGTCAGATGACCAAGTAATTGCCTAATACTAAAGTCTGATAGCACCAACATACATAATGAACTTCTGAGGTATAAGAATCAACCCATCCAAAAGATTATTTTTATAGTTTATTATTGCTAATAGTAGTGGACATATTTTTTAAGGCTTAAAATTGTAGTACAAGCATTCTACAGAATGTTCCTTAGAGGCAAGGATGGTGAGACATTGTCTCACGCAGGTTGTCAGGAGAGACCAGTCCCTGGAGAAGGACACTGTGATTGGTAAAATAGAGGGAGGGGCAGTGAAAAGGAGGAAGGCCCTCCCTTGACGCAGTGACTGCAGCAATGGCTCGAGCATAAGGTGAAGGCGAGGAGGGCGCAGGACCGGGCAGTGTTTCCTTCTGTTGTACATGGACTCGGAACCCACTCCTTAGCGCCAACCACCACCGAGGTCACACCGCGCACGTGTCCCCTTTCCACGGCAATAACACTTTCTAGCATACCACAGGCTAACTCAGGGAAAAGGCGTGTTTGGCTTTTTTAAAATAAATTTTTAAATTAGGGTGGGGGTTTACATTTCAGATAAAGCTTTTTAATAAAGTGTTTACTCGAACAATTTCACATTGGGAACCGCTGTCTGGTCAGTTATCTTTTTTATTTTCTCCCAACCGCCCTGTAGTTATAATCAATCCATCCTAGATCCTCACTAGTTCAGATCTGTTGTGGAATACATTGACATCAACTTTGGAGAAGATTGCCTTGCTTAGTGCAGCTCATCGGAAAACACAGACCCTCAGTGAGGTGAACTGACACAGTGGCTGCCCGGCGAGCTCCACAGGAAGGGTTGTGAGGGGATCCAAGACCAGGCGGTGTTCACTCGGTTGTGCAGAAGGTTGCGGTGAGTCAGGTTCTACCCGACCGCTCTGTACGTTGCCGTCAGGGTAACTCTGAATCACAGAGACCCTACATAGAGCAGAGTCGAACGGCTCCTTAGCTTTCTGAGATTATAAATCTTTACAAAGCGGACAGCCTCATCTATCTCCTCCAGAATGGTGGGTGGGTTTGAACCGTTTGCGTGACAGTTAGCAATCCACAGTGCCACCAGGGCTCCCGTTGATTCGACAGCATCTAGCAACCAAAACACCAAACCCACTGCCCTCAAATTGAGCTTTCAAATAGCAGCCCAATGCTTCAGCCAAGACTCCTTAAGTAGTTATATGTATGATAAACTAAACAACTTTATCTTACTGGAAGTTATATAAGCCTATGAGAGCAATTCTTTTAAGGGTTACTGGAGCCAAAATCAACTCATTGGCAGTGGGATGGTGGGTATAGCAGGAAATGAACGTTGTCGGGTGGGGAAGGCATTGGCATTATTAAGGGCAACCTTCCAGAAGGAATGACAGTAAAACTGAGACATGAGGATGATACTTAAGCCATTTGAATTGTATTGTTTCTCTCAGTCTCTGAAATGATGGCCTTATTGATGTAGTAATCCAAACACTGGTTTAGTTTCTGTGTTAGTCCAGGTGGACTAGCAGGGGTCCTCAAACTTTTTAAACAGGGGGCCAGTTCACTGTCTCTCAGACCCATTGGAGGGCTGGACTATAGTTTTAAAAAAAGACTATGAACAAATTCCTATGCATACTGCACATACCTTATTTTGAAGTAAAAAACAAAATGGGGCAAAAACACACGGCAGACTGGTTAAATCCCCTCGGTGGGCTGCATGTGGCCTGTGGGCCATGAGGACTCCTGAACTAGAGAAACAAATTCATATATAAAAGATAATTGTACAATAGAAAGCAGCCCAGCCCAGTCCACATCAAGTCCATATATCTAATATTAGCCCGATGTCCGATAACAATCTGTAAAGTCCTCTTCAGACTCACGAAACACATGCAGTGATGCTGAATGCAGGAAGATCACAGGCCAGTGGGTGTGAAGTCTTGTGGGACCAGCAGTGGTGTAAGCATCTCAGCGCTGTCAGGAATGTCCACATGGCTTCTCCGGTTCCCGGGGCACAGGGTCTATCAGCAAAGTGCCATGTGTCTTGTCACTAGAGTGTCTCTAAGGGAGTGAGCGGAGAGTCTCTCGCCTTTAAGGAGGAAAAACCAGATTTCCCAAAATTCTCAGGAGAAGGCTATGCCTACACAGAGGCCTCATTGGCCTCATTGTCTATATCCTGACTGACAGTCTAGACTCCACCCCTACTCTCGTAATCCTGAAATTGACACCAGATTATGTAACTAGCAGGGTTTCCTCAGATACACACCAAAATAACACCAGGTAGTCCATGTGAACAGAAGGGTACAAGTAGATAGAGAATCAAAACCCAGGATTCCAGACTCGTTTTCTGTCAAAAAAAAAAGACCCAGTGGGCCTAATGGAGTTGTTATAAAAGGTTCTGTAAGAAGTTCTACCATTCGTTGTATCCATAGTATTAATACCAAAGATGTAATGTATACACGTGTAGGTTTACTGACATCTATGTAATATGTGTAATAAACAGTAATACATTTGCTCTTTGAGGAAGACGCGGCTGCCGTCCCACCGCGCTCCGCCCCCCTGCTCCCATTCCTGACTCACCGCTGTCCGCTCTCGTCGAGCGTCGAGGAACAAGGCGGTCAGGAAGCGCCCCGCCGCCATGGCATTTAAGGACACCGGAAAGACACCTGTGGAACCAGAGGTGGCCATTCACTGGATTAGAATTACTCTGACCAGCCGCAACGTGAAATCCTTGGAGAAAGTGTGTGCTGACTTGATCAGAGGGGCTAAGGAGAAGAACCTGAAAGTGAAGGGACCAGTTAGGATGCCTCCCAAGACTCTGAGAATTACGACCAGGAAAACTCCCTGTGGTGAAGGTTCAAAGACCTGGTATCGATTCCAGATGAGAATCCACAAGCGTCTCATTGATTTACACAGTCCTTCTGAGATAGTTAAGCAGATCACTTCCATAAGTATTGAACCTGGAGTAGAGGTTGAAGTCACCATTGCAGATGCTTACATCAACTATTTTAATACATTGATTTATCTGTTAAAAAAACAAAAAAAAACCAGCAATACATTTATAAACATAGTAAAAAGAATATATATTCATGTATATATTCATCTCATTTACTTCGTCCTCTGGATTCCCCTGAAAAGTGTTCTTTACTTGTGAAACCCAACTTTCTTGTGACACCCAAACGAGACAAGTCGAGGCGCAGTGGTCTTCAGTTCCTGCAGACACCGCGAGTCTCACAAATGTCCTTTTCTGCTTTTGTACTAATGAACTGCCCTCATCCTTTTCTGTCATTCCTGTTAGCTAAGTTTAAGTCTCAAAACATTTGCTCTCCACTTAAGCCCCCAGCTTCAGGTCCTCATTTTTCCCCTGCCTCCCCGCTCCCCCCTCCCTTATGAACCCTCGATAATTCATAAATTATTATTTTGTCATATCTTGCCCTGTCCAACGTCTCCCTTCACCCACTTTTCTGTTGTCTGTCCCCC
>NW_022104341.1:26753745-26763618 GCF_000313985.2 Echinops telfairi | reverse complement strand
TTCTCCTCCAGATTGTTCATCTAGCCTATCTTATTTAGACAGACCTGCGGAGATAATAACATGCACAAAAACAAGACAGAGCAATACCAAGCAACCATATACAACAAAATGACAGCAACAAGAAAGAAGAGCTTGTAGTTAGTTCACGGACTGTTGGCCTTTAGGAGTGTTTTCCAGTCCAGTCTGTTGGGGCATCACGCCCTGGCCCCAAATCAATGTTTACTTTTAACTTAATGTAAATTAAATTATGTGACCAAGTAAATTATCTTTAACAACCTCCATTATTAATTATAATTAGTACATGCAGGACGTCAACTTCCTTCATGCTAGTGAGAACGCTATCAGTTGCTAGCGTACAGAGTGATTGTGCCAGGGTCAGGTTTGCTTGGACTTCAGATTCTCACAGGGCAACTTCCGAGGGTGTAAGGAACCATTTGTAGGCTTGGGCTTCCAGGGAAGCCTCTGGAAAACAATGCCACCTTGAGGACAGCGACTACTGGGGAGAGGTTTTTTGGTCAACCCATACTGACAGTAAGAAAGAGTTGTCATAAATACATATCTTTCCCTGTGAAATGAGAATCAATAATAGGAACTTGTAGAACAGTGGTGCTCAAGCCAGTTGAGCATCAAAATTACCTAGAGAGCGCCTAACAGCTACAGAGGCCTGACTCAGCCCCTAGAGATTGAGTTTCATTTGGTCAGGGTTAGGCCCACTTACTATTTTTATTTTAAAAGCTCCCCAGATGACTCTAATGTGCAGCCAGAGTCAAGAGCTTATTTTAGAACCGAAACATTAAGCAGCTTTTTCATCCCTTTGAAGAATCTCCCCCCCCCCTCGTGCATAGAACTGTCACTTCCACTGCATGGCATTGCGGTCACTATCTGGAATGCCACACGGATTGACCTGTCAACATGGTAACTCTTGTGATGACTCACTGCCCTCAGTGTGGACTAAGATATCTTTCCAAAGGCATATTTGAATTTGAATTACATTTTGACACAAAGTTCTTTTTAAATTTCATAAGTGGCAAATCAAGGTATTTTTCTTAATCTGTTGAATTTTACATAATATACTTGAAGCTGTGAGCATCTTACATGTTTTCTAGCAAATATTACTATTTTGGGTTTTGACATATCACTCACACAGTAATATGTTTTTTGTTTTTTAATATGTTTTCAATTAGCAGCTGAACTGGGAATTATTTTGACTTAGAGGAAAATATAAGATCGAGTAAACTTTGCTGTTCTGCCACTGGGAATATTTTGCTGTGAAAGCAAAGGCCTTGTCTCTCTTATTTGCCTTTCCCCGGGTGCCTGGGACAGTTGTATAGAAAAGGCGCTTACCTCAGTTTTTGATAAATAAGTGAGTTTATGAAATTCTGTCCACTTTTATCTCGGGAAGATTTGAGTACAACAGAAAGGAAGTTCTTTTTAGCAAGTTTTGCTTTTGTTTGTTTTTTTAATTGTTGTTTTTTTCTTAATTCTTTGGCCTTTTTTGGTTTTGTGTTCAATTCTGCCATAAAATTGTTTTTGATTATAGCAAGACCAAGTGAAACTGCTCCTTTGGGTGTCCACTACTGTATTTTTACTGGAGCAGGCAGCCTCGTCTTTCTCCCATGGATCATAATCTTCAGCCGTGCAATTAGTAGCCCATTATTTAACCCACTGGACTGCCAGGGCTGCTTGCCATAGGTACAACAGTAAACTCAAGACAAAAATCTCGCCCCTTATGAAATGTACATTGTTTTGTATCGTATATATAAAAACAGTGGTGATATTTCATTTTCCTTTAGGGTGACCTAAAGGAGGGAGAAGGAGTAATTCACTGAAAGAATGCTATTTGTGTAAAGGCCTAAAAAGAGGAGGAAGCAGTGTTGCTGTGTGTAGAAGCTTATCAGTCTGAGGGGATGGGAGGTGCAGAAGCTCTGAAGCAGGAGCAGGCCTGGCGTAGTCACAGGGTACTGAGGATACAGTGTGACTGCAGTAAGGAGCAAAGGCGAGGGTAGAAACAGGATTGAAGAGGACTGGGCTTGGGATGGGTATGGTACAAACCGTACAGGCTTGTAACCATGGTCATTTTTTTTTGTTCTAAGTGAGAGAGCAATTGGTAGATTCTGAACAGTGAAATGACCTGATTTGACATACATTTTACTAGATAACAATGGCAAGGAGACCTGTTAGGAAATTATTTTGGTAACTTATGCAAAAAAGTGGTATAAAGCAAAGTAAAAATAAGTGGTATTCTTTAAAAAAAACTTGACAAGTGGCTAACCCTTCTTGAGAAGGCTGCTTCATAGCTAGTTGCGAATACGGTTCCAGTCTTCCAGAGAGGGCCTTTACTTTTTATAGTCACCGCTAAAGTCACATGGTCTTTGGAATTTGGGGACTGTTTTTGTATGAGTGCTAGTAAGAATGTCAACCCAAGATGACCCCATGGCATGCTACCCTGTGAGCGTTGCCGTGGAAAGAATGCCCTGCCTCTCTAGCACATTATCAATTCTGGACTTAAAAGTGGGGGGTGGAGCGTCATTGTTTCCTTTCTGTGTAAATCAGGAACATTTACAGTCAGAATGCCATTTTCCAGCCAGTTTCCTTGTTGGCTTCAGAAGGTGAACTGAGATGTTGGCGTTAATTCGATGGCAAGGAATGACCCAAATCGTGTGTAGATTTACAGTCTGCATGCAATTTACTGTCTTAATAGGTTTTGTGTTATGTGTACAGACTCTACCCGAAACCTGCATTCCTTAGTTATTGAACTTTTTATAAGCTGGCATCGAAACTGCAACAAAATTGTACCAATTTTTTTTAACTTTTACAGTGCAATACGTGTTTTTCTGAAGCAAACCAAAGGTAAATTTCACATGGTTCTTGCTGCCTGCCTTTGCAGCATTTGAGGGAGGATCTTTTTATACATCTGTACTTGTAATAGATAAAAAAATAAGCCAGATCGCAAATCCCTGTTTTGTTTTGAATCTTAAACCATGCACCAAGTCTTTGGTCCAAATTATGTAGGATAAGTTAAACTTAAATTACATCCTGTTAACCATTACAAGTATATTTCTGTAAGTATAGTTATGTTTAAATAAAGTTTAAAATAAAACAAAAAAATAGTAATAAAAAGGATCAGATGCTAGACATTTTAAAAGCAGAACTGTCAGGATGTGATGATTAGTTGGCCATGTTGTGTGCAAAGAGGCAAGATTTTTGGCCTGATAAACTGATTCTAGAAGGAGAGGAGGGTATCCATTTATTGAGATGAGGTGACTGAAGAAGGACTGTTTTATGGGGGAAGAAGAGGAACTCACTTGGCTGTTAGAACTTTTGAGTTGTCTGTTATACATTCAAAGGAGCCCTGGTGGCATAGTGGTTATGCATTCGGTTGCAACCTGCAAAGTCAGCAGTTCAAAACCAGCAATGGCTCCGCAGGAGAAAGACAGGGCTTTCTACTCTCGTAAACAAGTATAGGCTTGAAAATTCACAGGGGCGGTTCTATCCTGCCCTATAGGGTCACTGTGAGTTTGATTTTTGGTATTGCCCATTCAAGTGGTGATGTCAAGTCAGCAGTTGAACATGGAGGTCCAGGTAGAGATATCGATTTGATGGTTGTCATCACCTTTATCATTTGGTGCCTTCAAGTCAGCCCCAACCCATACCACCTGGTCCTGAACCTTCCTCACAGGCAGTTTTGTTTGAGCCCATTATTGTAGCTGTCTTAATATTGAAAAGCTAGGAGATTGCATGACATCACCAAGGAAATGGGGATATATAGAAGGAAGAAGAGCTCCACAGTCAGAACTATGGGCCTTCCGCTGGTAAGAGGTTTGAGTAGATGAGAAGGAACCAGCAGAGGAGAGCTGAGGCAGTGTGCCAGGGAGAGGAGGCCGGGGTGGGGGGCAGGAGGAGCAACCAGGCAAGTGAGAACCAGGAGTAAAAGTGTTCTAGAGACACAGGAGTGATCCATTGTGTCAAATGTTAGGGATGAGAATGGAGAACAGGATCAGCTGGACTTGGCAGCATGGATTTGGCCTTTTATATGTTTAATTCTCACAATAAAACTATGCTCTTATTTTACTAAAGTTAAAAAAAAGTTTCAGAGCCATTGAATAACTCGTTTAAGTACTAGTGACAGCTGTAGATATTGAACCTATATTTATCTGACTCTTCAACCACTGTACCTTTACATCATTTTGACATATTTAAACTTTTTTAAACTATGGAAACCTACAAATAATGTAACAAAAGCAATATCCTTGCACAGAATTAATGGCTATTGTTTTGTAATATTTAATTCAGATGTTCAGGTTTTAATAAGAGAAGCAAGATATTGTGGATTCATTCATTCACACAAATAGTAATTGAATACTTACTACCAGGCAATCGGTAAACAATAGTGAAGAATACAATTCTGCAGTCAGGTAAGGGGAAACAGATAATAAGCAATCATTATGTTAACAAGTGATACGTGCAGAGGGGAAAAAGGAAGAAAAATATGCAACAGTAAGAACAGGAGTATCTGGATGGAAAATGAGGGGCTGGGTGTGCTTTTTAACCGGTGGTCGGATAGGTCGTATTTTAAAAGTGCCATTCTAGTCAAGGCTTGAAGTCGCAGCCCTTCAGTCATCTGGGTTTCCGGTGGAGGGCACAGCCTGCAAAGTAGCTGAGAAGTGGACTTGATACTGTTTCTTTTCCCAAACCATTCTCCTCGTCCCACTCCAGAAGCAACTGATAGTATAGTTAAAGCATATCTTATAGTACTTGCTTTAATATGTGTGTAAATAAATATATGGTCTGCTCCTGATTTATGTAAAGTTATACTGTACTTGCTGTCTTTTATTCAAATTTATGAACAAAATATGTGAATCTACTTCATTGATTTTAACACCTATTTTACTGTGAATGTGCCATAATTTATCATTAGTATATGCTGTTGCAAAACATACTGCATTAACTGTTTTCATCTATGTCTTGTTTTATATAAGCGAAATGAGTTTTTTATGCTTTATACCTAGAAATTAAATAGTTGGACTATTCATATGCCTTTTCAACTTTTTTAGATATTGCCATAATATTAATCAATTGCTTACATCAGCTGTTTGAAAACTATTGTTTTTCATGTCATTATTAATCTCTGATATTGTCAGTCTTTTATTTTGCTGGTGTGATAGAATTAATTTTTTATTTTCAGATTTCCAGACTACTAATGTTATTGAGCTCTTTTGGAAATGTTTGTGGCCATTCATCTTTTATCTTCTATAAATTGCCTGCCCTATCATTTAATGTTTTTTTATTGATTTATACTGTTGCTCTCTCTCCTAACAGCACTCTGTTTTACTGATGGATTTGATAATTAATTGCATTAGCCATTCAGAATTCACAGTGCTCATGGTTGTAGGGCTTATTAAAGAAGGTAACAGGTTACAAATCAGGTAAGAAGTACTCAAGATACAGTTGTTCAGTCAGTACAGTATTTTCTCTGCCATGCCCACAGGCAGGCCTCTCCCTGGCCCTGAGCCTCTTGGCCTAGCCTCTGCCCTGCTCCAGCGATGCTACAAAGCTCCTTTGGGCTGATAACAGTTAATACCCAAAGGGCATCCCACTCTGCTGTAAGCCTCAACCTAAGGCATTCAACTCCAGCTCCATGGGTCAGCAAGTCCAGCTCCCCCAATTAAATACCACAAGACTCCCTACACCATAACTCAGCCTCCTACACAAAACATTCTGTTTTACTTGCTCTGTGACGTCTGGGAAGTCCACCACTCGGGCTCCTGGTTCTTCTGTTGCCACTCCTCTGGTGTCAAAGGTGTCTCCTAGATCAAGGAAGTTCAATATGCAGGGATCTCGGGGTCCAAAAGATATGCTCCCCTCCTGGCTCTCCTCTTTTGCCACTTAAAAGATCTCGCCTGCTGCTTCTGAGCTGGTTCCTTTATACCCGGCAGGATTCAGTCACTTTGAATCCAGTTATAAGCACACACATCTGAATCCTATCAGTATCTTCCCTCGCCTTCTGTTACCTAAACCCATCAGGAAAAGGTTGGTTGGTGGGAGTTGCAGAGACTATCACTAGAAGATCCACATTAAATGATTCATTTCACTGCATTTTTTTTAAAGATCATTTTATTGGGGCCTCTTACAATTCTACAACAATCCATACATCAGTTGTATCAAGTATATTTGTACATATATTGCCATCATTCTTTTCTAGACATTTTCTTCCTATTGAGCCCTTGGTACCAGCTCCTCTTTTTTTCCCTCCCTCACCACTCCCACCCTCATGACCCCTTGATAAATGATAAATGATTATTAATTTCTTATCTTACGCAGACCACTATCTCCCTTCCCCCCATGGTTTCTGTTGTTCATCCCCCGAGAGGGATGTGTGTGCTTGTGTTGATCATTGCCATTGGTTCCCCCTTGTTCCCCTCCCCATCTTCCCCCTGCCCTTCTGGTGTCACTATTCCCATCCCTGTTCCTGGATTCTGTGTGTCGTGAGCTCTTATCTGTGCCTGTATACTTGCTCCAGTCTAGCCCGCAGTGAAAGGCAGCACTGGGGTCATGGTGTTGGTGGTGAGGAAGCCTCAAGGAATCAGAGGAATATTGTGTGTTTCATTGATGCTTTACTGCACCCTGGTTGACTCATCCCTTCCCTGTGACCCCGCTGTGAAAGGATGTCCCACTGTCTGTAGATGGGCTTTAGGTTTCTGCTCCGACCTCCCTTGTCTGAACAATGGTTTTGTTTGTTTGTATGGGTCTTCTAATGCCTCTTACTCCGTCAACAACACCTCATGATCACACAGGCTGGAGTGACACTGCAGCTTTAAAATTTTTATTTCAATTGATCTTTCTGAATGCTTTCTGAGAAAGATAATAAGGAAGTACCTTTAATATGCAGGTGACACAATTGTGCTTGCTGAAAGTGAGGACTTGAAGTATTTGCTGATGAAGATCAAGAATTGAAGCTTTCAGTATGGGTTACAACTCAATGTAAAGAAAAACAAAATCCTCGCAACTGGACCAATAGGTAGTATCATCATAAATGGAGAAGTTGTCAAGGATTTCATCTTGTTTGGATTTACGATCAGTGCTCATGGAAGCAACAGTCAGATCAAAAGACAAGTTGCATTGGGTAAATCTGCTGTACAAATCCTCTTTATTATTAAATATCAAGGGGATGTTACTTTGAGGATTAAGGTGCACCTGACCCAAGCCACGGTATTTTCATTTGTTTCATATGCATGTTGAAAGTTGGACATTAAATAAGAAAGACCAAAGACAAATTGATGCATTTGAAGTATGGTGTTAGCAAAGAATACAGAAAGTACCGTGGACTTCCCAAAGCAAGTAACAAACCTGTCTTGGCAGAAGTACAGACAGAACGCTCCTTAGAAGCAAGGATGATGAGACTTCATCTCATGCTCTTTGGAAAGATCAGTGCCTTAAGAAATACATCAGACTTGGTAGGGTAGCAGGGCAACAAAGAAGGGGGCCTTTGATAGCACGGATGGATGCGGAAGCTGCGTTGAGCTCAAACATAAGAACCACTGTGAGGATGGTGCAGGACTGAGCAGTGTCTATTCTCTTTTCATAGGGTTGCTGTGAGTCAGAACTGACGCAATGGCACCTAACAGTATCTTGCAAGAATGCAATTTTTTAAAACTGTTTTCTTGCATAAAGATTTATTTTTACAGTTTAGTAAGTCAACTCCTTGCTATTAGATTGTGGATTATGACATCTCTAATTTTTGTTAATAGTTACCATCAAGTCACCTGCAATGCCAAGTGACCTTTGCCTACTGCTGGAAATTAGATTCTGACTCATAGTGACCCTATATAGGGTTCCCGAAACTACCTCTTTATGAGGGCAGGCAACTTTAACTTTCCCCACAAGAGTGGATAGGGGTTTGAACTGTGGACCTTGTGGTTATCAGCTCAACAGGTAACCCATTACATCCCCAGATCCACCAGGTGACACATGTAAAACAGAATTTAAAAAACATGGCAGCCCTGCACTATCTTCATGATTATTGGTGTGTCTGAGTCTACTGTTGTGGCTCTTGTGTCATCCACCTCATTGCGAATGTCTCTCATGTTTGCCAGCCCTGTACTTTACAAAACATGAGACCCTTTCCTAACAATTGCAAACATCTTTTGTGATGATGTTTGCAAGGTAAGTGAGCCAAAATTCCACTGTCTTCATGTCTAAGGGGCATCCTGGTTTTATTTCTCCTAACATTAATTGACTCATTCTTTTGTCATTCCTGGTATATTACTGGGTAGTGCAAGCAGTTTACTCACTTGGCTGCTCACTGAAAGGTTGGGAGGTTCAAGACCATCTTAGAAGCACTTTGAAAGGAAAACTTTTTTGCTGAAATATCAGCCACTGGAAAAGCCTGTAGAACACAAATCTGTACCGACACACAAGGGGTCACCGTGAGTCAAAGTCAACTTGATGTCAACGGATAACTGGTTTATTCATTAATTACTTGCCATTGTGGCACAAAGTGGGAAAGCACAAAACGAACCCACTGCCTTCAAGTCACTTCCAACTCACAGCAACCCCACAGGTCAAAGCAGAACTACCCCGCAGGGATCCTGAGACTAAATCTTTGCAGGAGCAGCCAGCCTCATTATTCTCCTAAGAAACTGTTAGTGGGTTTGAACCACTGAATTTCCCTTTAGCAGTCCAACACAACCCATTGTGCCACCAGGACTCTCCTTGAGAAGTGCAAAAGATGAAGTAAAATCAAAACCAGACATTACTTGTTAGCTTTAATCAAATATTTGGGAGGAATATGATTACAGGGGTATAGGAGATATATGAGGGAGCGTCAACAAGTTAGCTGAAAAATGTAATTTCAAAATAATAGGACTGAAACTATCAGTAGCTCTGCAGAAGAAAGGCTGGGCTTTCTACTCCGTAAACAATTGCAGTCTTGGAAACCCACAAGGGGTTGCTGTGAGTCAGCATTGACTCAGTGGCAGTGGCAGTGAGTTTGGTTCTGGTTTAAGGGACACCTATCCCAAGCTGTGGTCTTTTAAATAGCTTCGTGCACATGCAAAAGCCGGAGAGTGTAAAAGAATATTGGGTATACCTGTACAGGTGGGGGTGGGGTGAGGGTGGGGGATCAGTCTTAGAAGAAATACAATCAGAGTTTTTCTTAGAGGCAATGGTAAGACTGACTCACTGACTCTGGACGTGTCATCTGGAAAGACCAATTGCTGGAAAATGACCTGATCTTTGATCAAGTAGATCAGCAAAAACAAAAACTCCGATTCAGGTAGATTGATATAATAGCTACACAGTGGTCATAAAGATGTCTCAGGACTGGGCCGTATATCATTGTCTTCTATGTAAGATTAACAATTAAAAATAGCATATATACATATATTTATTTTGCATTCTATTTTTAACAGCCTTCCATTCTAATTTCCTATGTTGTCCCTATCTTCCTATCTTGTCTAATGATAGTGTTGTTAACATATCGTAGTGGGAATGGAACACTTCCTTTTGAGATGGTCCTTGTCAGGTGCTGAATATTCAGCCTTACTATGATGCAGTTTACCATTTCCTGTCACAAATCGCAAACATTAAAAAAGTGCTGCTTTGATTCAGGATATCACAAATATGATTTTATCTTAGAATAAATTACTTGAAGTATAAGGATCCTTTAGTAAATTTGATCTTCCTGTCTTTCAGATTAACAAATAGAAATATTATACACAAACCTACCGAA
The DNA here is from genome assembly GCF_000313985.2 of Echinops telfairi. Classification (NCBI taxonomy): domain Eukaryota; kingdom Metazoa; phylum Chordata; class Mammalia; order Afrosoricida; family Tenrecidae; genus Echinops; species Echinops telfairi. The sequence goes on along the minus strand of NW_022104341.1, from coordinate 26,753,888 downwards.
TGGACCTTAATTGCTGTGGTGTTGCTGTCATTGTGAGTACTCTCTCAGATTACTCTAGGGGCTAATTATGGAGAGTTTTGACCCGGAAAGTGACTGATGTTTGTACCTCTTTTTTCTGCTTTACTTTGCTATGTGAAGGGAAC
>NW_022104341.1:26737717-26752737 GCF_000313985.2 Echinops telfairi | reverse complement strand
CTGAAGCAGGGAACTGCTAAGGCAGCTGCACCCGATGCAACCATCACAAAACAAGAGACCCGAGAACTAGAAAGGCCGAGGCTCACCACCCATTTATCCCTCCGCCTTTCAACCAGCACCACATGTGATTATTGGCCAGGCTGGCACAATTAACTAACTCACTGCCCAACACATATAAAGTATTTAATACGTATTAATTTTTTAAGAAGTCACTAGTGGTTTTTAAAACTGCCTTTCAATAGAATTAAACCACCATTGAAGCCCGTAAGACACTGAATACCTACCAGACACTCACCAAGCAAGAAGTAGTATGGGAAAACTGCATAACATCTCCAGCCCTGCTTTCCTTCCATTGCTATTTCTCAGTCTGACAGGTAATTCTGCCTTCCCTGTGCCAAGGAAGGCTGTGCTGGCAGCATTAGCCTCGGCTTCAGTGAGCCAGCATCTGTGTTACCCAACCGGACACAACTCAACGGGACGCGTTAAATCAGAACACAGAAAATAACTTTACTTGAATGCTCTGACATAAATTTTTTATCAACCATAATAATAAATCTTTTGTCATTTCTCTGATCCAGTGTTCCAGTTGGATTGGTAATTTGTGAAATAGATCTTATTAATTTTTTTAAGTTCTTTTCATTTTATGAAATTTGTAAGTCCTTTGGTTACTAGCAATAAATAAATATATCAGTATCTCTGCTCACCCACCCATGTCCTATGCCTGCTAATAAGCTCTCCAGTGCAGCTGTTTAACTAGACTTCTGTAGTTCGTTATACTAAAGGGGAAGTAACTTTTTGGTTCACAAACCAGAAGCCTAGGCCCAGCCGTAATCTCAGAATCCTGCTTTCTAAACCAGTCACTGAATGTATTATCTTCATGAACAGCTGCTTACTGGGGGAACACACTAGACCATACAGTTCTTGTATCAAACTGTTGCCACGTCTTCAAAACGTACAGCAAGGAACAATAGAGCTATGGACAATGAAGTAATAAAGGCTACATTAAAATTTCATAGAAGATTATTCCATACGAAAGTAAACCTCTGGTGTTTGACTTTAATAGAGGCACCCAGGTGGTGCAAGATGCTGAAAGCATTGCGAGTTCTTTTCTGCACGATTTGACTTCCTTAACTTTGGATATAGTGTAGGCAACCTCATATTTCAGCAATCAGTGACCCATAAAAATAGTCACCTACCTGAATTCAAGAAACAAGCTCTGTGTGTCTAAATTGTATTGCGTGTTTCACCTGTGCAAGCAGTTTTGAGGTTGTTGCAGTAAACCGTCTCCACTGGCTGTTTCCTTTCACTTGTAGTTCACAATTACTTTACAGAGAGGAAGGAAGGCATTTTGTCATTGGGGAAAGAAAAGTCAGGCGTGAAGGGCAGTGATGGCTAAAGAGCTTACACACAGAAACATGGAGATTTTAGACCCCAATGAGATATTCATAGAGAACAAAGAGCAACACACATACCTTTGTGAAGCAGAAAGCCCATCTTTCAACCTTTTATGCTGTTGCTAGTAAGATTGAATATAGGCATACATGGAATGAACATTTTTTTGGTAATTATCCTGTAATTAGAGAAATCTTTATTTTTAAAGTTATCACTTTAAGTGATAACTTTTAGACATTTCTTGAATTAATCAGTGAGCACTTTTGGGGAGTCTTTATAGCTATGTTATAGTCACTGAAGATGAATATAATTATAATATATTTTCAGTAGTACTATATCTAAGGTCCTATTCTTTGTATGTAGATATTACAGTTTTCTTATTATAACTAGCACTTATTTAATGCTTAACCTGTTTTCAAAATTTGTCATGAGAACCACTTTGAAAAGAATTCAGACACACAAGCTTACTAGTATATTGATATGTTCTTGTAAGCCTGTCTCTAGTTAGAGAACAAAATCAACATTTTGAGCGTAATATATTATCTGGGAAAGCAGAAATAAAGTTTGGTCTTGAAATTTAACATCTGAGTCTTAAAAGTAAAGTGTTTCTGTAACAAGTCAACTTCCATTTTACTGTCACAGTTAAACTAACATTTTAAAAACTCAAGATGGTAAACACAAGTTATCGGTGTAATTGACAGTAATTATACACTCATACACTCTCAGAAATAAATTGATTCAATAGCTTTGATATGCTTGGTCTTTGCATGGTCAGTATATAAAAACATCATGCCCTATCTCCCTTCTAGATTTGCAAAGCCAGTCTTGACTGCAGCCTTTGTTGTTACTTACATTACGTATTCAGACCTTACTTGGTTGCCAAGAGCCACATGGAAAGACCATTTAGAAGCAGGGTTTAGGCTGTGTTCTCTTGCTTGGCAGTGAAGGAATGAGTATCCCTTTAGTCCCCTCAGTATTCTTTAGTAAATAATATCGTTAACACAAGGGCGCTCAAGGACCTCTTACAGATAGAAATATGTCTGTATTAATTATTGATTGACCCAGTTTTTCCATTCTTTTAAAAACTGATTCAAAATACAGTAAAGTAATTTGGTAATTGGTAACCTTTATTGCTTTAAATTATAGTAAATTTTTGTCTTGATTGGACTTTATCAGACTTTAAGCTTACATTAAGTTTGGTTTTGGAAAAGGTACTGTATGTTGGATTCATGCCCTAACAAGATTGGGTTCTTCCCACAGACTTGATCTGTGACTTTCAGTAGAACTGCGTTTTAAGTATATATTTCGCTGTTGTCACTTGCCATCAAGTTGATCCTCAAATTTATGACAATTCATAAATAGTTGTAGCAGAGAACTGTGCTTCATAGGGTTTTCAGTGGCTGATTCTTAAAAAATACATTGTTAGACCTTTCTTCCAAGAAGCTTCTGGGTTAACTTGAACCTCTGACCTTCTGGTTGGAAGTAAAGCACATTAACCGTCTGCACCACCCACAGACTGTCATGAATATATGTAGTCTGCTGTAATTATTAGAGCCGCTGTGTGGTACAAATAAGGAGCTCTGGTGATGCCGTCAGGTAAATATTGGACTGTTATCCACAGGATCTGCTCCTATAAAGATTTATAGCTTCAGAAACCTGCATACACGGTCTCTATGAACCTAATTGACTCCGTGGCAGTGGGTTTGGGTTTTTGGTTTGAGAGGTATGAATGGTGTACACACTTGATTACTAACCAGAAGACTGGAGTTCAGATCCACCCAGAGAGAACTCAGAAGAAAGGCTAGGCCATTAGACACCGTCTAGAGTACAGTTCTACTTTGGCATTCAAGATGACACCATGAGACCGAAGAGACGAGGTGGCACTTGGTTTACTGGTAGCTCGTCTTTCATGATACAGTATATAATGTACCATATATACTCATGTATAAGCTGAGTTTTTCAGCACATTTAAAAAAAGCATTCTATTGGGGGCTCGTACAACTCATCACAATCCATACATACATCCATTGTGTCAAGCACATTTGTACATTTGTTGCCATCATGATTCTTAAAACATTTGGTTTCTACTTGAGCCCTTGGTATCAGCTCCTCATTTTCCCCCTCCCCGCTCCCCCATCCTCATGAGCCCTTGATAATTTATAAATTATTATTTTGTCATATCTTACACTGTCCGATGTCTCACTTCACCCACTTTTCTGTTGTCTATCCCGCAAGGAAGAGGTTATATGTAGATCCTTGTAATCAGTTCCCCCTTTCTACCCCACCTTCCCTCCACCCTCCCGGATCGCCACTCTCTCAGCACTGGTCCTGAAGAGATCTTCTGTCCTGGATTCCCTGTGTTTCCAGGTCCTATCCGTACCAGTGTACATCCTCTGGTCTAGCCGGATTTCTAAGGTAGACTTGGGATCATGATAGTGGGCAAGGGGGGAGGGGGGAAGCATTTAAGAATTAGAGGAAAGTTGTATGTTTTCATCGTTTCAGCACATTTTTTATGCAGTTTTGTGGTAAAATTAGGTGCCTCTGCTGATATTTGTGTGGGCTTATACTCGAGTATATATGGCATTTGTATTAATAGTCCTCCTAATTCTCATCTTCTTTTAATAGAGGAAACCAGAAAGTGAAGAATAACTGTTTGTCATGCTCATAGTATTCATAATAATTTCTTTGAAAACATTTTTATGGTATTGTGAGAAGATTTTATAATCATGAGAAATCTCCCTTGGCTTTATCCTTTTTCTCCTTTCTCTCCTTTTGCTCTTAGGCTTCCCCTTTCTTTGTCCTGTCTTTATACTTGAGCTTGTAAAACAAGAAGAGATCGTGCCAATGCTGAGAAATCTGAAAATGGCCAGACCCTATGGAAGGTCACCAGGAAGCAGATTAAGTGGCCTAAATTCCTTTATGTGTAGCTCAAATGCTAGATCAAGTTTCTTCAGTGACTCATGCTTAACTCACTTTTCCTCCAAATTTAATACGGAACTTTTGTAAGCATGACCCTGCTTTGTATTTTGATGGTCTGTGATGAACTGTAGTATCAGTGGGAGACTAAAAAAGAGATTTGTGTTCCAGGGGAATTCTTTGGTTATCTCATGAAGGAGATAAACACTTCACACTATTCAGGAAGGATAGCAGATAGAAAGTAGCTTGGACTACCTTAACACGGATACTTACTATCCCTAGCTTTATGCCCTTGATGTTCTCTAATGGAAAGCTTTCAAAATCATCATCAGAAATGTCTGCTTTCATTTTACTTATCTGAACTGGCTGTTTCCAGTGAACTGTGGTCCACTTCCTCGGCAGCAACCATGCTATAGTTTATTCCATCTAAAAGCTTTGCGTATTCCCATCGTTCAGGGACTCGCATGTAAGGCTTAGAAAATGGTATTTAGACAAGCTCAACCTGACCATGATCAGTAAACAAAAGCCATCACTGGGCACGGGCAGCCACTTTAGGTAGCCATCAGACAGCTCGAGACTCTGGAGAGTCACTTCCCCAGGGATGTCAGACATGAGTGGTAAGATAAAACTAAGGCTTTTTGCCACAGCAGGCTGTTTTTATAGCATGCTGATCATCACTAATTTCTTCAGAGAAATGTATGAGCACACCATAAAACAGTAAGAGACAGCTCCTAGGAATGTATTGGTTCTTATACGTGTCCCCAAGCTTTTTGTAGCATTCCAAATTTGGGACTGGATATTTCAGACCATAGAAGAAGATTATTGAATTGCATGTTTTATATTTCCTTATAATGAATGGATTTGTTTTGTTTTGTTTTTAATGAATGGATTTTTTATGCTTAAGTTATTTTTTCATTGAAATAGAATACACAAAACATTAAATTAACTTTTTAAAGTGTACAATTTATTGGGTTTTAGTATATTCAGTGTATTGCACAGCCATTCCCCTGCCTTATTCCAGACCATTTCCATCACTCCAGAAAGAAAGAAACCTCCGACACCTGAGCAGTCCTACCCACTCTCTCCCTAGCTCTTTCCCTCGGCAACTACTGATCCACTTTCTAAGTCTATGATTTGCCTTTTTAGAAGTCACCTGAGCGGAAAAGTACAATATGTGGCCTTTGGTGTCTGGCTTCATTCACTTAGCATGATGTTTTCAAGGTTCGGTTATGTTGTATAGTGGGATTTTTTTTTAATCATGTATTAACTGATACTTTGTTTCTTTTTATGATTAAATAGTATACATTGGATAAATATGCCACACATTGTCCATTTAATAGTTAACACATTTGTATTGCTCCTACTTTTTATTAATGATGCTACTATGAAAATACATTTACAAGTTTTTATGTGAGCATGTGTATTTAATTCTTGTGGGTGTATTTAGGACTGGACTTGCACAGTCATATGATGATAATTCTGTATTGAACATTTTGAGTAACTGCCAAAATAGTTTTCACAGTGGTTATACCATTTTACATTCCTACCACTAAAGGTTTGAGCCCACTAGTCAGTGGTTTGACCCACTACTCTCCAGTGTGGAGGAGAAAAATGTAGCAGTCTGCTTCCACAAAGATTGACAGCCCTGGAAACCCTATATGTAGGCTAGTTCTACACCGTCCTGTAGGATTGCTGTCAATCAGAATCATCTCAACAGCAGTGAGCTTAGTTTGGTTTGGGTTTTATGTTTACAGTGTCTCCAGATCTTGCAAATCTGGTTATGCTCATTGACTTTGAACTTCCATAGGCTTGTAATACATCTTTCTTACACTCTAGAAATTTCTACTACTTAATTTCTATTCCTACTGCTTAAATTTCTATTTAAGTAAAAGCATATGTGCTTTAAATAAAGCAAAAAAAACCCCTCATAATGTTGAATTGAAACCCTGTAAATTAAATATTCAAAAATTAACTGGCAATATTTATTTTGGATTCCTCAATATCTGTAAAGTTCCTTTTGCTTGTGCAAATCTTGGATTTATTTCTCTTGTAATATTTATTTCATTTTCTTTGCTATTGTGAAGCTGAAGTATTTTCTTCGCTGAGAATTAAAAATTAGAATATTGTATTCACTTCATACTTACAGTTTATCTAAGAAAAATAGTATATAATATTTTACGTTGAAATTTTATCCTTGGACAACAGGTCCACATAGGAATCCAGATGTTTTGTTTAATTATGCATTAAAGCACTGATCCCAAACTTACCAACTGCCACGGAGTTGATTCCAACTCTTGGTGACCAAGGGCAGAGAAACCACTGAGTTTTCTTCATCGAATCTTATGGAAGCAGACAGCCTCATCTTTCTTCTGAGGAGCAGGTATTGCGTTCGAACTACCGATACGGAGCCTAGCTATCCAATCTTAGAAGACCCTTTTTACCCAGTTATAGACAGGGAAAAAAAGTTTGTTTTAACATAAAAATAAATAATAATTTAAAGAAAAATATTTATTTAAGTTTTTTCTTAAAGTTTATTTCCTAAGATGATTTTGCCCCAGTTTCCATATTTTTGGAAATATATTAAACATTTTATAATTAATGCTAATATTTTTTTAATTATATTGAACATTTTTAAAAATTCATAAATACCCAAGAATCCCCAGTTTAGTTAGAAGTACGACCCCTGTTAAAGTCATCAGGGATCCTTGAAAAAAATATGTGTTTTCTAGCTTCATCCCAAGCAGTGACAACAGGAGTGGTGGAGGTGGCCCTTATTACCACCTCAGCTTCAGGGGCTAGTTTCTGTTATCTACCAGCGCCATCTTCACATCCTGACTGAACTCCCTGAGAGCAGGAGAGGCCAGGGGAGAGGAGAAGCTTGAGGCCTAGCCCATCTGCAGGGTTCTACACTATAATAGTGTGATACCCATTGTCTGTAACCATCACTGTTTGGTTCCATTTCAAACTTAGAGCACTGTCGGCGGGAGGGGTGGTAATCCATTTCAATCTCAGAGTACAGAAGCCACTATTCTGAGAGAAGTATAACGCAGCAGCAATTACAAAGAAAACTTCTTCCACCTTTCATCTACCAAGCTGCCCTAAAGATCTGTCACAAACAGGATTTAGATATAAAGCTTTAAAGGCACTGGGGCCCAGCCCTTTAAACAAACCTATGTGTGATATATCCCTACAAAGTGAGTTACAAAGAACTTGTTTCTTTTGAATGAGAAATATCAATGGAAAGCATCCCTGCTTCCTTATTAATAGGTAATCCTAATGCATTAAATGCAAACATTAGCAGGGTATAAACCACCTGTTATAAGAAAAACAAATTTATTTTATTTGGCTATCATCGACTCTTATAATCAAAGTTTTTATCTTCCTTTTCTAGATAATAGTTTTGAAATGGAAAGCCCATTTTGATGTCCTTGTTATATTCTTCTTTTAAAAAAAAAATCTTTAATAGGACTAGTCTCATATGGCTCTTAGTTTTTCAAAATTTGAGATTTCAACTTTGTGCCCAGGATGAAATTACATGGAATTTATGTGCTTAGCTTACATTAAGCATTATATATTTGTTATTAAATCCCCATAGACCAGAGGACACCATTAGCTGTACCAGGGTCTCATGAAACCCTAAACTCATTGTCATACTGGTTGTGTACTGTAGCCTTGCACAAGTTTCTCATTACTTAACCTCATTGGGCATTATTTTTCTTGTTGGCAGAATGAGGAATTCAACTAAATTCTCTGGCTGTAGTATTAAAAATAACTAAATCTTCCAGTACTTTTTCTCTGACAAGGGCAAAGGGAACATTTTCTGAAAGAAGAGTAGTTGTCCTCTTAAGTCCTGGCTTCCCAACACTTATCTGCTATGTCATTCTTTATCCTCTTTTAAGGTGAAGACAGCACATGTGCTCAATGAGCTTACATAGGATTAAAATAAAAACAATTAGGTTTAGAACTGTGAAACTATTGCTTTGTTGTTACTGGACAATACCAATGGAATGATTCTTAAAACTTACACAATGACTTTCCCATGGATTGACATCAACTTGACAGTGGAAATTCAAAGTGGTGCCTCATGAAATATTAGAAGGAAGAGACTATTCTGACAGGGCTACAAAAGGTTCTTGGGGAAAAAATTATTATTTTTAAATTTCCTTTTTCCGCAGACTTTTTGAAGCCCCTTTGTACAATATCTGAAAGGCTACTGAATGAGACAGTGAAGAAGATATGTTTAACATAGGAAACAAATTTAACTTTGTGACTGAGAGCCTTGGCGGCACAGCTTGTGTTACTACTTTGTTAGGTAACCTCGTCATTAACTGTAATCCTTGATCTTTGTCAGCCACTTCTCAAGTTCTCATTTTCCTTGAGGGAGGTGGTATCATCTGCGTACCACCAGTTGTTACTAAGCCTCCCCTCAGTCCTGATGCCACGTTCTTCTTCATATAGTGCAGCTTCTGGAATTACTTGCTCGGCTTACATAGTGAACAAGTATGGTGAAAGAATGCAGCCCTAACTCACACCTTTCCTGATTTTTAAAAATAATTTTATGGGCTGCTCATACAGCTCATATCACAATCCATCCATCCATTGTGTCAAGCACTTTGTACATTTGTTGCTGCCGTCATCATTCTCAAAACATTTTCTTTCTACTTGAGCCTTGATATCAGCTTCTCATTTTCCCCTCCCTCCCTCATGAACCCTTGATAATTTATAGATTGTTATTATTTTTTCATGTCATACACTGACCGATCTCTCCCTTCACCCATTTTTCTGTTGTTCGTGCCCCTGGGAAAGGGTTATATGTAGATCATTGTGATCAGTTCCCCCTTCCCCTCCTGTTATCTCTATTCTCATTATTGGTTATGAGGGGTTTAGCTGCCCTGGATAGTGTTGCAAGCTTTATCTGTATCAATGTACATCTGTTCTCGTCTAGCCGGATTTGTAAGGTAGAATTGGGGTCATAATAGTGGGGCAGGCGGAAGTATTAAAGAACTAGAGAGAAGTTGTATGTTTCAGCAGTGCTATACTGCACCCCGACTGGCTCGTCTTCCTTGTGACCCTTCTGTGAGGGGATGTCCAATTGTGTACAGATGCACTTTGGGTCTACTCCGCACTCCCCCTCATTCACATTGATAAGATTTTTTTGTTCTAGGTCTTTGATGCCTGATACCTGATCCCATAGACACCTCATGATCACACGGGCTAGTGTGCTTCTTCCATGTGGACTTTGTTGCTTCTCAGCTAGATAGCCACTTGTTTAGCCTCAAGCCTTTAAGACCACAGACCCTCTATCTTTTGATAGCCGGGCACCATCAGCTTTCTTCACCACATTTGCTATGCACCCATTTTGTCTTCAGCGATTGTGTTGGGAAGGTGAGCATCATAGAATGCCAGGTTATTAGAACAAAGTGTTCTTGCATTGAGGGAGGACTTGAGTAGAGGCCCAATGTCCGTCTGCTACCTTGATACTTGATATATGTACATAGATCTATTTCCCTATTGTTATATAGAAATATATTTACATATGTACATGCTGTATTTAGATCTCAATAAGTACCCTTTGCCTCCTAGTTCTTTCCTCTATTTCCTTTTACTTTCCTCTTGTCCCACTATCATGTTCACCCTTCATTCGGGTTTCATTATTTCCTCTCAGTTACACCTTTCCTGATTTTCAACCACCTAATATAGTCCCTTGTTTGCATGCATAGGAGGCAATTGAAAATATCATGGCTTGGGTAAGTGCACCTTAGTCCTCCAAGTGACATATTTGCTTTTTAACACTTTAAAGATGTCTTAAGCAACAAATATGCCCAATATAAGTTGTCTTTGGATTTCTTGATTCTTGCTTCCATGGAAGATTTATACTAAATATCTGGTCATCATGAGTAAATAAGTGAATAAGATTCGTTAGAAAACTGTCAGTTCTTTGTTGATTCCTGCCCCTTTATGTACAAGTACATAATTGTCTTTAATGTTGAAAAGCAAAGCAGGGGGAAAAAAACCTATCATTTGTCATTGATCTCACTGACCCCTAAGACTATCATCCACTCACTACTAAATTTCTTAAAGAATAGTCTACCCTTTATAACTCCAGGACTCCTCACTAATCCCTTGTATTCTGACTCTGGCCCCCACCGTTTATGGAATTGGTTTTCTCAAAGCTTCCACTAGTAGCCTAGTTAACTAAAGAGGCAATGAGCTGAAATGATTACAGTGGAAACATTACAGCTCTAGAATTTACAAGGCCTATCAATGTAGACTGAAAAGATCAAACATGATTTCAAGTCAGTTGACTGGGAAGATAGTGGTGCCTTTAGGGAAGTGGGTTAAAAAAACACACTGCTATCTTAAGGGAGATGATGCATTTAGGTTTATTTCTATTTACATGAGCTAAAACTTTTTAATATTCATTTTATTTAACATTTTTAAAAGCCTTTTGTGAATTAAGTGAAGTTTTACAGAGCAAATCATGATTTGCTTGTTTGTTTTTTCATAATTTCACATTCAACAATTCACACACATTCAAATTCGCCCCATCCATTGCAGTCCCCTCAGGGTACCATCATCATTTATTCCACTCCCTCCCTGCATTTCCTGCTGCCATCCCCTCTTTTCTAACTCGCTGGACTTTGTCCTTCTGTAAGTGGTTGATCATTCTAGCACAGAGGTGAGTTCAGTTGCAGACGTGAAGGGTAAGGACTATTGTCTTAAAGGTCCCACCAATCACTATTGATCAGTAGGCCTGGTCTCTTTCATGATTTCGAGGTCCAGTTTATATTTCCTCCTACTCTTGTCACGGACTAAAGGAATGCCAATGGTGCTGTTGGGTAAGTGTTGGACTGCTAACCTAAAGGTCGGCAGTTCAAACCCACCAACCGCTCTGCAAGAGAAAAATAGGAGACCATCTGTTCCCATAAAATTTTACAACCTTGGAACCCCTACATAGGGTCTCTTGAGTCTTATTCAACTTGATGGGCAGTAGGTGTTGGTTTGATTTCAAGGAGCCTTGATGGCACTGTAAGATAAGCTTTGGACTGCTAACCGCAACAGCAGTTCAAATACATCAGCTGAACTAGTGGAGACAAAGGAAGCTGTCTGCTCCTGTAAAGATTTACAGCTGTGGTAATGCTATCTAGGTTGCTGGGTTACATATTGGACTGCTAATTTCAAGGTCAGCAGTTTGGACCCACCACCTGCTTCTCAGAAGAAAGATGAAGCTATCTTTCTTTTTTTTCTTTTTTTTTGTAATTGTTTATTCTTGTAGAAATTTACAGCTTTTGAAACCCAAAGAGGCAATTCTACTGTAGGGTCACTATGAATCAGAATTTACTTGGTAGCAGTGAGTTTGATTTTCCTGTATGAGTTGGAATTGACTCTGTGCCGTCAAGGTAAGACTGTTCTCATTCAGTTTAGGATTCAGGTTAATTGTCCAGCTTGTTGTTTCCCCAGAACATAGTTGAAAAATTAGAATTGGGGCTGAAGAATAGTGAAGGAAAACAGAGCTTGCATTTTGAAGTCAGTATTGAGGTGAGTGAGATGGCAAAGGAAAAGGTTGTTGAATGTGCACAAGACAGAACCTTGAGGAACAGCCACGGATACCTGGAGGAATACAGAGACAATAGAGGGAAGACAACTTGGTTTTAAAAAAAAGTTTTATTTCATTCTTTAACACCAGTTATGTGCAAACAGCCTGCTAGACTCTTTATATGTGCATACATTATCTTACTTAATCCTCACAATTCCATGAGGTCACTGGTAGGGTCTCATTTCATAAAGTCAGAAACAGCCTCTGAAAAGACAAGCACTTTGTTCGTGGTCACAGCTGAGATTAAGATCAGGCCCGTCTAACTTCAAAATCAGTGCACTTTCCACTGCACAATGTACTAAGAAAGGTACATTGTGGTATTAAAGGTATGGGTTTTAAAGTAACGCTGCATAAAAAGGACAGAGACTGTGAAAAGACTGGATTTTGTAAGTAAATGGTATTTCCAGAAAGCCGTTTCCGTACAGTGACAGGAGTATACACTGCTTGCAAGGGTCGCTGTAGTAAATAAAGGGTGAAGTACTGGATGTGTAGCAAATGTCGACCACACCTCACTGCTCTTCAAGTGGTTGCAGAAGCAGAAAGGAGAGGGGCACTATAACCTTAGAGGAAATAGTAAGTCTTTGCAAGGCTTCTCAAGATGATGGAGGTCAGAGCATATTTATAATCATTGATTGGGGATGGTGTTAGACAGGTAGGGTCAAAAGTACAAAAGCATCAGGTAACCAATAGAATGTGGCCCAGAAAAAAACTAGGTATGGTACCAAGGCCTACTTGCCTCTTGCTTCTTCTTTAATCCTAACCCTCCTCCCTTTCCCACTATTTTCAGTACAACAGAGGTGGAGAGCTTTTTTTTACTGCCAGTTAGATATTTATAACTTAATTCACAGGCCAGACTGGTCATACATTTAATGAACTCATCCATAAGGTGATGGCTGGAATTGCTTCTCTGGTGAGCTGTGTGATATTAGTTGATATTGATGATTTAGCAAGCCTTCTACAGCTGGGTGTTCCCCGTCCCTGCTGTGCATGTTTCTTCTTAAATATCAGTGTGATGTGATAACATTTTGCCACTTGTTCTTAATTTTAAATGTGAACTGAATTTTGTGTATTTTCCCTCCCAAGATATATTTTAGCAATATATAAATTAAAATACATAAAATAGTATTAATCTTTCACTACCTACCGGTAATGAATTCTGTTTATCTCTAACATAAATCAGAAGTGAGTTAATTTGGGACAGTATTTCTAAACTTGACCTATGCAACCACTGTACTTAATTCTAGTGGCTTCCCACTCGCACTCACAATTTTTATGAGACAGAATTAACTTAGTAGCAGTTGGCTTGAGGTTTTTTGCCTTTTCATCTACTGTGACTCACAAAATCAGTAGCAGGACCTGATAAATATACATTATACTTTTCCAAGAACTTTCTGAAGCCCTTTTATACATTTATATTACACATAGATATTATATATAAACACTTTCACAATATATATGTAAAGTATTTCCAAAACATAATTGCATCTAGTCAAGGACATTGTCACTCAATCTATGTATCAAAATGCATAAATATTTATTGAATATGCAAGAACACTTTGTTCTACTAACACGGCACCTTCCCTGACACGATCACTGAAGACAAATGGGTGCATGAGCAAATGTGGTGAAGAAAGCTGGTAGTGCCCAGCTATCATAAGATACAGCGTCTGGGGTCTTAAAGGCTTGAAGGTAAACATGTGGCCATCTAGCTGAGAAACAACAAAGCCCACGTGGAAGAAGCACACCAGCCTGTGTGATCATGATGTGTCATTGGGATCAGCTATCAGGCATCAAAGAGCCAAAGCAAAACAGAAAAATCATATCAGTGTGAATGAGAGGGAGGGCAGAGTGAGACCCAAAGCTCATCAGTAGTCAATTGGAGACCCCCTGTCAGAAGGGCCACAAGGAAGAGATGAGCCAGTCACCGTGCAGTATAGCACCGATGAAACACACAACCTTTCTCTAGTTCTTTAATGCTTTCTCTCACCCCACTATCATGACTCCAATTCTAATAAATCTGGCTAGACCAGAATATGTATACTGGTACAGATAAGAACTCGCCACACGGGGAATTCAGAACAGTCAAACTCCTCAGAACCAACCAGGGGAGCAGCGATACTAGGAGGGTGAGGGGAGGGAATGGGGAGTAAAGGGGAAACTGATCACAATAACTGACATATGGCCCCCCCTTTCAGGAGGACAGACAGAATAGTGGGTGAAAGGAGACAGCGGTCGGCCTAAGACATGAAGAAAAGAAGAATTTACTATCAAGGGGACATGGGGAAAGGCAGGAGGGAAAAAAATGAGCTGATACCAGGGGCTCAAGTAGAAAGAAAATGTTTTGAAAAGAGATAAAATATGTACAGTTGTGTTTGACACAATGGATATATGTATGGATTGTGATGAGGCCCCAATTAAAAAATACATATATATATTTGTTGAATAAATAGACGGGAAAACATGGGCAAATTATTGTTGGTACTATGAACTTCAATATGGATTTGGTAGTGCTGGTAAAATTTCATTGCATGTAATTAAAACGTAGTATAATGGTTGAATGGTTCTCTACAATTATGAATGAAAGGCGGCACAAGTGACCTAGTTTCTCTGTCATGAAACCTGGTTTTCCGAGTTAGGTATACTCTGGTAAGGATGTGGTTTTTAAACCTGGAAGAATTTCTACTCTTAATGAAATCCGACATAATTTTTTGCAGGTAGATTTTTATAAAATCTTTCATAAGATGAATGAAAAGTTAGGAGAAAGATGATGGGAACAAATGTAAAAGTGTGCTTGACACGATGGATGTATGGATTGTGAAAAGAGTTGTACGAACCCCAAATAAAATGATTTTTAAAAATAATAAAATTTTTAAAAGAAAAGTTTAGATAGATATCAGCATAGAATTATCTTTTAATTCACATCACTCCCCCATCCCCCAAAAAAACCCATTTCATTGGGGACTAATATAGATATATCAATCACATCAAGCAATATTGTACAGTTGCTACCACAATGTTTTTTTTGTTTTGTTTATATAATTTTTCTCTTTTTTCTTTTGTTTAATCATTTTATTAGGGGCTCATACAACTCTTAACACAATCCATACAGACATCA